>NC_082674.1:12914375-13221250 GCF_025265405.1 Mesoplodon densirostris | reverse complement strand
CTCCATGTTTATCTGAAAGAGATTTGCCTTTGGGGATGCTGCAGATTTGGGTCTACTATAAAATAAAATAGTTTGCCTTTATGTTTTTCTCCAAGCAAATAGTGTGAATTTAAGACATCAACTCACATAAGGAACCAGGTAGTGGTTATGAATACTCAGGGAAAATGATTTTATTTCTTTCTTCTCAGAACCAAGGCTAAGACAGAAGAGGAATTTTCCTATCTATTTCTGAGTTTGCTATATATATATTTTAAATTCCCCTTTTTCCTGAGACTTGGGTCTGACTTTATGGAAACTTTGCGATCAAATTTCCTACTCTGTTTCACATCTTTGGATCCATGTTATTCCTTTTCTTTTCTAGACTGGATGGATTTCCTTTAATATTTTACATATTACCTCATTCCTTTATCTAGTACTTTTAGGAATTTTTCAGTCATGATTTTTAGGAGTTCTTATTCATAATGTTACCAGATACTGAAAAATTCCAAAACTTCTAAAATATTTTATGCTTTCTCTTCTCTCCAGGAGACTTATTCTTTCTGAGTTAAAATGTAGATTACTGAACTCAGACCCAAGGATTCTGATTTAGTAGTCTTGGGCTGGGGCCAGGGATCTGCTTTTTTTTTTTTTCAGTAAGGACTTTAGAAGATTCTGAAACAG
This sequence comes from Mesoplodon densirostris, assembly GCF_025265405.1. Taxonomy (NCBI): domain Eukaryota; kingdom Metazoa; phylum Chordata; class Mammalia; order Artiodactyla; family Ziphiidae; genus Mesoplodon; species Mesoplodon densirostris. The sequence goes on along the minus strand of NC_082674.1, from coordinate 13,220,590 downwards.
TTGTTCTGAGAATCACACTTTGTGAGACACTGCACTAAGAATTTTGTATTTTTTAATCATATAGGCAATATGGAACTAGGAAATGTTATCAACAGGGATACAAACTCATCAGTTTTAAGACTACTCTGGTAGTACTACAGAGAGAATGGACTAAAGTGGTTGAAACAGATGGTTAGAAGACTAGTAAGGAAGCTGTTGAAATAGTCCTAATGAAAGATGAGAGAGAGAGAGAGTGTGCCCCCTGGATATTTCTGAGGTGAAATCAACCTGATCCAGTGATGGAGTGGATATTGGATATGATGGAGAAGAAAGGAGTCAATGATGACTCGGACAGTTAGTCTTTTTGTATTTTTAAAGGTATTTCATTTCAGGAAGATTAATTCTGTTCAGGGCTCAACTTTTCTATGTTTAGAATTTTACATTTTCTTGGGAAATAGTACTTAAATGTGCATTTAAAATCACCCCATGACATTTTATAAAAGAATATAAAACACACACATATAATAGGAAGATACTTTATGCCCTATCACCCTGTGTATATGCTAAGCTTGGTATTTAGAAGGTAAATGTTATGCAACATCATCATAAGTGTTTTTCCTCCTTTTGGCATTTGAGAGGACCACAACAGACCTTTTTTCTTAAAGGCAGAATTAGAAAAAGTAACCCAAAACCAAATGTCATAGGGGATCAAAAGCTTCTCAGAAGTTCTGTTACTGTGGTTCATAAGGTAAAATCAGGATGATTCTCTGACAGTTTCCAAAATAGCTTAATGAAAGTTCCAAATACATATGAGCAATAAGCAGCAAAACACAGGACAGTGGTTGCTACACTTTTTGATCTAGACTTTATTTGGTGGGGTGTTCAAGAGCAATCGTACTTACCTAGACTATCCTCTGGTCACCTTGGTGTAGGTAAGTCTTCCTATGCAATAATAAATTATGAGGGGTATAAACAATACAAGCTAGCCATCGCATTACACCCACAGTCTTCCTGGCTCTGAAAGCATACTGCAAGCCTAACTTCAGAAGTCATAATTAGAATCTCTTCTGGAACTTACACTGCACACAAACTTGATGCATTGTTTTCCTCTTCACCTTCTATTCCTTGGAATGTATGCTTTCCATGAAGCTTTCTATAGCCACTCTACATTTCATTAGCTCACAAGCCCTAGGAGAGATAAGTCCTTTATGAGGGAGTTTTCAATGCCATCATGTTATGGAATGTGTAACTCTAATTTTCACAGGAATTCATATTAAGTGAGGTTCGGGAACTTTAATAGAGAAGTAGGAAACACAAAATTTTCAGCAGACCCTTTAAAGGAAAAAGAGAAGTTTAGCTGTTCAAAAAGTAAATGTCAGCCTTAAATTTTCAACATAGGTTCCTTTTTGAAAAGTCAGCAATAAAAATACTTTTAAAGTTTTCCTTAAGTGTTTAGTAAGTCTATTTATAGACTTTTCATTCTGTGAAAGACCTATAATTCTCTCTGATATGCTTTCTTTCACTTTGCTAACTCAGAAGACTCCCTTAATATTGAAGATCTAATGAGATTCTTCAACGATGACAATGTCATAAAAGACTAAGTTGCTATAAGAAGAGAACCTCACTTGGCAAAGATTTGATACTGGCTGTAGATTTCTAACAAGGGGAAGTCCAGGGCTGCATGGTGTTTGGTGGTGGTTTGGAGAGAGACTTGGGTGTTACTAGTTGTGGGGTCATATAACCTCGCTATGTCTCAGTTTGCTCATCTTTAAAATGGAGAGTAAAATACCTCATGAGTTTCTCTTGAAAATTAAAGGAGATGGTATAGGTAAAGTTCTTAGTGAATAGTGATTTTCAATAATATATAGCTGCTATACATCAAGTACTTTTCATAGTGCAATTGCAAAGCTTGTCAGAAAAAAAGTTTATTCTATCTTTATGGGGTAATCCTGTTCAAAGTCAATGTTGCATGGTTTTTGAAATCAAGATATCAGTCACTCCATTGTCATTTGCTGTTAATTGTCTTCCTCTATAGGACCAGCGGATTTAGAATCAGTAGTCCCTTTCCAGAGTGTCTCATAGTTATTGGTTTCCAATAGATGCTTTGAATCATGGAATCTCAGAGCAGTGAGGGATTTAGGGATCGTAGTTCCATTTACTCCTTTTTTTTTGAGTGTGTGTGATTTTTCACATGAGAATCCTGAAACACACATTAAGAGAAGAAAGCAACATAGATTCAGGAGTCATACTTGAATTTGATTCCCAAGGATGTCATTAAGTAGCTATGTATGACTGGGTAAGTCACTTTATTTCTCTGAGACTATTTCCTCATCTGAAAAATAGGCAAATAGTTGTAAAGGTTAAATCAGATACCATATATAACATATACCTAGCAGAGTGTCTGATGTTTTAGGATTTAATGTTAGTCTTCAGAAACTTACCCGAAGTCACATACTATTAATGTTAGAAGACTTTTGTCATAACCCAGATATCCCAATTCCAAGTCTAGCCTTGTTTCCATAGCCTTAAAGGAGAAATGCTGTGGGCAAGGAGGTTAGCTCTGTAACAAAGACATGTATAAAGTTATTAGATCACAAAACAGTGAATGCCTGCTTCTGCCATTAAATAAATGTATAAGGCCAATAACAGACAAGGAGAGGATATTTTCAATCCATACAATCAATAAAATATTAGTATCCCTTCAAATAAAAGTCTCTGATAATCCAATAAGAAAAGGGCAACTTGTTAGATAAATGGATCAAGACTATGATTAGAATATTTACAAAGAAGGAAGCTTGGTAAAGTGAGATTTTCCAAAAGGGCTTTTGGGGGTCAAAGTACAGCTCCTTTTTTTTCATTCTATTTGTTTTAGCCTCAAACACCTCTGTTGTCTCATTGCCAGTCAACAGAAGGATGTTGCACAGTGCCTGGCAAGGAGTAGCTCTTCAATAAATAGTTGTTGAATAAGTGAATGAACGTTTTCCCAACCTTTACTGCCTGGTACCACTCTAGTGGGAATTCTGCTTCTGATACATCCTTGCTGCCCAGAGTGAGGTGGTTCTGCCACTGCCACCAGGTGCAGTTCCCTGGCAACGCACTGGTGCTGGCCCCTGACCACTCCCCTGCTGCTCCTACCCCTTCTGTGCTCATTCCCAACTCCCTTCCTCCCTTTCCCATGCTTTTTACAAAATGAGAGACTACCCCTTCCTTCTGTATTATTTATTTTGCTTGGCTGGGGGCAGTGGAGTGGGTAGAATTGCCAGAGCAGGATTGCCTTGTTCCCAAATTCCTCAGCAAATACTGTGACAGCTCTTTCACTGAACATCTATAACTCCACTGCTCTCCAAGGAGCACACTTCCAGTGTGTTTCCAAAAGGACTAGGCTGGGTAACAGCTGTCATGCTCTTTCTTGCATACCTCTTCCTTCTGATCCTTATGCATGGTTTATGAGTCAAGTTTACTGCGACACATTCATTCTTCCCTTCTGGTGAATTTTCTTTCCATGGCTTTATAATCTCCTCTGCAAATTTGTTCTGGCAACACTGGCCTCAGTCTGTTGGACACACCTTGTATGTGTCCATACTACTCAGGGTTCAAGATTTTCCCCTGAAGTTTCCTCATCTCTTTTGCAAATGAACATAGCCAAATGGGAACACAGGTAAAATTACAGCCTCGCTCCATTCACTGAATATTTCTGAGTCTCAGCTGTAGATGAGGTAAAATAACTACTGGCAGAGATGTGAGGATTAGTGCAATAACATAACACCAGACATATGGTAGGTAGGCTTCTCAGTAAATGGAAACCATATCATCAGGGATTGTGAGCAGATTTTCTAGAGCTAAATAGGGGACTCAGTGTTAGAAAAAAATAGGATTATGGCAGACTGTCAAGGCAAGGACCCAGGCAAAGAGAAAGAAAATACTGAGTTACAGAGAAAGAGTGGAATAGTATTGATAAAGCAAAAGTAAAGCTGCTAGCGTTTGATTGCAAGACCAGTATAGGAGCTCTTAGACTAATTCAGTGCTGAGTCTACTAAATACTGAGCTAGGGTTTTTTACCACCTTGTGCCAGTGATAGTCTGTGTCCCACCTGCCAACCAGGGTGCTGTCATGTTTACCCAACTGATGGTAGCGGAACCAGCCCCAAATTCTCATCATACCACTTGTTTTCTTAGACCACCTCTGGTACCACTTTTGTTAGTCTGGGATATTTGAGAAGCAAATTCCAAAAGATTAGATATGCAAGTGATTCATTAGGGGAAATGTCCATGAGGAAAAATGGGAAGTGGGGTCAGGCTGGGAGACCCTAATGAGACCATAATGAGACCATAATGATGTTCTGACCCTTGTAAAGGAAGAGCTAGATGAAAATAATCTTAGGTTGTATGCAGCTTTTAAGAAGTTTGAAACGGTTAGTGCTGACTCCTTGAGCCTAATAGCAAAATCTTTCTTCAGAAGAGTCCTACATCATCCAGAAATAGACCTACCTGCCTTGGTATCCTTACCACACTTGGTCACCACAGCCTGTGCACATGCAGTAATGGATTTTTGAGTATGAAAGCTAGGCCTTCAGGCCGTTGTGTTCCTCAGTCAGTGATCTGAGAGGTGCCCTTCTATAGCCTCCATAGCAGGTATCAAACTTGCTCACATCCTTGTCTTGTTTGGAGCAGGGTAAATTTATTTACTAACATTTGTCTTCATTAAATGTACATGTTAAAATGTTTTAGAAAGACTATTAACACAAAAAAAGGGAAATAAAGCTGCTAGAAATAACACAAAATACAATAGTATTTTATTTTTAAATACATGTGTATCCAAATACATCAGTAATTCAAATCAATGAAAATGATCTAATTTCTCTATATGAAAGGCAAAACTTGTCAGATTGGAAAACTAACACAAAATGAGGTTATATGTTTTTACAAGTATCATACCTAAAACATAAAGATACAGAAAAATAAACAATAAAAGAATGGAAAAGATATAAAAGATGAAAACAAACCCAAAATTTACTGGGTTAGCTATATTAACACCAGAAGACTTTGAGGCAAAAAACATCACTAGCAGTAAATGGTTTAACTCCTCAGGAAGGTGTAATTCTAAACTTGTTTCCTTTAAGAAGGCATAAACAAAACTTGATAGAATTCAAGGGGGAAATTGATTTATCTATTGTGATACAGGGAGGTTATAATATGTCTCTCAGTATATGAACTCAGACAAAAATATATCAGTAAGGAGACACAAAATTTGAACATTACAAATAATAATCTTGTTCTAATGAACACATATGGAAGATTGCACCTAATAATTGGAAACTCCTTCAAGTACATCTGAGGTATTTAGGAAAACTGACCACGTACTAGGCCATAAAGCATGATTCAATAAATTTCAAACAAATCATACTATATTAGAAACCAGTAACTAAAAACATATTAGGAAAAATGCATCCAGAAAAGAAAAAAATAGACTTTGAAGTGACTCATACATTAAAGAATTAAACATTATGAGCTAAGCATTCAAATTCAAAAGTTGGGAAAGCAGAATAAATGCAAAGAAAGTAGATTAAAGGAACTGGTAATACTGAGGTAAAATCAATAGAAATTGAAAGTGAAGATACAGTAGAGAGAATCAATAAAGACAAAGTTCATTTTCTGGACAAAAATAAAATTGACAAATAAAATTGGCAATATTGATCAATAAAAAGAGAGAGAAGGAATTGATACAAATAAATATCATTAGGCGTAAAAAGTGGACATAACTATATGCTATAGAAATTAAACAAATAGTATAAGGATATTATGAGCAATTTTATGCCAATATATTTAAGCTTAGGTGGAATCTAAAAAATCCTAGAAAAATTTAAATTACCTAGGGAGAAATTGAAAACCTGAATATCCCTATAACAATATGAAAACACCAGGCCAAAATGGTTATGTCGAAGTGTTCTACCAATCATTGAAAGAAGACATAGTTCCAAATTTCACAGCTCCCCAAAATATAAAACACAAAATAAAAGCAAAAAAGAAATAGTTTGAACTCATTTTGTGAAGCAACAAGGATCTGATGATAGACTTGAGATCAAGAAGCAATAAAAACAACGAGTAATACTCGCATGAGAGACACATGTAGGACATGGGTACGACCAAACAACAAGCAAGGAGGGTGTATTCATACTTTTCTTATTGTTGTTGTTAAGGAGAATATCATTGCATTTGTTTTTATTTTTAATATAAACATGGGCTTATAAAGAATAAATGATTCCCCAGTGTCTAATTCTAAGTTCTCCAAAATTGATTGTAAGAGCAATGCAATTCTCCTCAAGGTCAGCATTTTGTCTTTCATTCAGCATTCTGATTCTTAGGTCTCTTTGTGAATGTCTGTTTTTTTTTTGTTTGTTTTTTTAATAAATTTATTTATTTATTTTTGGCTGCATTGGGTCTTCGTTGCTGCACGCAGGCTTTCTCTAGCTGCATCAAGCAGGGGCTACTCTTCATCCCGGTGCGCGGGCTTCTCATCGCGGTGGCTTCTCTTGTTGCGGAGCACGGGCTCTAGGCATGCGGGCTTCAGTAGTTGTGGCTCACAGGCTCTAGAGCGCAGGCTCAGTAGTTGTGGCACACGGGCTCAGTGGGCACATGGGCTTAGTGGGTCCACGGCATGTGGGATCTTCCCGGACCAGGGCTTAAACCCGTGTCCCCTGCATTGGCAGGCAGATTCTTAACCACTGTGCCACCAGGAAAGTCCTCCATTTTTTTTGTTTTCTTTTAATGTCCTATGAATAAATTAATAAAATAATTAATTTATAATATTTCCAATAGTTAATGAATTAAATTTGAGCCTAATTCCTCTGATGAAAATGTAGCTTCATTGTCTTTGTAAATAATTAGCTTTTCCCAAAGTTCTCCTCCATTCATTTAGATTCTTCTCCTCTTTCAAAGCTCAACTTATGAAATAAATCTTCCAGAGTGGTCTCTCCAAGTACTCTTGCCCATGTGGATCTTGTCTTCCTTAAACTCACCGTTGCTCTTATTGTTTCTACCAAAGAGATTAGAATAATAATCTGCAATCCAATTTACTGCAGTTAATTCACCAGATGATCAAATTACTCATTTTTGCTAGAGTCTTTTCCCCACAGAGTTCCACTTGGCTGAATATCTCTATTTCACAGGATTCATATTGGAGAATACAAAGGCATCTCAGACTTCAAGGGTGCTTTTCTTTAAATACAGTTCTCAGTTTTGCACGCTTAAACTCTGAACCTGTCTCTGCCTCCCAAAGTGAAATGGATGTGAGAAACCAGTTTAAGGTGCTTGGCAGCTTTTGATGAATTGAATTGGTCATTTAGCAAACTATCCTTGGAAAACTGATGTTTTGGCAAATTCACTTAGAGCCCCCATTTTTTTATGTTCCACAGGCAGCCATCAAGAAACATAAAAATGAATAAAAATTGATCTCTGTCTTTTGAGAAAATACTTTTTCAAATCTGTCTCCCCAGCACTTAGCATACTATTTAGAATATTGTTTGCAGGAAATAAATGTTTGTTGAATAAGTGAATGAATGAATGAATGAAAAACAGTGTCTGATGCAATATGCAGGCCATGAGTAAGGTGATATTTACAACAATAGATGTATGTTTAAGGCAACTGCAGATACATAAAGGCTGATGGTGGGAGCATGATTACAAGCAAGAGTTGGAGAAACTTACCAGAGACGATGGTTTAAACAAGATCTTAAAGGATGCTATATGTATTTGCAAAAACATATAAGAAGTAAATAAAGGAGAGAGGTCATTCCAAACAGAAAAACCCATTTGAACACGGGGTGGGGTCCAGGAGGTGTGCTCACAATTATATTATCTTCTGTTGCTGCCTAGCAGACAACCACAAACTTGGCAGCTTAATACAACAGGCCTTTATCACCTCACAGTTTCCATGGATCAGCAGTGTGGGCGTGGCTAACCTGAGTCCTCTGCTCAGTATCTCACAAAGCTGTAATCAAGGTTATCAGTTGGGCTACATTCCTTTCTAGAGCTCAGGATCCTCTTCCAAGTTTACATAGCTGTTATCAAAATTTATCTCCTTATGATCATAGGATCAAGGCCCTCAAAACCTAGAGGCCCTGTCATGTGGCCTTCTCCAATCACATCATAGCAACTTGCTTCTTCTAGGCCAACAAGAAAGCCTTTCTGGTGCGTGCTAACAAGACAGAGTCATATATATTTCATAACCTAATCATGGGAGTGACAAATCTCACCACTTTGTAATACAGTGTAACCTAGTCAGTCATCTCTGCTACATTATATTGAGTAGAAGCAAGTCACAGGTCAAGTGAAGGGGATCACACAATAGCTTGAACATCAGGGGGCAGAAGTCCTTTAAGGCCACGTTCGGGTTTGTCCACCACAGCGAAGGGGCGCGTGGTAGGGGAAAAACAGAAAATGAAGCTGCTATTTCCAAGGATGGCAGGAATCAAATCTTGAAAATACTTGGATGCCATGTATGAAATCTAAAAAGAATAGAAAATATACCAAGGTATAAACTTAAGTTTATGCTTATATCTTTGGAAGAAATCTTTCTTAAGGAAATTAACAGCATAAACAAGTTTGTACAGAGAATATGTTAATGTGTCTTGGATTACTAAGAGTATGTGAAAATATAGAACTGTTTATTTGAGAGAGAAGAAAGTAATATATTATTTTAACTTTCTGCTCAGGTAGTTTAAATTGGTTCACTTCTAAAGTTTTGTTAAAAACATGTACAACTTTGCACAACCTTTCCTGTCTTTGAGTTATACAACATCAATTTATTTGGGGAAACTTTCTTTAGCTGATCTGTTGGAACATTAGAGAATCACAAAGATCTGACCTGCATGTTGACTTTTTTCTTTCATTTCTCTCTTGAAAAAAAAAATAGCTGTAAGGCAAGTGTGTCTGCCACCCACTTGTTCTGGAGATACCTTTGCTTTGGGCTTCAAACAGTCAGGTTGAAAGGAATTGCAGTTATATTGGGCTCCTATATGTACCATAGAAAAATGCAAGACAAGAGTGAGTGTGTCATTTTTTTTTGTAATTTGATGAATCTCTTCTTCCCTGATGAGAGACTTTCAATGACCCTCCAATGATTAGTCTAAATATACTTTCCCCATTTTTTTAAATGATGGGAAAAGTCATACATATATACAAGAGGATACAGAATAGTTTAATGAACGACCATGTACCCAGCACCCATCTTCCGTAATTACGACGTATTGTCAACCTTGTTCATCTATGCTCATATCTCTTCTTTCTCATAGCCACTCTTTAGATTATGTTAAAGCAAATCCCAGACTAATTAAATTTCATCTGTAATACACTCTAGCATATATCTCTAAAAAATGAGTACTTAAAAAATAACCACAATGCCATTAAAGTACCAAAACATTAGCAGTAATTCTTTATCATCAAATACTGTTTTAAAATTTTCTTAGTCTCATTTTCTTTTCATAGTTGGATTATTTGAATCAGAATCCTAATAAGAGCCACACTTCCTGCTTCATCAATAAATCTCAGTTCTTTTTTAGTCTATAAGTACTCTCCCCACTCCTTTTAAAATTTCCTTATAAATTTGTTGTTGTTTTGTTGTTGAGGAAACGGAGTGATTTGAACTATGTAGATTTTGCCAATTGCTTCACTATTAAATTTAACTTAACATGCTTCTCTGCCCTCTCTATTCGATTGAACCAAATGTAATTGTATTTTTGTAGTTCAAAATGGTCAAGTACTGGCCATTTTATGTTTCAACTTAATAATTAAAGTTGGAGATGTAATCAGATTTAGCTTCAAATTTTTGGCACAAAAACCTCATAGTTGTGAGAACTTCATATTTCATTACCTCAGGTGGAATATAATAGTTGATTTCTTTCTTTTTCTGATGTTAAGATTAATCAGTGGGCTCAGGGCTCAACTTGACCCAGTCATAAAGTTCCCTATCAGCTTTTCACCTAATGGCTTCAGAGCCATTGATGATCATTGCTTCCATCGTTTCATTACAGGTTGCAAAGTGGTGTTGTTCTTTAATAATTAACTGTAATACTTTAAAGAGAAACTTTCCATCATCAACTATTTAGTTACCTTGAGGTAGAGTTCATGAAAGGCAGGACAAAGGCTGGGTTCTCTGAATTTAGCTAACATTTTTCAGAATTATGTGTTGAATCTTCTAATAGCCTCCAGTGGTAACTAATAAGCTGGTTTTTAATTTTTAGAATTATTTAAAACATATATGATGATTTTAAATCTCATGAAGACATTAATTGATTATGCTGCTCAAATTATCCTATCTTTAGTTAGTTGAGAGTTCCTTCAAGTTGGCTTTTGAGTTCTCTTGATACAACTCCAGCAGACTTTGATAACTTCCTTGATTTTTCAAAACATTTATTGCTCCAGATTTAGAATCAGCAAGATTGCTTAATTCTGTTCCCTAGTGATTGTACCATTTGGCATTCACATCAGCAGTGTATGAAATTATATCTCCAAATCCTTACCAAGAAGAATATATTGTTAAACTTTTGAACTTTTGACAGTCTGATAGGTGAAAATGGTATCTTTGTAGTTTTGCTCTGCAGCTCTCTTTTTTTTCCCCTATTTTATTTATTTATTTATTTATTATTTTACAAATTTAATCAGTTATACATATACATATGTTCCCATATCCCCTCCCTTTTGCGTCTCCCTCCCACCCTCCCTATCCCACCCCTCCAGGCGGTCACAAAGAACCAAGCTGATCTCCCTGTGCTATGCGGCTGCTTCCCACTAGCTATCTACCTTACGTTTGGTAGTGTATATATGTCCATGCCGCTCTTTCACTTTGTCACAGCTTACCCTTCCCCCTCCCCATATCCTCAAGTCCATGCTCTAGTAGATCTGTGTCTTTATTCCTGTCTTACCCCTATGTTCTTGATGACATTTTTTTCTTAAATTCCATATATATGTGTCAGCATACAGTATTTGTCTTTCTCTTTCTGACTTACTTCACTCTGTATGACAGACTCTAGGTCCATCCACCTCATTACAAATAGCTCAATTTCATTTCTTTTTATGGCTGAGTAATATTCCATTGTATATATGTGCCACATCTTCTTTATCCATTCATCCGATGATGGACACTTAGGTTGTTTCCATCTCCGGGCTATTGTAAATAGGGCTGCTATGAACATTTTGGTACATGTCTCTTTTTGAATTATGGTTTTCTCAGGGTATATGCCCAGTAGTGGGATTGCTGGGTCATATGGTAGTTCTATTTGTAGTTTTTTAAGGAACCTCCATACCGTTCTCCATAGTGGCTGTACCAATTCACATTCCCACCAGCAGTGCAAGAGTGTTCCCTTTTTTCCACACCCTCTCCAGCATTTATTGTTTCTAGATTTTTTGATGATGGCCATTCTGACTGGTGTGAGATGATATCTCATTGTAGTTTTGATTTGCATTTCTCTAATGAGTAAAGATGTTGAGCATCCTTTCATGTGTTTGTTGGCTGTCTGTATATCTTCTGTGGAGAAATGTCTATTTAGGTCTTCTGCCCATTTTTGGATTGGGTTGTTTGTTTTTTTGCTATTGAGCTGCATGAGCTGCTTATAAATTTTGGAGATTAATCCTTTGTCAGTTGCTTCATTTGCAAATATTTTCTCCCATTCTGAGGGTTGTCTTTTGGTCTTGTTTATGGTTTCCTTTGCTGTGCAAAAGCTTTGAAGTTTCATTAGGTCCCATGTGTTTATTTTTGTCTTTATTTCCATTTCTCTAGGAGGTGGGTCAAAAAGGATCTTGCTGTGATTTATGTCATAGAGTGTTCTGCCTATGTTTTCCTCTAAGAGTTTGATAGTGTCTGGCCTTACATTTAGGTCTGTAATCCATTTTGAGCTAATTTTTGTGTATGGTGTTAGGGAGTGATCTAATCTCATACTTTTACATGTCCCTGTCCAGTTTTCCCAGCACCACTTATTGAAGAGACTGTCCTTTCTCCACTGTACATTCCTGCCTCCTTTATCAAAGATAAGGTGACCATATGTCCGTGGGTTTATCTCTGGGCTTTCTATCCTGTTCCATTGATCTATCTTTCTGTTTTTGTGCCAGTACCATACTGTCTTGATTACTGTAGCTTTGTAGTATAGTCTGAAGTCAGGGAGCCTGATTCCTCCAGCTCCGTTTTTCGTTCTCAAGATTGCTTTGGCTATTCGGGGTCTTTTGTGTTTCCATACAAATTGTGAAATTTTTTGTTCTAGTTCTGTGAAAAATGCCATTGGTAGTTTGATAGGAATTGCATTGAATCTGTAGATTGCTTTGGGTAGTAGAGTCATTTTCACAATGTTGATTCTTCCAATCCAAGAACATGGTACATCTCTCCATCTATTTGTATCATCTTTAATTTCTTTCATCAGTGTCTTATAATTTTCTGCATACAGGTCTTTTGTCTCCTTAGGTAGGTTTATTCCTAGATATTTTATTCTTTTTGTTGCAATGGTAAATGGGAGTATTTCCTTGATTTCACTTTCAGATTTTTCATCATTAGTGTATAGGAATGCCAGAGATTTCTGTGCATTAATTTTGTATCCTGCAACTTTACCAAATTCATTGATTAGCTCTAGTAGTTTTCTGGTAGCATCTTTAGGATTCTCTATGTATAGTATCATGTCATCTGCAAACAGTGACAGCTTTACTTCTTCTTTTCCCATTTGGATTCCTTTTATTTCCTTTTCTTCTCTGATTGCTGTGGCTAAAACTTCCAAAACTATGTTGAATAAGAGTGGTGAGAGTGGGCAACCTTGTCTTGTTCCTGATCTTAGTGGAAATGGTTTCAGTTTTTCACCATTGAGGACGATGCTGGCTGTGGGTTTGTCATATATGGCCTTTATTATGTTGAGGAAAGTTCCCTCTATGCCTACTTTCTGCAGGGTTTTTATCATAAATGGGTGTTGAATTTTGTCGAAAGCTTTCTCTGCATCTATTGAGATGATCATATGGTTTTTCTCCTTCAGTTTGTTAATATGGTGTATCACATTGATTGATTTGCGTATATTGAAGAATCCTTGCATTCCTGGAATAAACCCCACTTGATCATGGTGTATGATCCTTTTAATGTGCTGTTGGATTCTGTTTGCTAGTATTTTGTTGAGGATTTTTGCATCTATGTTCATCAGTGATATTGGCCTGTAGTTTTCTTTCTTTGTGACATCCTTGTCTGGTTTTGGTATCAAGGTGATGGTGGCCTCGTAGAATGAGTTTGGGAGTGTTCCTCCCTCTGCTATATTTTGGAAGAGTTTGAGAAGGATAGGTGTTAGCTCTTCTCTAAATGCTTGATAGAATTCGCCTGTGAAGCCATCTGGTCCTGGGCTTTTGTTTGTTGGAAGATTTTTAATCACAGTTTCAATTTCAGTGCTTGTGATTGGTCTGTTCATATTTTCTATTTCTTCCTGATTCAGTCTTGGCAGGTTGTGCATTTCTAAGAATTTGTCCATTTCTTCCAGGTTGTCCATTTTATTGGCATAGAGTTGCTTATAGTAATCTCTCATCATCTTTTGTATTTCTGCAGTGTCAGTTGTTACTTCTCCTTTTTCATTTCTAATTCTATTGATTTGAGTCTTCTCCCTTTTTTTCTTGATGAGTCTGGCTAATGGTTTATCAATTTTGTTTATCTTCTCAAAGAACCAGCTTTTAGTTTTATTGATCTTTGCTATCGTTTCTTTCATTTCTTTTTCATTTATTTCTGATCTGATTTTTATGATTTCTTTCCTTCTGCTAACTTTGGGATGTTTTTGTTCTTCTTTCTCTAATTGCTTTAGGTGCAAGGTTAGGTTGTTTATTCGAGATATTTCCTGTTTCTTAAGGTGGGATTGTATTGCCATAAACTTCCCTTTTAGAACTGCTTTTGCTGCATCCCATAGGTTTTGGGTCGTGTCTCCATTGTCATTTGTTTCTAGGTATTTTTTAATTTCCTCTTTGATTTCTTCAGTGATCACTTCGTTATTAAGTAGTGTATTGTTTAGCCTCCATGTGTTTGTATGTTTTACAGCTCTTTTCCTGTAATTGATATCTAGTCTCAGCTCTCTTATTTTGAATGATCTTGAGCATATTTCCATGTTAAAGGGTCATTTGCATTTCTTTTTCTATTAAATCTATATTCATGTCTCTTGCTCATTTTTCAATAGGGTTATTGGAGTTTTTCTTCTGTATATTAGATGATTACCTATTTATTGTCTTTCTATTTTAGGAATACGAATCCTTACCTGTCATGTATGTTGCAAATATTTATGTTTGTCATTTGTCTTTTCCACTTTGTTTATGAGTTATTTTTGCCATAATTTTTAAAAAGTTTATCAAATTTATTAATCTCTCATTTTTTGGTTCTTATTTAAATTTTTCTTCTTCCAGACTATAGAGAATTTACCAATGCTTTTTTCCTAATATTTGTATGCTTTCAATTTTTACATTTAAATGCCTTATCCACTGGTAATTGTCCTGGTCTGTAGTGTGAGGAACAATCCAGTTTAATCTATTTTTTAGTAATATGAATAGCCAGTTACCACAACATGGCATATTAAACATTTTTCTTCCCTCCACTGATTTGCTTATTAAATATACTAAAATACTAAATATCCACTGGTCCTATTTCTAGTTATTTAATTCTGTTTTATTAATATGTCTTTCAATCCATGTAGCAATAGCACATTGTTTTACTCTTAATAGACTTTATGTTTTACCATATGTTAGGGCTAGCCACCTCTTATCCCATCCCATTGCTCTTCCTTTCCAGAGATATTCTAGCTATTATTGCATATTATTATTTTTATTAATAAACTTTGTAATCAACTTGTCCAGCTTTAGAAAAAAATGGTATTTTTTTTTTACTGGGATCACATTGCATTTAGAACTCAGTAAGAATTAGAATCTTTTTTGCATTGTCTTCCTAATCAAGAACATATGTCTTTTCATTTGTACGAGTCTACTTTTATGTCCTTCAAGAGTTCTATAGTCTTTTTCAGTAGATTTTGAACATTTATTAATAAGTGTTTGCTTAGGTTATTTATTTATTTATATCATAAATGGGAGGTTTTCCTTCCCTTATTTCTTCTCACTGAGTTTTCTTTGTGTATGTGCAATACAGCCTGAATCATAACCTGACATTTCTATTTTCTATTTTATTTATTATACTTGTAATCTTCATCTCCAACAAAATGACCCCAGGGAACCTTATATTTTCCCAATACCTCAGCATTGCTTAAGTAACCCTCTTACCTTGGTTTTCTGTTTTCCTGCTCTTTCATCTTCAATTCCATAAACCACTTCTATGCCCCTTCTATGTCCTCTCTTTCTCATATATTTCCTATGGCATTTGAATCTCTTTTTAGTCACATGCTATACAGCATAGGTTGGTTTTCAGTTACTTTTTAAGGGTGTGCTTGTCTATTATTTAAGCAAGCTTATGAAATATAGAATGACAGGAACTGTGTTTCACACTTTTATTTTCTTCTCAGTACCCACTGCTTTGTACATAATATATGCTTAATAAAATTTGTCCACTGATCTTTATTATATATTTTAAATTGTATCTGGTGGCCATCAATTTCCTTGAAAGAGCTTGGTACATTCTTATCCTGGTGATCTAATATGTATAATAACTCCTAGGAGATAAGCTCGAGTAGAATGAATTTTTCCTTTCTCTTTCCTCCTTTCTTTCTTTTCCTTTCTTTCTTTTCTTTCTTTGTTTGTTTGTTTCTTTCTTTCTTTCCCCTCCTTCCTTCCTTCCTTCTTCCTTTTATCCTTTCTTCCTTCTTCTTTCTCTCTTTCTCTCTCTCTCTTTTTTTAAATGTATAATGTTTATTTACAATTTTTTTCATTTTCCAGTTCACTTTATTGTATTCAATTTTGATGCTCAACTGATAATCCTTCTGACCAAAAAATATATAGCACCAAAATGATCATATCTCTCTATGTACATATCTAGATATAGCTGTATATCTATATAGATGTTTAGATATTCTACATTTTAGGAATTTTGTTTTCTGATTTAATTAATTTTGGTGTAACTCGTTCTTTTTTTTTTTTTTTTTCTTTTTTTTTTTGCGGTACGCGGGCCTCTCACTGCTGTGGCCTCTCCCGTTGCGGAGCACAGGCTCCGGACGCGCAGGCCCAGTGGCCATGGCTCACGGGCCCAGCCGCTCCGCAGCATGTGGGATCTTTCCGGACCGGGGCACGAACCCGGGTCCCCTGCATCGGCAGGCGGACTCTCAACAACTGCGCCACGAGGGAAGCCCTGTAACTAGTTCTTTATTATTTTTTAAATATATTTTAAATTTTTAATTAAATATTTTTATTGAGTTATAGTTGGTTTATAATACTATATAAATGTCAGGTGTACAATGTAGTAATTCACAATTTTTAAAGGTTATACTCCCTTTACAGTTATTATAAAATATTGGCTATATCCCCCATAGTGTATGACGTATCCTTGTAGCTTATTTTATACCTAATAGTTTATACCTCTTAATCCCCTACTCCTTATCCTGCCCCTCCCTTCCCCTTCCCTCTTCCCCCTGATAACCACTAGCTTGTTCTCTATAATTGTTCTCTATCTTTTTTGTTATATTCACTAGTTTTAGTTTTTAGATTCCACATATAAGTGATGTCATACAGTATTTGTTGTTCTCTGTCTGACTTATTTCACTAAGCATAATACCCTCCAGGTCTATTTATGTTTCAAATGGCAAAATTTCCTTTTTTTATGACTGAGTATTCCATTGTATACACATGCCACATCTTCTTTATCCATTCATCTATCGATAAACACTTAGATTGCTTCCATATCTTGGCTATTGTAAGTAATACTGCTATGAACATTGGAGTGCATGAGTCTTTTCCAATTAGTGCTTTCATTTTCTTTGGATATATGCCCAGGAGTGGAATTGCTGGGTCATATGGTAGTTCTATTTTTAGTTTTTTGAGGAATCTTCATACTGTTTTCCCCAGTGGCTGCACTAATTTACAGTCCCACCAACAGTGTTCAAGGGTTCCCTTTTCTCTATATGCTGGCCAACATTTGTTATTTGTGTTCTTTTTGATGATAGCCATTATGGTAGGTGAGGTGATATCACTTTGTGTTTTTGATTTGCATTTCTCTGATGTTTAGTGATGTTGAGCATCTTTACATGTGCCTGTTGTCCATCTGTATTTCCAGCCTCCAGGACACTATTGTCACTGTGAGGTCAAAGAGTCCAGTAAGTCGAGAAGACATAACATCATGATATCAGCTTAACAGGGCAAAAGAAAATCCAAGAGGGAAATTATCATTGCCTTCAGAGATTATGCAGTGTGGTCCAAAGAATACAGACTTGAGAACCAGACAGACCTGGGTTTGAATCCTGGCTCTGTCATCGACTGCTCTGTGGCCTTAGGAAAGCTACTTTATCTCTTGCAGCCTCAACTCTCCACACAGGGTTGTTATCATCTGGTAAGCAAGTTGCCTAGAACAGTGTGGGGCACAGAGTAATAATAATAGCAATGATGATACTAGTAGTAGCACTTGTTGAGTAATCACTCAACACGTTTTACTGGCCTTCTTCCAGCCTCCTCTCTTCTTTTTTTTTTTTTTTTTTTTTTGCTGTACGCGGGCCTCTCACTGTTGCAGCCTCTCCCGTTGCAGAGCACAGGCTCCAGACGTGCAGGCTCAGCGGCCATGGCTCACGGGCCCAGCCGCTCTGCGGCATGTGGGATCCTCCCGGACCGGGGCACGAACCCATGTCCCCTGCATCGGCAGGCGGACTCTCAACCACTGTGCCACCAAGGAAGCCCTGTTTGTTTTTTTGATATTGAATTTTATGAGCTGTTTACATATTTTGAATATTAACCCCTTATTGGTCATATCATTTGCAAATATTTTTTCCCATTTAGTAGGTTGTCTTTTTGTTTTGTTTGTGGTTTCCTTTTGCTGTGCAAAAGCTTTTAACTTTAATAAAGTCTCATTTGTTTATTTTTGCTTTTGTTTCCTTTGTCTTAGGAGACAGATCTAAAAATATATTGCTGCAATTTATGTCAAAGAGTGTTCTGCCTATGTGGTGCCCACCCACAGTGAGTGAAGAAAGGTCCTGTGGCTAGTGTTGGCCCACTGGTGGGTAGAGCTGGGCCCTAGGGTCTGGATGCAGGGTTCAGGGGTCCCAGAGCTGGTGTCAGACCACTGTTTCCTGATACACATGACTGAGGGTGTCCTGAAGCTTGTGTTGACCTGCTGGTGGATGGGCTAGGGCCCAGCAGGTCCTAGAGTGGGTATTGGCCTGAAGGTGGGTGGGATGTGTCTGCAGGCTGGGGGGATGAGGTTCTCCTGGGATTGTTGTCCACCTGCTGGTGGGTGAGGCTGGTCCTAAGGCTTTAGCAGGCTTGCTGGTGATTCTGGGGCTGGTGCCTGCCCACTGGTGGGTGGAACTGGGTCCCCCGTTCTCTGAATGCAGCGCCCTGGGGGTCCCAGGTCTAGTGCTTGCACACTGGAATGTGGGGCTGGGTCTTGGGCCCTCTGGTGGGCAGGGCTGTGTCCAGGGTGGCTGTGGGCTCAGGGGTTCTTAAGGCAGTCTGTCTGCTGGTGGGTAGGGCTATGTCATCACTCAGTTAGTTGCTTGTCCTGAGGTGTTCTAGTACTGGTGCCTACAGGTTGTTTGGTGGGTATGGGGTTGTGTCCTGAGGCCAATGAGCTAGAGAGAGGATTCCAAAATGGCCCTTGCCAGCATCAGTGTCCACGTAGAGGAACAAGCTCCCCAGAATGGCTGCCTCCGATGTCTGTGTCTCCAGGGTGAGCTCTAGTTGCCTCCTGCTTCTCTGGGAGAGTCTCCTAGATCAACAAGTAGGTCTGGCTCAGGCTCCTTTCAAATGACTGCTTCTGACCTGGGTCATGGAACATGTGAGATTTTGTGTGTACCCTTTAGGTGTGGAGTCTCTATTTCCCACAGTCCCCTGGGTCTCCTGAAAGTAAGTCCTGCTGACCTTCAAAGCCAAATGTTTTGGGGCCTCATCTTCTCAAAGCTGGACTCCTGGGATGGGAAGCCCAATGTGGGGCTCAGACCCCTCACTCCTTAGGGAGAACCTCTGTAATTGTAATTTTTCTTCCATTTGTGAGTTGCCACCTGGGGATATGGGACTTTACCAGGACTCTGCCCTTCCTACCTGTCTCATTGTGGTTCCTTCTTTATGCCTTTAATTGTAGAAGATCTTTTTTGACAGGTTCTGGTGTTTTTCATCAACGGTTTTCTGTAAATAGTTGTAATTTTGGTGTGTGCCCATGAGAGGAGGTGAGCTCAATGTCTTCCTCCTCCTCCATTTTGGTCAATGTCCTGACTCAGCTTGATTCTTTAAAAATATATATATATATATTCCTTAATTTTCTTGGAACAGAATTTTCATTCTACTTCCAGGAGACAGCGCATTGGAAGATTAACAAAACTGTCCCATAGAAAGCCAGGTCTGAGGCAGGGCTTGAAGTCAGGTCTTCTAAGAGTTCAGAGGTTTTTAAAATTTATTTATTTTATGTATTTATTAATGGCTGTGTTGGGTCTTCTTTTCTGTGCGAGGGCTTTTCTCTAGTTGCGGCGAGCGGGGGCCATTCTTCATCACGGTGCGCGGGCCTTTCACTGTCGCGGCCTCTCTTGTTGTGGAGTACAGGCTCCAGACGCGCAGGCTCAGTAGTTGTGGCTCACGGGCCTAGTTGCTCCGCGGCATGCGGGATCTTCCCAGACCAGGGCTCGAACCCGTGTCCTATGCATTGGCAGGCAGATTCTCAACCACTGTGCCACCAGGGAAGCCCCAGAGGTTTTTCTACTGAATTCTTTGGCCTCCTTCTGCTAAAAGGGCTGAGTCAGAAGTTGTCCTAAATAGCCCTCAAGAGCCTCTTCTCCATCTTGGAGAAAAAGTTGATGGGGTTTGAGAAAGAAGGAGAGATTGGGGAGTCATTGTGGTTTCGGTGGGCCTATAACACAGGTCTTGAACTCAGTTTAAACACACAAAGTGAGTCTCTCTCCCTGTTTATTGTTGATCTTGAAACAAGAGTGACAAAACTCCTGCTTATAAATAAACCACAAAACCCCAAACTAGTAACAACTCTCCAAGCTTTTTTTAGGATCCTTGATCAAAAACTAGAATAACAGTAGTCTTTCATGTCTCTTCCTTTATGGGGAGGCATCCTGGCTCCTCGCATAGATGCAGTGGCTTAAACCCAGAGGAACTTGATTTCTATTTTTCCTTTTGTTACTGTTTACTGGGCATGCAACTGAAGCTTTCTGGCTTCTTAAATCTTTCCATCCTGCTGGGAGGGACTGGGAGAGAATTTTTACAGAGGCTTTTGTAATCTGGAGATGAAATGTGCTATGTAAAACCACTAGCAAGTTGTCATTAATCATAACCAGGATGTAAGTCAGCTGTCAGTATTGCAAGAAGGAGCAAGTCCACAGGGTGAAATGACAATCCCTTCATGAGCTTTAAAATGCACAGAGCTTGCTGACACTAATACTGCAGCTAGCCAAAGAGTGGAAAATCAAGGTAACGATGGCAGTGCGATAGGAGGATGTCTGCAGGGCTTGGTATCAGAGAACAAACTCTTCATTCAGGAAAGACTAATCTGAAAGACTCTGAATAATTTGAGGCTGTTGTGATGGTGGAACTGCAGAATCCTTCGTTTCTGGCCTCATGAAAACCTGAACGATATTCACGTGTACTGACATGTGACAGGAGAAAACTGACTGCAGAGTCTCTGGGGGAGCTTCTTATATCTTGACTGTGCTGATTCACATACAAATTCTATCCTTTTTCTTGAAAGAGTTTTGTGCCTGGAGCATCATAAATGCTCAGTAAATGTTACCATTTATTATTTTATATGGAAGTGGAAAAATGCTGTTCACAGTGGTCACTGCAGGCTTAAGGATGAAGCACATAGCATTACTTCCACAAATAGGGGCTAAGTGCAAAACAGTGTGCGTATCTGTCTCCACCTGAGCTGATGAAAAATACCTCTAACTCTGTTTTTCTCCCCTGAAAAGCACTTGGAGGCTTTTGGAGCTCACCCAATTTTATCCCTGGAAATAGACTTGATTCTAGTGTAGACTTTGTTTTCTGACCATTGCTTCCAGACGAAAAGTCATTACACAGCCTCAGCAGAACATTCATTCCCTGAACCTTTTTATAGAATCCACTGGGGCAAAGGTTTTCTGTCAAACCAGGTAATTAGAATGAGCACAGTAGAGGTTGAAAACTTCTCCAGACTGTGGCTGTACACGCGCATCAGATTTTCACAGTATGTATTATTCTTTGACTTTCCCTGACTTCCTCTCCCACCAGCTGTCTTGCTTGTTATTTAGGCAGCTGAGCTTCAGCAGCTCAGATTTCCTCCTTCCTGGAAGGCTTAAAGCCTCCTTAGCATAGCTCCATCTTTTGTTACGTAGGATTGACCACCAGCTACAAAAGAACGCTTTACTTTTTATTTTTATTTTTGCGGTACGCGGGCCTCTCACTGTTGTGGTCTCTCCCGTTGCGGAGCACAGGCTCCGGACGCGCAGGCCCAGCGGCCATGGCTCACGGGCCCAGCCGCTCCGCAGCATGTGGGATCTTCCCGGACCGGGGCACAAACCCGTGTCCCCTGAATCAGCAGGCGGACTCTCAACCACTGCGCCACCAGGGAAGCCCCAAAAGAACGCTTTAGATCTCCCTCGGGAAGTAAGTACGGGAGAGTGCATGCTAATCACCATCATGATGTCTCAGTTCTTCCCATCACTCTGAACTTCTTCCTTATTCCCAGTTTAAGCTGAACTATTTTAGGGCATCTCTGGGGGCATCTTTGCCAACAGAGTGACCACAGAGGACACTAACAACAGGTGTTGTTTGGTTGGTGTCTGGTACTGAGGCAGGCATTCAATGTACACTCTCTCATTTAAAACATAAACTAACCCTGAAGCTCAGAGAGGTTAAGTAATTTTCTTGGTATTACACAGTCAGGATGTTACCAGGATTCATACCTAGGATTGTACGTTCTGTACTTTTCTTAATTATGCTGTATGCTATTGTTACTGACCAGGGTTTTGGGCCTCCTTAATCAGTAGAAGTTGATCAGAGGTCAAACAGGAAATTCAGGCAAGGCTTTTTTGGGGCCCGTGCTGCAGCAGCGGGGCAGGTAGAACAAACAGCGGGTTCCCTTGTTTGTTTGCTCCCCGAGGCTGGCGGGGTGGGGGGCAAGCTGGCTCCTTATATGGGGTGAGGGTAGGGGTGTGTCCAGTGGTCAGGCAGGAGGGGTAGCTTAGGTGGTTTGCCCACCCCTTAGGTGGTGTTGTGTGCAGGGAGCATGCGCAGTACGCTGCTTTTGCTCCAGGCTCTTCAAAAGTAGCAGTTGGGTTTTTTGGTCTTTTGTCCAGAATTTGCCCAACTGCAATACTTGCAGTTATTTTTAGTCCCATATAATTTCTTTGTATTTTGTGGCTCCAGGAAAGGTGTGTCCAGGTGCAAGCGTTGCAGCACTGCAGCAAAGGGTCTCAGGTCCCAGCCTGTCCCACTGTTAGTAAGGTCAATAATAAGACCACTAGGAATCCTCAGGCTGTGAAGTTGGTCACATTTTCCCCTTTATGTTAGGCAGTGTATATAATTAAAGCATCCCAAGATTTTAAAACGAACAAACAAATGGTCAGAACGCAGATTATTAAAATGCCTGTGGATACTGCTTTTACCATTTAACAATTTTATTTTAACCATATTACTTAGCTACAAATGCTAGCAGGTTCAAATATTTCTGCTTGCTGGGGGTATAATTTCTGGAGGGAGTTCTTTGCAATGGAATTGAACTTGATGCCATCAAAGAGCAATTATCATTAGCTCCTGTTTCAGCAGCATCATATTTAATAGGGCTTCACAGGAATTGTCATAATGATACGAAATGGGGTTTTCGTTTTAGTTTAATTCCAAAAAGAAAGTGTGTGATTTTAAAAATACACCAAAGAGTGTTTAATAACAATGTTCTCGTATCCAGTGAGCAGACAATGCTGATTTTACAGAGTCAGTGCAGCTGCAAAGAAAACACAGTTGTAGGACAGGAAGCTCACGTTGGAGGGAAGGAGAGCTATAGCATTACGTAGTTGAGGGTACCCTGTACCTTCCACAGAATGCTGAGCAGTAAGTTTAATGCTTTCTTATCTAAGCAACAGATTGGCACTTAAAACACAAACCTAGAAAATGAACAGGAATCTAGTTTTTGTGTGTAATTCAGGTGAGAACAGGGTAGTTCCGCCTGATTTTGGAGTCAATATCACACTCTGTGATGATCCAGTGTCCTGCTGAAATGTCCAAAAATTCATGGGTGAGGAGGGCTCATGTTCTCGCTGTTGTGAGTTCAGTAGTAAGTTGAGAACTATTTCTCAAAAGAAGATTGCTTACTTGTTGTAGAGCATATAGCTATTCTCCATAACTGAAGGGACTCTGGTCCAAAAGATGCACTGAGTTATAAGGGCATATATCAGAGCTATCTGCTCTGAAGTCAGGACCAGTCTGAATATCTTCTGTTGCCCTAGGCCCCAACTAGAGTGGTCAGCTTTTCAAATTACTTGGTAAAATGATCCAAGTAGAACAACTATGTGTGATGTAACTTGCCTTTTTACCCAACAATGTCCACCAAACACAACACATTTTTCTTGAACAACTTGCTATGTTGTTCCATGAATATGTCTTCCTTCCTTCCTTTAATCAAAAAAATTTTTATTGTAGTCAATGTATAATATTATATAAGTTACAGGTCTACAACGTAGTGATTCACAACTTTTAAGGGTTATACTCCATTTATAGTTATTATAAAATGTTGACTGTATCCCCCCTATTGTATGATATATCTTTGTAGCTTATTTTATACCTAATAGTTTGTATCTCTTAATCCCCTACTCCTTATCTTGCCCCTCCATTCCGCTTCCGTCTCCCCACTGATAACCACTAGTTTGTTCTCTATATCTGTAAGTCTGCTTCTTTTTTGTTATATTTACTATTTTGTTGTATTTTTTAGATTTAGTATTTAGATTTAGATTTAGTATTTTTTTTTTTTTTTTTGCGGTATGCGGGCCTCTCACTGTTGTGGCCTCTCCCGTTGCGGAGCACAGGCTCCGGATGCGCAGGCCCAGCGGCCATGGCTCACGGGCCCAGCCGCTCCGCGGCATATGGGATCCTCCCAGACCGGGGCACGAACCCGTATCCCCTGCATCGGCAGGCGGACTCTTAACCACTGAGCCACCAGGGAGGCCCTAGATTTAGTATTTAGATTTAGTATTTTTAGATTCCACGTAAAAGTAGAATATCATATAGCATTTGTCATACAGCATTTGTCTTTCTTGTCTGACTTATTTCACTAAGCATAATACCCTCCAGGTCTATCCATGTTGCTGCAAATGGCAAAATTTCATTCTTTTTTACGGCTGAGTAGTATTCCATTGTATATATGTGCCACATCTTCTTTATCCATTCATCTATCGATGGACACTTAGTTTGCTTCCATATCTTGAGTATTGTAAGTAATGCTGCTATGAACATTGGGGTGCATGGGTCTTTTAGAATTAGTGCTTTTGTTTTCTTTGGATATATACCCAGGAGTAGAATTGCTGGGTCATATGGTAGTTCTATTTTTAGTTTTTTGAGGAATCTCCATACTGTTTTCCACAGTGGCTGCACTAATTTACATTCCCATCAACAGTGTACAAGGGTTCCCTTTTCTTCACATCCTTGCCAGCATTTATTTGTGTTCTTTTTGATGATAGCCATTCTGACAGGTGAGCGGTGATATCTTGTTGTGGCTTTGATTTGCATTTCTCTGATGATTAGTGATGTTGAGCATCTTTTCATGTGCTTATTGGCCACCTGCACTTCCTCTTTGGAAAAATGGGCAGAAGAACTGAATAGACATTTTTCCAAAGACCAATATGATGTCTTTAATGGGCTGCATTGGTATGATATCCTACAGGACTGTGAAAGGTTCTGGGAAACTAAGTTGTGGCACAGAACTGGGGAGCTGACAACTCGGAGTTGTTACTCCGAGGACATTAAAGCTAGGACTTGTCCCACCAAGTGAAAGCAAACTACTTTTAGTGTTTTTTGTTTATGAGAATGGATAAAAATGCATTTGCTCTATCAATAACTGCAAACTAGGAGCAGATAACTCTAATAAGGAAACTAATATGGCAAGCACCCGCAATAGGCATTTATCACCAATTTTCTATTTTCATCAATGTTTTGCAGTGGCCAAACTAGAGTTGAATGGGGGATCTGCTAAGAAGCATCCCATATGCATCTTTCAGACATTTTAAAATGACATTTCTATGGTTCCCTGAAATCTTTCTTTTGAATCATATTTAGGGATGGAGGTAGTGTCAATGCTTTCATTTTGTCCTTCAAATTCTGATGTAGTTCTTTCTCCGTAGGTCAAGATCCATATGAGGATTCTGCAAATTAGAGTCAGTATTGGAATTCTACAAATTATTACTAATATTTATTTCAAATATACACTTATGAATTGAAGTATTAACCATGAAATAACATCAATATAACTCTATTTGAATAAAGGATAAAGAGAAAATAATCTATAGTTGTCACCATTATAGTGCATAGATGTTTACTATATTATCTTATTGGATCATTATGATAATTAAAGATAATGGATGAGAAGGAGCTTTTTAAATATCACTTTTCTCTCACACCACAATGTTATAAATCCCTTGAAGACAGGAATCAGGCTTTATCTCTCCCTGTGCTGCCAAATGTGTCTGGCATATAGCTTGGCTCATAGAATAGGAAATCAGTAAATGTATGTTAAGTTGAATTGGATAGAATAAACTTTACATTGCGTATCCAGATTCCTCCTAGCGTTAGAGAGTGGTGATCATGATATGAATGCTGTACTAGAACAAAGGGAACTAGATAATCTTGGGAAATAGTTCTGTCAAAAGTTGGCATGTCCTTTGATATATGGAAAAAAGACTAGTTAGTGGAAAAATCCTAGACAATGGGGATTGAGAAAGCTCAGAATTTAATTGTTATAGTGGTGGTTATTTTAATGGACATCAGTAGATGTTCAATTCTGCACACCTAAGGCAGGCATGAATTTCAGCAAGGATATTCCAGAGTGCATAAGGCTGTCAGAGCTGTAAGGGGCTTTAGAGATCTCTAAGCACAATATCCTCCCTCTATAGTGAGGAAAGCTGAGGCCATCTACTTAATGGGAGAGTTTAAGTCCAATATGTCCAAGGTCATAGAGCTAGTAAGGGGTTGAGATTACTAGCCCTGTGACTTTGAAACATCAATTAATCCATCCAAATCTTAGTTCCTTTATTTTCTGGCTGTTGTAACGAGGTGATAAACATAAAGTACTCAGTGTCTAACAAGGCGCCTGGCATAGTAGATGACAAATTATAGATGATGTTATTATTGGTAAAATGCTATAGGAGAGACCTATCTGAGGGTAATCTCTGGGACCATGCTAGGCCTTCACTAGAAGGAGAGTTCTGGGGAATTAAAGTCCTGGGAATGACTCTCTGGCTAATGAGAGTCAGGAGTTGGTGGATTAATATCCCAACTTCCTTACCTCTCAGTGGGACAATTCTGAGATATGTTCCACATTCTCACAGAAGTTCTCCTGTGGGTTTGTGCCTTAATATATTCATTAATGCACATTTATTGGCTTTCCTCCCATTTATAAGTCACTTATCCATCCCTCACTATGCTTTTTAGGAGCACCTCCCAAATACACTTCTTGTACCCAAAATCTTGCCTCAGAATCTTCTCTTAGGACAACCCAAACAAAATGCCAATCTTGCCTGATCATCCCACTACGATCGATCTTGTTCCTTAATATCTAGGAGAGATCATCAGTCTCATCTATAATACAACCATTCTACTTGTTTTACTTCAGAAGTTCATGTTATCGCCAAGCTCAGAAGGTACTTCAGCGTTGCCTTGTATTTGTGCTACTGTGTTTCAGAACAGACACTGAAGTGCTGAAATTACTTCTTAGTAAGATCACTCTGGAGGCAAGGAAGGTTTTGCATGGTCTAAAGGGACTGGTGGAAAAGAGATCAGCTATGAGTCTTCTGTATTCTTGGCAGAATCCCAGTTAAGATGACGACCTGAATCAGGGCCATGGCTGTGAACATGTGGATCAGGGAGCAGTAGAGATGAGAGAAATCTAAGAAGTTGAACCCATAGGATTGGGTAATAATGGCCTACCTCTTGTTTATTCTTTGTTCCGGAGTCACTGAGGTTTTACTTTACAGAATCGAGCCCCTGGCTTAGGAGATGGAGCTCAGAATTCTAGAGCTATAAGTATCTGCTGTGGCATTGAGCCCCAGCACTCAATGAGGTAATGTGATACAGAAAAAAGAGCTGTGGCTGATAAAGCTTTTCATATGAGGAAACTGAAAACAAGACAGGGGGAGTGCCCTGCCCCAACTCACGCATCTTGGGGTGGGAGTGGGGAACTGAGGCTAGCTCTGTCAGTGGCTCCTGGTGCTTTGCTCTGCGGAGGGTTCTGTGTCAGTGGATGACCATGGCAATGCTGATCCTTTGGGAGAACTTGGATCTGCAGCCCCGAGTTTTCTTATATTTGAATTGTGTTTACTGGAACATTGGTAGATGTGGTGTGTTTTTTCTTCTAGACCTATTATTATTAATTTAAACATTATTTCTACTTAACATTTCTTGAACGTTATACTCTATGTTGATTCATAGACGATACCATATAAATCTGTGCTTGCTTGTGCTCTTTTATTTTTTTCCAAAAGAAATAGATTATGTTCTTTGAATCTTACAACTACCTAGAAATAAAAACAGAATAGATAGTCTCACCATTTTACAGATACGAAGACAGAGTAAGAGGGAGTACATTTTGTTGGAAAAACACTTACGAAGGTCCTGAGAATCTGAGGAGGTTGTTCTGAAATGTCATTTCCCCTGGGCAGCCTTTTCTTTCTTTCCTTATCGATTCACCTGCATTGCATTTTGTGATAAGAGCTCTGGAGTGAGACTGCCTGAGTTGGAATTGAGATTCTGCCACTTGTCTCGGGCAAATTTCTTAGCTTCCCTGTGACTCTAAGAAAACTCTTCCCAGTTCTCTCATCTAAGAATTAGATGAGGATTAAATATATTAATGTTATTCAAACACTCAAAAGAGAGCCAGGCTTTATTATCATTCCATCTACAGTTATTGAAGAAGCAGTGACTGGCAAGGTCAAAATCTTACAATCCAAATGCAAATGTAGAAGATTTTAAATAGTCCACCTTAAAAATGTACTTTCTATAGAGTCCTGGCCCACCTTTGCCCTCTTCAGTGAGTGGCTCAAGTGAGAGACTACTTATTGGTTTAAAGTTGGGGTGGGTTTGTGTGACAAGCTTCTATGTTAGCATGCAGAGAGCCCTTTGCATTATAAGCATTGGCCTGACAAATTGCTGTACTCTTTTTAAGTGATTCAGCCAACCCATTCCCCGAGTGCTGACAGATCATCAGTGCCCAGTCACCTCCCAACAGTGCTGCCATTATCTCCCATTTCAGGAAGACAGAGAGCTTATAGGGAGCAGGGTACAATTATTTTCAGGAATGAGATGGCTGTATTTGAATCTGAGAGCCCAAATTCATGGATAATATATGTCTCTCTCCTATCTCTGTCTCTCTCTTGCATATAGAGCAAAGTATTATGGTTGTGAATTGAACCATTACTTGTCAATGTGAAATTTGTGAGAATTTTAGTAAATACATGAAGAGTTCAAGTGTCATTTATTGAGGAAAACACAGAGCTGAATTGACAAACTATTTTGCACAGTTTTTGGTTTGATGGTGGGAAATTAACAGCAAAATTATGCAGTGTTCTTAGTGTAAATATATTTTTAGTCTTAGGGATATTTTTTGGTTTACATCATGCTGGTAAAGTTATAAATCTTATAACTTGTCATCACAAGATATAGAATTTGTCTAAAAAGTTGCATTTGGAGGGTGATAGACTTTTCTTTGTATCAACGCAAATGATTTCATTATGGTAGAGGTAGGATTTGTCCTATTTTTATGAACCTATTACATATTTGCTAAAGTTTAAGGATTTGGAATTTTTTTTGTTTAGAGTCATATTTTTTATTAAATTCTCTTGATGTTATTTTGTAGAGTATTTCTTCCTTTAATATTATGGTGAAATCCTTTTGCTTTAAGATCGATAACTGCTATTTATACTCCTAATGGAATATTAGACCCTGGAGGCTTCTAGAGTTTCTCTTACTGCAGCTGTCTACTATTAAAAGACTGAATTCTTGGTCTCACAGGATAGAAGAACATTCAGCCTCGTTGTGTGCTATAGTCTAATATCCATCTCATAAAAACTGCTGAAAATCAATCTTCAGTTTGCAAATACCTTGAATTTGAGGCATTGGTTTGTGAGAAATCTATCGTTTTGGCAGTTCTCTTTTATACAATAATGGTAAATCAATATCAGTTGTTGTGTTATTTTCTATTTCTTTAAAAATATTGGAGTATAAAATTGGTTGTCAGGTGTAGTGGGGTTTAGTCCTGAATTTGCCTTTAGCTCACTTTAGTAACTTAACCTCTGTGTGCCTTGGTGTCTTCATCTATAAAATGAAGAAAAGGAAAGGTCAGACTAGACATTTTAAAAATTCCTTTTCTCTTTCACACTCTGATCTTATATTTTGGACTACATTTGGTAGACTCAGGCTGTTATGACGATGATGGGTTGATTGAGGTTAGGAAAGAGGATGAATTAGAGGAAATGCCTCAGGTCAGATGGAAGCTGGGGAATTAACCTGTTTATACAAAAAGGTCCTAGTGGAGACTACTCAGAGATTCTACACGTGGACCGAATGGCTTGGCAAACTTAGGTGAAGTATAGTAACATGTCACTAACAGAACTGGGGCGGTGGGGAAGTGGTAGCAAATTCCCAAAAGGGGCAAGGCAGAGAAAAATCACAGTCATTAGGTCATACTCAGGGTGGGGTGATACAGAAGTATGGCTCTGGGTAAGTGGGCACAGGAGGAAGAGTCAGTCCCAGGGAGATGAGTTGGAGCAGTATGAGACAGAAGATAGGAAATACCGCAACTGGGAATCTCTAGGGTTGTCTCAAGCTCATCCAGGTCATACTGACATGGGGTCTGCTGGCAGAAAAATAATAATTCTAAGCTCTACCAACTTTAGGCATCATTGTGTCTGAAAGCAAGCATGTCTTCTTAGGGATTATGAATGAAAAGAGAGGGGGAGAGTAATCAGAACTACCATGCCTTAGCTGGCTCTCCTGCAAGACCTTATTAGTGCTTTAAAATATTTTTTCTTATTTCTACAGGCAGAGAGAGTCAGAGAAATGATGGAGGAGGAGGATAAGTACTTATGGAAGGAGATTTTTTAAAACTGAAAGGACCCGTTTTAGCTGCAATGGGAAAGATGTTTCCTTGGTTACGGATCTTTATATGTGGTGGAATTATGGTGAAAACACTTTAAGAAAAATTACTTGATTGCTGGGAGGTATCACAGTTTTTCAACAAATATTTCACTGAATAGAAATGGATTGAGCACCTGCTATGTGCAAAGCTTGGAACTGAGTGCTCTGGGGGATATGAAAAATTACACCCCTTTGTTCTTGCCTCTGAGGAGTTCACACTAGCAATGAAGAGACAAAGCATATAAAGCAGTGATTAAATGGTAAAGTGAGACTTCAATATCCATATAAATGCTGTAGTATCCAGAGGAATTCCCTCCCTTCCTCTCTGAGTTGAGAAACATACCAAAGGTAATGCATATAGGGCAATAGAGTACATTTATTTCTAGTAGACAAAGGCTAGACTGAGGTGCACGTAGCTCCCAGTAGGTGACCTGACCCTGAAGTCCAGAATTAGAGAGATTTACACTCTTAGCCATGCAGTGCCTCTTTCCCCAGGGAACAGAGAGGAACCACTCTTTGTACAAGAGCTTATTTCCAAGAAGAAAAGAGAGGACCTGAGTCTATAATTATGAGTTTATTCTTTGCTACTTTCCCCTGATGAGAAGTGAATAAGTGGTAGAGAGATATCAATAATTAAGCTCCTTTTCTGGGGGAAAAGATTTACCCTGAGTGGGGAAGAAGCATTTCCCTTAACAAAGGATAACAGTATAAGAAATAAAGAAAGTTCATGCAAAGTGTCAGAGAAGGTTCCAGACTTTAGGTGTTAGAGTAGAAAGGATTCTTGGGCCAGTGTACTGTGACGGTTTATGGAAGGGAAAGGTTTTGCACTGGCTTTCCAGTGATGACAACTTTTTTTTTTTTTTTTTTTTTTTTTTTGTGCTGTACGCGGGCCTCTCACTGTTGTGGCCTCTCCCGTTGCGAAGCACAGGCTCCGGACGCGCAGGCTCAGCGGCCATGGCTCACGGGCCCAGCCGCTCCGTGGCATGTGGGATCTTCCCAGACCGGGGCACGAACCCGTGTCCCCTGCATCGGCAGGCGGACTCTCAACCACTGCGCCACCAGGGAAGCCCGATGATAACTTTTTATTTTGAATGGAGAAGAGCCTGCTGGTGGAAGTGGTGGGGATGACATGGGCAAAGTATTGAGAACAAAGAAAGAATGTGAACACCAAAGTGGTATAATGTCAGTGGGAACTGAAAGAAAGTGTAGAGGTAGGAAATGTTAATAAGGAGATGCTATTGAAAGGAGAAAATGCAGGGGAGGAGAAAAGAAGGAGCATGTGTTTAAGGGCAGGGATCTGTGTTCTCATTCTCCTTTGGTGACCTTAGTGTGTCAGTTAACCTCTCTAGGTCTGTCTGAGTTTCCTCATCTGCAAAATGGGGATGTTTGGATACCTAGACTTCTCTGGGCTTTGGTTCATAATCTTGGCCTTCCCTGCTGGGAGGAGCTATTAAGATTGTCAAGTAGAACCAGAAAAGTAAAGACCAGAACAGATATGTGTCATTACCCCTACATCCCTGAGAGATACAGAGTTAGAGACGGTTTTCAGTAGTCAGCAGAGGTCTCTGAGAATGAGACTGTGTTGTTTCACTGGGAGCTGGTGACATCTATAGTGGGGAATTGCCTCCAAAGCATATTATGTAGATGGATTGCGGAGGGCAAGGAAAGAGTTCAATGCGCAGATCCAGGTAAGGAACACCCAGTGTAGAGCCTGGCCACTACTGGAAAGGTTGTGGCTGAGAGCCAGGAGGGAGACCAGTGGAAATCAGCCTTGTTTTATTTTCTCCCCTCTCCCCAGGCCAGCCCACTCTAATACAGATTTGCCTTGGAGAGAATTTTCTCTTGCATCCTTATGTTATGCACCAAGAACATCTTTTGGTTCTCTTGGTCTTTCCAAATCATAAATGTACTAAAGTTTCACGTATTTAATGTAGGGACTGAGTGTCAATATCCTCACTGTATTCTTCCGAACAATTACCCTTTTTTTTTTTTACAGTTGCAAAACTTAACTAATTTATTTTTTTCAATATATGTGCAAGAATAGATTCTAAGACCAAATAAAGAAGGCCTTTGATTTTTTATCAGGCCAAAATTTTATTTATGCATGCAGTTACAAAAACTATGGTGTGATTTGTTTGTCTGCTATGTTTTTCTCCTAA
Organism: Mesoplodon densirostris; assembly: GCF_025265405.1. Taxonomy (NCBI): domain Eukaryota; kingdom Metazoa; phylum Chordata; class Mammalia; order Artiodactyla; family Ziphiidae; genus Mesoplodon; species Mesoplodon densirostris. The sequence goes on along the minus strand of NC_082674.1, from coordinate 13,188,012 downwards.
TTCTTTGTCCTGTTTTTTCCAAAATATAGGCTCAAGAGTGGCTCATATTAATGGAATTATAATGTCAGTTACTTATTGGATTCTCTTTTTAATTTAAAAATGTTTATGTATTTATGTTTTATTGAAGTGTAGTTGATGTATAATGTTATATAGGTTACAGGTGCACAATATAGTGATTCACAATTTTTAAAGATTATGCTTCATTTATAGTTATTAGAGAATATTGGCTATATTCCCTTTGTTGTACAATATATCCTTGTAGCTTATTTTATACCTAATAGTTTGTACCTCTTAATCCTGCCCCTCCCCCTTTCCTTCTCCCCACTGGTGACCACTAGCTTATTCTCTATATTTGTGAGCCTGCTCCTTTTTCTGTTATATTCACTACTTGTTGTATTTTTTAGATTTCACATATAAGTGATATCATATGGTATTTGTCTTTCTCGTCTGACTAATTTCACTTAGCATAATGCCCTCCAAGTCCATCCATGTTGTTGCAAATGGCAAAATTTCATTGTTTTATATGGCTGAGTAGTATTCCATTGTATGTATATACCACATCTTCTTTATCTGTTCTTCTGTTGATGAACACTTAGGTTGCTTCCATATCTTGGCTATTGTAAATAATGCTGCTGTGAACATTGGGGTGCAGGTATTTGAATTAGTGTTTTTGTTTTTTTCTGATATATACCCAGGAGTGGGATTGCTGGGTCATATGGTAGTTCTATTTTTAGTGTTTTGAGGAACTTCCATACTGTTTTCCACAGTGGCTGCACAAATTTACATTCCCACCAGCAGCGTATGAGGTGAATCATTAGCCTTTTACTACTTTTAGTGCACATTGGTGAGATTTAGAACACACTTTAAGGAAGCTGCCTTTTATCTAAGATTAAAAAATGCATATATATTCCAGATGGGTCTCATCCTACAGAAGGGAAAAATGGGGCTAGGTGAGGGGAAACCAGTCCACAAAATAGTTCTCTTCAAACATGATAAAATTAATACTGTGTGCATAGTCCATGGTACTTTTAATATGAATTGATGTCTAATTTAGTTCAACTGCAAACAAATAACAATGCCTTATTAATATACAGCATTGAGTGCTCTGATAGGGCTGCTCTCAGAGAGTTTATAGTCCACTCTTTTATTTGTTCATTGTCAAATATTTAGTTAATCCCATTAAGTACTAAAGCCTGTGTTAGGTGTTGAGGATACAATGGTGAGCAAAACAGTTGGAATTTTTGCCTTTCTGGAGTAGGTTTTGGATAGAGTAGAGGTTGGGGGAGACAAATATGAGCAAATCTTACAAATACATAGTTAACAAACCATGAGACTTGCTATAAAGGAAAAGTTACAGGTGCTTCAGTAATTTCTAGTCAAGCCAACAGTGGATTTCCAAGGCCTGGGTATGTAGATACCTGTGCATTCTGGGTTCCAGCCTCCACTGTGTCAGAACACAACTCAATCCTTGATCCCTCTTCTAGAACATCCTGCCTTACCTCTCCCTCTACTGCCTGGTGAACTCCTGTCATTCTTGCAGTTCGAGCTAAAATGTCAGTGTCTTGTTAGACAGTATGTCAGGGCCATATTGAGTCCCCTGCTTCATTTCCAACTATTCCTTTAATAACGGTGTTACCTTAGTTGAGGCTGTGGCCTGGCTCTGTGCTGACCTCTCACTCTGCTCCCCTTCACACAGGCATCTTTGTAGGCCATACCCAGTTCATCTAAAAGCTGTATCAGGTTATTTAAGTATAAATTATAAATGAGGGATGGGACTGCCTCTAGCCACTTATGTCTGGAATTCGATGTCTCAGAGTTGTGCTCCTTGGCACTCAGGTTCTGAGTGAGTTTTCTGTTGCTGTGAGTTTTCGCCAAAGACTGGGGGCATGGGGTCCTGGCCTCTTATGCTCGTGAGCTTCTTGCACACCCCACATTGTCATTTTAGATCTGGCTTACAATGAACTCCTATTCTGCTCCCTGTACTGAAACTGGGTTTATAATTACAATATGTGCCCAATAAATACCTGCAGAACTAGAAGGGCAAAAAAGAAAAAAGAAAAAAAAATTAAATGGCCAAGAAATGACTTCAGGAGAAAAAGAAATCACATTGCAAGAAAAGCTGATAAATGGCCAGGAGCTATGTTATCCTTAGGAGCAGGGCCTCCAGTGCCCCATCACGGGGAAATGGGACAACAACCCCAGCACCCAAAACATCAGGAGGGAGTTTCCAGACGGAGACGGACTCTAGCTTGCAGACCAGGCCTGAAGTCTCTTTCTCATGGGCTAGAGACTAATGTCCCATGCTAAGCGATCAGGCTTGACATGATCAACCTTCTTAGGGTGGGGTGGGGTGGGGTAGGAAAGTATGGGTCACTCAGAACCTTACCTGACAAATGCGGACACTCTTCTGTGAAAACCAGTTTCATTCTGGGGGAGGAGGAGGGCACTAAGGTATCCTAAAACGGGAAATGACTGGGGATGTGGAGTGGAGAAAGGGGAGGGATGGGTTTTTAGAGGTAGTTTGTAAACTGGCCTCCTGCAGCTAAGCTCCAGCTCTGCTTTCTTGGGATTTCTTTTTCTTGGAATTTTACATATAGCTCAGCTACATGGATAGGTGGTTTCAGTTCTCCCTGTGAGGGAGTAACAAAAAGAACAAGGTTCCACCAGACAACTGGCTTGGAAACTTGTAGAACTCACTTGGAAACTTCTCAGCAAGCATTACCCCTTTGTCTTTTGCTAGGCTCTCTCTCTCTCTCTCTCTCTCTCTCTCTCTTACTCTGCTTCCCTCATTCTCTCCACTCCCCTTTTGCCTCTGTGTCTCTGTCTCTGTCTCTGATTACCACTGTCAGTGCTACATCATTAAGAACCTAAGCTGTGAGCATCACGACTCTGCCACAGCATTCTCAGGACTAGCTCTTCCCTTGAGCTCTCAGCACTTCCTTCCACACCACTGAGAGCTGAGCCACCCTTTCCTAGAGAGCGAGTAGGCTGAGTGCTGCATTGCAGCGGAACCATTTAAAGAACATGAGAGGACTGTGAGTTTATGTCATTCCCTAGCCGCTCATATGGATGTGCCGTACAGAGGCTATTTAGATTTCAGGGAACTCTGTGCACTGATACAGTGGAACTAGGGACTCTCTCTTTGCTGCATGCAGAACCAGCTATAGCTGTCTGGAGTTTGAAGACTATACAAGGTAGCAGGAGACAGGGTGCTTTATTGTTCAAAGCCCACAGATAGGAAGAAGCAGCAGCTCAGAGGTGGAGCCATGACCCTTTGTGTTTGGTTGTGTATTTAGCCAAGTAGAGGGCATACCCTGGACTGTCCAAGGAGGTGTGAGATGATGGGGTAAGGCTAGAAGTAGGATCGCTTCAACATCTGGCCAAGATTGAGCTCAGAACCTAATGAACCCAGAGTTTATTAGTTATTAGTCAGTGTTTATTGGGAACCTACCAAAAATGAGATGCTACTCTGGTCAATGCTGGCAAGAGGCAGAGAAATTAAAATTGGTCCCTGTGGATGTCTGTTTGACAAGGAAGGTAGAGTAGGTTTTAATTAAAGCTGTGAGTGTAAAGTATCCAGCATGGGGCACATGAATCTGAAAAGATTTAGGAAGGGTGAAGTGGAGAAGGCTTCCTGGAGGAGGTGGGCCTTGAATCAAACGTTAGAGGATGAGAAGACTCAGGTGTCAAGGAAGCTGGAGCCCTGCCAGCTTCCCCCAGAGCCAGAGCACAGGAGGCTTCTTCCTTGCAGAGTTGGCCCTGCAGGAAGAGCTTCATTATTTAGCCCCTTTAATGCAGGAATTTTATGAAAATAAGGCAGTATTAACCCAAAGGATGGCCATAGGGATTTTGGTACAACTTAATCCAATTTTTCAATGCAATTACATTTAGTGTAAAGAACATTTATTGAGCACAACCTCTGTGTAGAGTTGTGGAGAGTACAGGGGTGGCTATGACTCAGCCCCTGTCCTCCAGAAGCACAGTCTTAGCAGGGAAACTTATGCCAGGGGCTGGAACCAAAGCATGGGGCCGTTTACTGAAAAGACAAGGGTGTGGAGGCAGCAGATCTCAGCTCCTGGTCCTGCCCTCTCTCTTGGTTGTCTGGTTTTAGTAGATCATTTAACCTTATGGACTTTGAGTTTCTTTTTGTGTAAAATGGGATTAATGATGTCCTTTCCTCTCTTGATATGGGAGTTGCAGAATCCAAGGGGATAAAAGGTCTGAAAGCGTTTTGTCAACTGCAAACTGATGCACGGATGTGCATCATTACTATGCACGTGATTAGTGATATTGTTAGCAGTGCAGACCTAACATTACAGTACCCATGGATCATAATTAAAATGTGGTCATCTCTAATACCTAACTTCAAAGAATGTATCTCTTAGGGAGCATTTTAATAGCTTAATTTGAATTACCTATGGGTCTAAGCAGAACAAAACTGAATTTCTTTAAAGAGATTCTATTATCTCTTCTCAGTCATTTAAGATGATTTTTGCACATAATTAGTTTGAATTTATGTTGTGTTGTATTTTGTACATGCAAGGTAAAATAAACATTTTTTTGTGTAAGACCATCTGACAGGTACTAGAGATGAGAGAAAGGGAGGAAAGGAGGGGATGGTTTAAAAAAAGACAAAAAAATCCCATGGATCCATGAAGAAAATTATAAATCTATAAGTAAGAGCAGAGAGACCTACTCTGTTTCAAGCACTTGTTATTTCATTTCTTACGTTTCCTGGAACTCTTTGTTTTGGTCTGAGCTAACAAATGATAGGGATTAAGGTTTTTGTCAACTCAAAAATTCATGATTCTAAACTTAAAGGGAAAGATAACTTCAAACCCTAATAGAGAAAATTGTACTTTCTAATGTGGAGCCCAGGCTGTTAGTTAGAGACATTCGTTTCAGTCCAAGTTCATCCAGTTTCTTGGGTAAGTTTCCATTAGTCATCGGCATTCTGAGCAGTCCTCCATTCAGGGTGGATATAATTATGACTTACTGAGCATGTCCCAGAGGAGCCATGAGTTCATGTCTTTGAGACAGCCTGAGCTGCTCAGATGAAAGGTGGCCCACATAAACACATGGTTTGATGAGCCTCTTAGGAAGCTGCTGGGTTTCAAATGTTATCTGAAAAAGACAGGATAGCAGACAGGGTGCCAGCACCAAATAGGCTGTGAAAGAGAAAAAGTAAATCTGGAGAAGAAAGAGAAAGGGTAAGGAAGCAACAGTATTGAAAACAAAAATCATGAATTATCTTGGTGTTTCATAAACAAAATAATGTGAATATGTTGCAGTCAAATCAACATGTGATACTGTTGGCATTCTTTGCTAAGAATGTTTAAATGGGCAGAAGACCTAAATAGGCATTTCTCCAAAGAAAAGATATACAGATTGCCAAGAAACACATGAAAGAATTCTCAACATCACTAATCATTAGAGAAGTGCAAATCAAAACTACCATGAGGTATCACCTCACACCGGTCAGAATGGCCATTATCAAAAAATCTAGAAACAATAAATGCTGGAGAGGGTGTGGAGAAAAGGGAACCCTCTTGCACTGTTGGTGGGTATGTAAATTGATACAGCCACTATGGATAACACTATGGAGATTCCTTTAAAAACTAAAAATAGAACTACCATATGACCCAGCAATCCCACTACTGGCCATATACCCTGAAAAAAGCATAATTCAAAGAGAGTCATGTACCACAATGTTCATTGCAGCTCTATTTACAGTAGCCAGGACATGGAAGCAACCTAAGTGTCCATCGACAGACGAATGGATAAAGAAGATGTGGCACATATATATAATGGAATATTACTCAGACATAAAAAGAAACGAAATTGAGTTATTTGTAGTGAGGTGGATGGACCTAGAGTCTGTCATACAGAGTGAAGTCAGAAAGAGAAAAACAAATACCGTATGCTAACACATATGTATGGAATCTAAAAAAAAAAATGATTATGAAGAACCTAGGGGCAAGACAGGAATAAAGATGCAGACGTAGAGAATGAACTTGAGGACACGGGGAGGGGGAAGGGTAAGCTGGGACAAAATGAGAGAGTGGCATGGACTTATATATACACTACCAAATGTAAAATAGATAGCTAGTGGGAAGCAGCCGCATAGCACAGGGAGATCAGCTCAGTGCTTTGTGACCACCTAGAGGGGTGGGATATGGAGGCTGGGAGGGAGACGCAAGAGGGAGGAGATATGGGGATATATGTATATGTATAGCTGATTCACTTTGTTATAAAGCAGAAACTAACACACCATTGTAAAGCAATTATACTCCAATAAAGATGTATATAAAAAAGGATCTTTAAAATTTTAAATGGTAGAAATGTATAGAGCATCTAGTATTTTCACTGCTGAATAAATTTTGCTTCCAGACATCACTTTTGTATGAGTCTAGCTGTTATATTCTGTAGAAACTATGCTTCTACCTTAACAGATTCATAGTGTACAGAGCAAAGCAAAGTGGCTCAAGCCAAGGTAGGTGGGGTTAAGAGATGTTTGTGGTGTCTTCTTGTCATGGTGGGTTATGAGTTTGTTTTTCTCTCACTAATTCAGAACCAGGTTTCAAAGATCCAGAAGAGAGAATATGGCTCCCCCCAACACCACCCTTGTATAAGAAATAATTTTAACAATCAAAAGCTCATAAGTGGTAAAATGCCTAACTTATGTAAGCCCAACCCTCTGGCCATGAAATAAAACTAAAAATAATAACAAAAGTTAACCAAAACTTCCAGTCCCCAATAATGATAAACTATACTGAAACAAAGCCAACTGTCCCAAATAACACTTGGCCAGAGAACAAATCAAAACTGAAATTACATACTGCTCAGAAATTAGCAATAAGGAAGATGCAACATATACAAACATAGAATAATGCCAGGGAAAATAAGAGAAACAGAGAAAATAAGTTGTATTTATTACATTTTTTAGTAAAGAAGAAAAAAACACCTAGAAAGTAGTCATCAACTTCCTACTGACCCAAGATTGCAAAAGACTCCTCATAAGAAAATTACAAGTGATAAACACTTGTAATGCAGAATTAAGAAGCTGTTAAGTGGTAAAGCCAAATTTTAGATCTTTATCTCTAGATACCGTATTCTGCCAACACATCCTTCTCTTTCTCTTTAGGAATGGTTGGATGTTCATCTAAACACTTTGATCCAACTGGACTAAGTACAGAAAAAGATCTGTTTTCCATCGTTGTATAGAGGGGCATTGTCCAGGCTGGCCCTCTGATGTTACTGAAAGGAGGCACTTATGGAATCCTAGAAGCTGTGATTGTCTTAGTGGTGGAATGATCATTTATTATCATGTCTGCCTTATAAACACTTCTGCGACTCCTGAGAGAGAGTGGCCACCTTGGCCTCGAGTCAGAGGAGTCTTTTCTCTTTTATTAATTTTCTTCATGAACCTTATTCATCTAGGAAATCGCTCTTCAGAACATTGCTCCAGGCTAGTATGGTGTGTGCCTGTCGGGAAGAGAGTCCTTACTCTTAGGAAGGCCCTATTCTCTAGGGAGCAGCAGGGCAAAGAGATGAAATGGAAATGTTCTCTGCCCTAAGGAACTCACAGTCCAGAAGGGAGGAATATATGAACACCGACGACTGTACTGCAGGGCGTAAAGACACGAGTGCTGAATAGATGTTCCTCAGGGTTTTGAGAGGAGAAAGTAATCAAGCCTGACTGGGGAATAAAGAGAGACTTATTGGCCTCTTAAGTGGATCTTTACAGCTGAGCAAGACCAGGTTAAGCAGATAAGTAAGTCAATAACCTGTGCAAAGGCTCTGGGTGTGAACATAGAGACCATGCTATGGAAAAGGCAAGCACATTTGTGTTTCTATCTGTTAAGGGTCAGGGTCATAAATACAGCCTGGTTCAGGTTCAGAGTTCACTTTCCAGCACTAACTTTCAGCCTCTTCTAAGTGAGGCCCCTGGGAAGTGGATTCTCTGTTTGCTATAATCAGCTTACACATCTATGTCAACAGCACCCTGGCTAGTCATTTGGGACCTCTCTTGGTCCCTGTTTTCCATTAGGGAGGCTTTAAGTTATACTGCTGAAAAATTACATCCCACTTCTTTTTTTTTTTTTTTTTTTTTTTTTTTGTGGTACACGGGCCTCTCACTGTTGTGGCCTCTCCTGTTGCCGAGCACAGGCTCTGGACGCGCAGGCTCAGCAGCCATGGCTCACGGGCCCAGCCACTCCACAGCATGTGGGATCTTCCCGGACCGGGGCCCAAACCCGTGTCCCCTGCATCGGCAGGCGGACTCTCAATCACTGCGCCACCAGGGAAGCCCTACATCCCACTTCTGATCGCCCCTTGTAACTGTTCCCTGGGGCCAGGTAGATGAACTTCCTATAGGTTATCAAAATAAAATTTAATCCCCTGGCAAAGAACCCTGTGTTTCAAGATAACACAATGATAAGATACGTGAGGAGAAGGCTGGGGTAGTGGTGGGTGAGAAGGTTCTCTTCCCATCAGAGATCTTCAGACATTCTTCTGCTGAAACTCACACAGGGCACTTAGTCCAGCTTGGATTGTCTGGATGCCTACCAGGCTCTGCGTAAGCCAGTGGTTACTGACAAATGATTCAAGTGCATTGCTGTGAAATAGGCATTATGATTTCCTGAAGTATTATGGCCCTGTTTCATCAGCATGTTTGAAGGCCGCACCTTGTGTGTTGGACAGCTTATTTGAGCCTTTGTTGGTGGGCATCCATTACATCACTCTGGCTCATCTGTAGTAGAAATGCCTCAAAGGGAGTTCCCCACTGGTTGGGCTGAATATTCAGACAATTTATGTGAAGTACAGGAGTTCAGTTATGATGGAAACATCAGCTTATCCAGGCTACCTGGCTTAGGAAAGATATCCTGGACTCCTACCATGGAGAACCTTGAATAGTACAGTAGGCAAAGGAATTTGTATGTTTTTTATATCACCGGCCCTGGAGAACTTGCAAGCAGATGTGTTACATCATCAGGTTTAACATTAGGAATATTCTTTCATTCAGGAAACATTCAGTGAGTTGCTACTACGTGCCATGCCTTGTGGTAAGTGTGGAGGATACCAAGGAAGGGAAGAGAGTTCCTGCCCTCAAGTTGTTCTCAATCTAATTAGAAGGAGAGACCAGTGAATCAAGGTTTGTAGGATAGTGTTTTGGGTATGGTTATAGATATGAGTAAACCTAGGTACTATCTGAGCACAGAGGAGACAGACTTCTTAGACAGACTGGGGGATCAGAGAAAGCTTCCTGGATGAGATAACAGCTGACCTGGTCTTTGAAAGATAAATGGGAGTTAGCTTTGGTGAGTTCAGGAGGAGGGGTGAGCAATGAGTAAGTCACTGGAGCACAAAGGGTCTGAGAGCCCTGTGACATCAGTGTTAGGCTCAAGCTGGAGGCAAAAGTATTGCTTGGGAGGTGGCAATTGAATCAATCCAGATGGGGAGGGTCAGCACTAGGGCAGGTGTAGTAGAGCAGCCAGGAGAGGCACTGTTAGCACCTTTCTCTCAACCATGGATATTGTGTCTGTCTCTGTCTCTATCCTCTTTTTTTGTTCTATTGTCCTACCTTTCACTTTAGGCTAACAGATGGATAATGTCCACTGAAATTGCCACATAGGTTCCTGTTCTAGAACTTTCCTGAACTACCCAATCTGCAAAATTTTATAAACTCCATATCATTTCTAAAAACAATTTCTCCCCCTAAAACTGTTACAAGCTTCTTTGGCTGTTTTTCTCCAGGTGGGATTTACATGCAGAGTTGCCTTCTCCATCCTCAATTTGGGGCAGGTGAAGCCTACTTCCAGTGTTTGCCAACCTTTTTCTTTCTGAGCTTCTTATGTCTCTGATGGTATTCACTCTGGCTTCTCAGTCTCCAAGGGTCCTCATGCTCCATTCTCTGCCTGTTTTTAGTCTAATCTCAAATAAGGATCTAAAATGTATGCACTCATATATGTATAGTACCACCAATTTTCCCTTTTTGTTTTCCTCAGAAATTTGATGGGGGCTTTTTAGGCATCAGACTGTGAATGGGAGATGAATCAGCCCCTTGATTTACGTCATGAAGATGGTTTCCCGGTCTTCCTAGGGATTTATTGACTGGCTCAACACTGCTGGGGGAAACATGGATCTCTGAGGCTGTGAGTACTACTCTACCACTAACCCATTGTGTCATCAGATAACTGTGCCTTCCCCATTCTGGAACTTGATTTTCTTATCTTTAAAATGAGGGGGTTGTGCAGATTTGGCTCACACCTTTGTGACATTCTGTAATTTACATTGATTACTTTATAGCCCATCTAATGTCTAGAATGGGAAGTCCTGACAAGTAACTTCTATCTTTCTTCTCACACACATGATTTTGTTTGAGAAGTGATGTACAAACATGAACAGATGTACAGGTATGAGAAGGGTGTATTAGCTACATAAAGCTTTTTCTAACCTTGTGCATCAATGTAGTGAGCACAGGCTAGGTAGGGCCTCCCCACCACCTACCTATTGATGCACGAAATTGCTTTAACAAGGAATAAAACTTTCACTGCATAGAGAGACTGGAAAATAACTGAGGAGAGGAGAGAGTCTTCAATGCCTGCACACAAAGTAACTTGTATCTGCTTAGGAGCCCCATTAACAGGGAAGGCCAGCTGGGTAGTTTTCTGGAGCACTAGTGTATAAGAGATAGGCTGTTAAACATCACCAGAATAAAATGGCTAAATGTATTCCCACTCCCACTGACACTGACACTGAAAATACTATCCAGTGGAAATTTATATCTTTAAGTGGGAGAAGGGATAATAGCTCCATTGATAATTGATCTTTGATCGTTTTGCACCATGGTACATTCATTCATCCTTGGCATTCAGAGTCAGCTGAGATTTTGAAACCAAATGATGCAGGCCATGCTTCTGTTTATTGGGAATGAATGATTTATCATGTTATCTAAATTCCAAATCTTTATATGCCTCTCAGGTTGTGTCTTGTTTGGAAAAATTATAAGGACAGGAACTCTACGAAAATGGGGAACTGTTTTGATCATTCTTTTTTCCAGAAGTTGACTCTCCTTCAGACATTAGAACTGGATTAGTAATTAAATCTGTTTATGTGTATCTTATTAGTAAAAAGTTACTTACTCCCACTAGAAAAATGAACATATATTTAAGGAATATTGGTTTGAAGGGGGTCCAAGGTTCCTACATTTCTCAGTTTGTTTCTGACTTCTTAAGGCTTGCAAGGCATGGATGACAATAGCAGAGCCATCTTGACTTATAATCCTCACCAGCAAAATACCCAGGTCGCTAGGCTGCCCAGTTCCCACTTAGCATCCTGGTGTTAGCTGCTGCTCCTCAGATCAATATTTCATCTTGGCTGGACTCTGATTTTTAAATTATTCCAAGAATTAAGGAGAATTCTTTACTGCCAAACTAATTTGTCTTTAAAGACTTACTGTTAGTCTGTGTCCTTTCACTAGGCAGATGCTTTCCATGGCCAACTTGACATAAGGATCGTGGGGGAACAAAGGTGAATAACACCAAATCCCATCCTGCTAGTGATACCTACATTTCTTCCCTAAAACAATAATGTAAAATGTTATCTTAGATTTACATGTTTTCATCTAGCCATGAGGGTGTGTTTCTGTAGTAATATCCATTTTTTATGTTGAACTTGAATGGAAGACTCTTAGGGTCAGACCCTGTGCAAGGTGCTTGAGGAGTTCTTGAGAGAAATGAGGTGCTGCTTTGTTCTCAGATAAAAATTTAATTCCTTATTAAAGCAATTCCAGGCATAAGGCAGAGGTAGGATTGGGGAAGGGGGTGTGTTTTGTAGAGTGTGGGAGTCCCTACATAGCTCTATGAGTCCACATCAATGGGGCAGTGAAAACAACACAGAATCCAAAGAATGATGCCATAGACATTCAGAATGGAAGGGATCACACTGGTTGTTTTGTAGAAAAAATAACCAGTAAGGAGGCTACATCAAGCAAATGCCACTTGAGCCACTTTAGCCGTTTCTACAAGTGGGCGGGGATTTTGACTAGTGGAAATGAGTAGGGCAGCCACAGCAGGTAGAGGAAGAGAAATGAGGCAGAAAGATGGACAGACTGTTGAGGAATGTTGAACAGCCAAGTTTGGCCAAAGCACAGGGTCAAAGTAAGGATATGGTTGGAGATAAGGCTAAAATTGTGGTTTTAGCCACATTGTGCTGTGCTTGGGCTCTGAGGAACTGGAAATTAACTTGGTAGTTAATGAGAGTCATTAAAGGCTTTTGTGCAGAGAAATGATAGGATTAGAATTCCACATTGAGGATAATCCTGAAAGACTGTATAAGATATATTGATAGAGTAGAGAAAGAAGGAAGAAAGAGATAAGCTAAAAGCTTATTGCACTTGTTCATTTCATGTCAGAGGTAATGGATGAGGCAGTAGGAGTGCAATTGCAAAGGAGGTGGTGGATATAGGGGCCATGACCAAAAAAGGAATGTTTGGGAGTTTCCAATTGACTGTATGAGATGAGGTGGGGAATAAAAAGTAATTCCAAGTAATTCCAACCTGGATAATTAAGGGTTGGACGTCAGACTGTCATTTATGTGGTGGTGCTTTCTGCCTGGAGACTTCCTTTTCCATCCTCCTCTGCTCATTAATTGAAAAGGTTTTTCTTTCTTTGGCATTTTCATATATTTTGTTCATTATTCTATTTCAGCATTTATAACACTTTTTATCCTTTGCATTATATTTTATTTAGTGGCAATTTTAATTTTAAATCTCCATGATGGCATCCCCAGATTTCTAAGAAAGTACTTTACACGCAGTAGGTCTGCTATCAGCATTTCCTTTTGCCAGAAGAAGATTATTTTAAGGTGGTGGAAAAGTTGAGAGAGTTCAGTTCAATACTATGTTTATTGAGTATCTGTTATTGTGTTATATGTAGATTCAGAGATGAATATAACATAGCCACTCCCTCAAGGAGCTGTGGAAGCCGCGGACATATAAGTTAAGTAATTGCAATACATTGGGAAGGTATTGTAAAAGAGACCAGTAAGAGGTGCCATGGGAACACAGAGAGGCAAAACACAATTCCTCCTGGAGAGAAGGGAGCCAGTTCAGGGGAGGCTTCTTGGAGGAGTCAGTAACATTGGATGTGGACTAGCATTAAGAGAAGCTTTATGGTGGAAAAGGGATAAAGAATGTAAGTGATATTTTTGTTGTTCTTTGGGAGAAGGATCCAGAGTAAAGGAAGAAACTGAAAATGAGAGAGAGAGGGAGGTAAGGTCACAAGGTATCATGATATTCTGGAATTAACTGCCACAAATGCCCTTTCCCTGAATACGTTTCTAAGTGCCTTGCGACATTCAATCAGATGTTTGAATTACCATCATTCTTACTCTTCTACCCCAAAGGATGGATTTAATAGTGGATTTGTGGGAACTCACATATGAATGAAAGATGTATTGGTCCCTGAATTTTTAGAGACAAACAACTTTTGGGTCAACTTATGATTTTCTTGAGTCAGGAGAAGGTACAGACTGGAGAAGCTTAGAAGGAGAGCTATGTGGTTCATCATCTCAGTCGTTAGAATAATGAGGTAATTATTAACTTTAGGAATAATCAAGGCATCATTATATAGATACACGAATCAAAAGGAACACTAATTTCTACTTCAAGATGGTGCCCCTAAGAAGCAAATAGGAATGATTCAGCAAAATGAAACTGAGAAGTATCGGACTGGCCAAAAAGTTCGTTCGGTTTTACATAACAATAAAATATGTTTTTCATTTTCACCAAGAAATTTATTGAACAACGTCCTCAGTAACAAAACAAACTTTTGGGCCAAACCAATATAACAGATGTGCTTTAATTCATCTAAAAACTTTGGCTAAAGAGGTAGATATTTTGAAAAACCTTTTACCTCTCATGGATTAAAGTGATGATTATGTGTTGAGAAGGAAAGAATTCTTGTCTATTTCTGGGAAAGAAGAGAGAAGGATGTGCTGGATCACAAAATGCTGGTTGGTTTGTAATCATTTGCTGAAAAGATTCAATCCCAGAAATGATTTTTCCATTTGTAATTTGGCACCTAGAACCTACCCAACACAGAAAATGGCCTGATTCTTGGCTTTAAAGCATATTTAATTATAATCAATTAAACTTTTATTTATCTTAAAAGCAGTAATAAAATAGATTATTCTAAAAAATGTATTCCTATTGAGTTGGCAGAGAGATGAAATTGTTATTAATTTAAGAAACCTTTCATTGAATTTTATAAAATTGGTAATTTAAAATTTTAACTTATCAACAGAATAATATATTTAAAAAATTCTTTAACAACTCTATTTTCAAGTATCCAAATATAGTAGTTCTTTTAATTAAAAAGATTTAAACTTCCTTTATTGGCTCTTATATCTCAGCATCTCTATGAAGCCTTTCCTGCCTCACTCATTTTTTTTAATACTGTCTCCCTTTTGGATATATTTTCCCCTTCTTTTATTGTTAAATATAACATTTGTAAAGAAAGTTCATTAAACACATACGTACAATTTAACAAATAATTACAAAGCCAGTACTGGGATAACTGCCACCCAAGTCAAGAAACAGTGCATTGCCAGCACCCGGAAGACCTCCATGTGACCCTCCCCAATCACAGCTCTACATTCCACCCTTGAGGTAACCAGTGTTCTGACTCATGAGATAACCATTTACTTGCTTTGCATTATACTTTTATTGTATATGTTTGCATCTGTAAATGATATAGTAGTTTCATTTTTTTTTCTATTTTGGGACATTATACTAATATTTCATTACTAATATTTCATACTGACTATGTTCTTTGTGTTGCATTTTTTGTCACATATTATTTTTCTGAGTGTCATTCACATTACTGTGGGAAGCTACAGCTTATTTTATTGCTATATGGTAATCCATTGTACCATTTTACCACAACTTAAGCATTCTTTTACTGATAGTGATTGGGTCATTTCCAGTTTGATGTATTATGAAAAATGTTGCTATGAATATCCTTGTTCATGTGCGTGATTATCTCCAAAGCAGTGGTTCTCAAAGTGTGACCTTTGCATCAGCAGCATCATCACCTGGGAATTCATTAGAAATGCATATTCTCTGGTCACATCCCAGACCTTACTTAGTTAGAAACTCTGGAGGTGGGGCCTGGCAATCTGGGATTTAACTAGTCCTCTGACACACATTAAAGATTGAGAACCGGGCTTCCCTGGTGGCGCAGTGGTTGAGAGTCCGCCTGCCGATGCAGGGGACACGGGTTCGTGCCCCGATCCTGGAAGATCCCATATGCCGCGGAGCGGCTGGGCCCGCGAGCCATGGCCGCGGAGCCTGTGTGTCCGGAGCCTGTGCTCCGCAACGGGAGAGGCCACAGCAGTGAGAGGCCCGCGTACAGCAAAAAAAAAAAAAAAAAAAAGATTGAGAACCATCTTGAGTATCTACCCAGAACTGTAAATGGGTGATGCATATCTTCAATTTTACTCAATAAAGTCCAACTGTTCTATCAAGTGGTTTACCAATTTACACCATGAACAGCATCATATTTTGCTAAGGCTATGATTTGATTGTGTGAAAACATGGGACCTTGTTATAAAATGCAAGTTTTTGAATTTCAAACATGCTTATAAAAATTCAGATGCATTATCATTTAATCATGGGTACTAATGCATTCTTATTTTTTTTGACTGTGAATAAACAGATATTAGATAGTTATTGTTCTTTACCCTGGACAAGGATTAATTTCTTTAATCATTTTTACCCACCATTTTATTTTAAATTAATTAATTAATTTGTGAATTGGTGATGCATGCAAAGTGTGCACATTTCAAAGGTTGAAAAATAAATGTATACAACGAAAGTAAGTCTCTCTAGTTCTATCTTTCAGTAGATATTTCCCCTCCTCAGTCAACTACTGTGATCAGTTTCCCAGTGAGGATTCAAAAATAGTTTCTCTTTGTGCTTATTCTATGTATCATTTAAGATTAGGGTGTCTCTCTCTTTCCTCCCATGGCTCCATGACTTGTCTTCATCATGGTGTTTATAACACTGAATGGTTAATTGTTTACATCTCTCTCCCACTCTAAACTGGGATTTCTTTGTGTATGGAGATTGAGTTTTATTATACCCAGATCCTTAGTACATACCATGCCTGTCGGATAAGGCACGTAATAAAAATGTGACACCTGAATGAATTAAATCACAATTTTTTTCCTTTTAGCTCTGTTTTTTTTCTCAAGTTTGAATGTCTGGCTTTTTTGGCTAATTTTTCTTTCTCAGCATGTCTCCATTTGGGTGAGGTTTGTAGAATGGCATCTTGTTTTGAATGTGGCTCTACACAGGTAGATAAATAGCTAACGAACCTTGTTGGCCTTTAGACCTTGGAGGCAGGAAGATGGGCATCTTCTCCATTTCTGACCTCCTCTGAGAGGCTGCAAAGGGCAGTGCTGCTTTCCTGCATTGAAAAGGCTTATAAATACTCTAGTTTACAGAATCCATTCATTATCATTGATTACAGAGCAACAGGACACCATTTGATTAGGTGAAATGATTACTTTGGGTTTTGTACTCCTAGAAAAACCTATGTTTGCTGAATAGGAGTTTTAATCTTTTTACCTAAATGAGGTTTCTTTTCTAGAAAACCTGCTGAGTTGCATGTTTCTGAGCATTCTGGGATTCTGTCTGCTTCTCTTGTTCTCATTGTAACTGGAACTCCACCCTTTGAATCGAACAAGGCAGCATTTTAAGGCCCTGATTGAGTTTGGGGAAAAGAAGGTTCTGTTACCTCTGGCTACACTTGAATGTTGAGAAATTGTCTTTTAAAGTCTATGTCTGTCAAACTAACAGCTCAGAATTATAACTAGCAGATTTGTTTGGTCTTTGTATCTCCAGTGTGAAGAAACCTTAGTTTTTTTCTCTTGTTCTTTTAATTTTTATTATCGTGAACTTGAGGATAGTTATCTTGAGCTGCATGGTCTGAGGAAAAGTTACTTGAAGCTTGTGTTGCATTGACACAGACAGTAAACAGGTTGTGTCTTTCAATTTTTGCCGTGTGTGTGAAAGAGAGGGTATTGCCCGGCATTATCCTATTTTGTGTGTGCTACCTCATAAACAACGTGAATGAAAACCTTCTCTTTGAAAAGGAGTGGTCCCTGGCATGGACAGATACTGATAAGTACTGTTCTTAAAGTCAAGTCTTGTTGAAATTGATATTATGACCTTTTCTCAATTCAATTCTTGAATTTATTAAGGAAGAGAGTTACTTGCATGGTACAAAGGACAGTGGTTACCAAGAGACAGGAAAAACGAATCCCGTTTTGGACTCTTATGGAAATGAGCTGTCATTAAATAGAATGAGATAGAGCTACATGTGCTGTTCTGGAAAGCTCTCCAAAGTATTTTGCTACTGATACAAGTATGATGCAAAATATTATTATTAGCTAATCCAATTTACATATGAAAAAAGGGTATTATATACATTGATGTTAGTTGCCTACTCTTCCACAAGGAATAGGGTAGGATGCTTACCTCTGGATAGTAGGGCAAAGTTTGCGAGAGATGGACGAAGACTTACCTTTTTCATTTTATATTTTTTCTTAGTGTTTGTCTGATTATTTTTTTCACGAGCTAGTATTGCTTTTATAAAAAATAAAAGAAACATTAAATAAATGTACAAAAACATCAGCTGTGGCACCTTTTATATGGCACTTGATGGTTTGAACTTCAGTTTCTTTACCTGAAATAATCAGTGATAATTGCTTCAGTAATTACTGCCTGGAATTTCCCTATTTCTTGTGTGCTGCATCATCATAAACAAAACGAATGAAAACCTTTCCTTTGAGAAGGAATGGCCTGTGGCATGGCCGGATACTGATAAAATATTGTTTTCCAAGTTAAGGCCTGTTATCATTGATATTATGACCTTTTTTCATTTCAGTTTTATGAAGCTACTAATGAGGAGAGTTACTTCTTGCTCATGAAGCTGTTTGAGGATCAAATGGAGAAGTTATTTTAGTAAATATTTTTAGAAAAGATTCTTTGCTTTAATTTTGTGAAGAATCCAAAGAGGACTGCTCCCTTAAAGAATACAGTCTGTTAAGAAAGCAAAAACATTCAAACACATGGACTTTAAAAAGAACTCTTCTTCATTTCATCTCTTCCCCTAGTGCTGAGCATATACAAAGATTATTTCATGTCCTTATATTCTAAGCACCTATTTCCTTTATGTATTCAATTGAGTTAATAAAGGCTGCCTGCTTACCTGTGCTGCTTTATCCAAGAAGGAAATGACCAGAGAAACCTGAAAGCTCTTAACATTAAGACTGTCATACAAAGGGAGGGAAATGGTCATTTTTAAGGAAGAAGTGAGACATTATCAATAGGCAGCTGTTAGATTTTGAACCCCTTGAAGGCTGTCTGATTAATTAATCTTTATAACTCGAGTACCTAGTACAATATCTGGAAGAAAGTAGGTGCTTATTAAATGTCTGATGAATAAATCAGGGAACGTTTTGCCAAATGTTCTTATCTATCTTAAGTTTTAGGGAAACAAGATAAAAATCATAGCTAAGCATTTCTTGTCCTGCAAATAGTTTGAGATAAAAGGGGGTGGAAGAGTGTTATGAACTTGATGTTTTTATCTCCCCCCAGTTCATATGTTGAGGCCCTAATCTCCAATATTATGGTATTTGGAGATGAGGCCTTCGGAGATAAGCAGAAATAGATAAAATCATGAGGATGAGGTCCTCATGATGGGATTAGTGTCCTTATAGGAAGAGACACTGGAGAGCTCATTTTCTCTCCTTACCAAGTGAAGACAGCAAGAAGGTGGCTCTCTGCAAGTCAGGAAGAAAGCTTGCACCAGGAACTGAATTGACCAGCACATTGGTCTTGTACTTTGCAGTCTCCAGAATCTTAAGAAATAAGTTGTTTAAACCACCCAGTCTATGGTATATTGTTATGGCAGGCCAAGCTGACTAATACAGATGGATAGGGAGTATATTAGTTTAATATCTAAGTGACAGCAAAGTACTTTGCATGGATTATTTCATTTAATTCTAATATCTAATGTGGAATATATTATTAATTTTACTTATTCTACTTTACCTAAAAGGAAACTGAGGCAAGGAGAGAGATTGAGTGATTGGCCAGTACGTGGTAGAGCCAGGATTTCAATCATAATCTGTCTGATTTAAAAATCCAGTCCTTTCAGTATCCCACACTGCTGGAGACAGTTGATTGTTTCTCCCTAAGGTCTGGATGCTTCTACTTTTATTGTAGTTTTGATCTTCATGTTTAGGTTAGATCCCCATGATATTAAAAACCACAGTGTTCACAGGACTATTATCACTGGGTTTGCATTTTTTAACCAGAGACATTGCCTTTGGAATCCTGGACTGGTTTTAAATCCACATCAAATTTGTTCTGCGGGTAAAGTGAGATGAGGGGATCTAACTTTATTTTTCTAACTGGTTAGCTGAGTCCCACAGTACTTATTGACTAAATCTTCCTTTTTCCTCTAATTTGAAATATCATCTTTACCATAGGATTTATTCACATATATATTTGAGAAATGATATTTTGCTCGTCTGATCTGTCATATATTTGAATGTTAATGCCTCTTTTAAAATTTATGACTATATGATAAATTTTAATACTTAATTCATATACATCGATTGCTTTGATTTTAGAAAAGTCTTCTTTATTCTTATGCAGATAATCGACTCCTTTAAAATTTTCTCATCTTATCTAGGAAAATAGCATTTATTCTGTAGTTCTTTTATTAACCTCCAGGAAGTCTGTGGTTTCCTTTATACAGGTTGTTATACATTTCTTATTGAGTTAATCTAGAGTATTTTTTAGTTTCTGTTTTTGTTATATTTTCTCTTTAATTATTGTTAATAGATAGGAAAATACTGATTTCTGAACATTTATTTCATAACTAACCTTGTTATTAACTTCATTAAAATTTTATAGTCTTTTAGTTAATTCTCTTTGGTTTTTCAAATAGACAATCAAGACATCATCAATAATAGTGATCATGTATCTCATTATTTTTGATACTTGGGCCTTGTTCATTAAAAAATAGTGGTATGAATTGTCATCTTTATCTTGTTATTGGGAAAGTGAATTTTCATAATTATATATAATATTGTTTATTGATATGAGATAGGGATTACTTAAGAACTTTTTTTTGATTACAAAAGTAATTCATAATGATAACAGTTAGCAATAAAATGTTTATGGTGAAAGTCCCTCATGATCTCCATACCTAGAGATACCTCCCGGTGATAATTTGGTGTCTAATCTTGCAGACTTTGTATAGAGCTTGATGAGCGTTCAGTGCATTTTTCCAGTTGCACAACCAGCACTATAATTCAGTGTTAGGACATTTCCATTACCCTTAAAAGTTCCCTTCTGCCTGCTTGCAGTCAATGCCCATGACCACCCCAACCCGAGGCAACACTAGTCTGCTTTCTGTCCCTACACTTTTGCTTTTCTTGTCTTTTTAAATGATTGCATAGAGTTCTATTAAGTGGCTACACCAACATTTATTTAGTTAATCTTCTATTGTAAACAATGTTACAATGACCATCATGGCGCAAATACCTTTACACCCTCTTTGAGTATTTTATAGGTTAGGCATGCACATTTTATATTGTAATTCATATGGAGACTGTCTTACAAAAACCATGCAATTTGAATTCACACTATCAGTTCGTGAGTTTTCAAATATCCTCAACACCACTGAGAATTAATCCTTGTTTTGAACTTTGTCATTCTAGAAGGTGAAATACGATAAAGTCATAGTTCAGTGTGCAGTCTCAGGGGGTGGATGGCCTACACCTCAGTCTTTTTCTACTGCTTACTAAGTGTGTGACTTTGGTGAGAAAACATTGTATAGTTTTATTTTATAAAATACATCACATTATTATTGTTGCTTCAGAGATCATCTGTTCTATCTCTTGAGATTTTAAATGAAAACTTCCATGATCTTTTCCCATGTTGTCTTGTTATATTGATATCGATGTAGATGTAGAAATATATTTAGATATAAGATATATAGATGGGCTTCCCTGGTGGTGTGGTGGTTGAGAGTCCTCCTGCTGATGCAGGGGACACGGGTTTGTGCCCCGCTCCAGGAAGATCCCACATGCCGCGGAGCGGCTGGGCCTGTGAGCCATGGCCACTGAGCCTGCCTGTCCGGAGTGTGTGCTCCGCAATGGGAGAGGCCACAACAGTGAGAGGCCCGCATACCACAAAAAAAAAAAAAAAAAAAAAAAAAAAAAGATATATAGATACACTATGTATTATTGTATCCTAATTTTATATCACCTTATTAAACTCTAATAGGTGGTAAAGCTCTCTAACGCTTCTTTCACTCATTTGAGTTTCTATTACCCCCTTTATGTGATTAAGCTCCCAAGGGCAGAGATATGCTTTATCTTAAATGTCCTGAGCCCACTACATTTCCTGAATACAACAAGCACATAATATATGCTTGATGACTTATTGACTGACAATGAATGAATACACAAATAAAATAAAAAGTCTTTTGCGCCTCTTCAGATGAGACTGTGCAGATGACTGCTTATTCTGTTTGACATTCACAGCGAAAGTTCATAGGAATACAAAGAAGCAATATCTCAGGCATTCTTTTTGCCTACTATTGAAGGAGAAAAACTTAATATATCTTCATCTTCATTTTAGCGGATTTTTTGAAAAACCATTTCTATTTACTTTCAGGAAGAGTGGATTATTGGCAGTAGTTTGCAATTTCCCTTCTCCCTGTGTGTGTCAAATGGCATAACTTCCTCACTATCATCTGGTTTGAAAGTTGAGGACGCTGCTGTTGCTGGACAATTGACTTTGCTGATGAGCCTCTGATCAACATTTTTAGCTAAGACTTGGATGAGGCTGTGTAAGAGAGAGAGGCGCTCATCTGCCTTGCAGATGACACAGCCTTTGTATTGGAATCAAAGAGGAAAACAAGAGGCCAGGATGCTGGGTTGAAACCAGCAAGTTTGACCTTTAAAAGGTAAAGGGTAAAGTACTGCTTTTAGGTTTAAATAGTCAACTGAACAAGCCAGAGAGACACAGCTTGGTAGCACTTCTGCCAGAAAGACTTTGCTTTTAATTGACCACAAGATCAGTTGAGCCCTAAGTAGCCCAAGACTGTTAATACATGAACCTAAACTTAGTTTTACTAATTGGTGCATGGTGGGAGTGATACTCTTTTCTGCTGGTGTGAGATCAAACCTGAAATATGAGTTTTAATTCCTGATAAAAAATATTAGGAAGAGCCTTAAGCAATTGTATCTGCAGAGAAAAATCCCATGATTTTGAAGGAACTTGGTACTATGTCTTCTTATTTTACAAGCTGTAGTTAAATAACATGAGTATATCCCAGAAAAGGGAATTTTGAGAAGTTCAACGTAACTGTGATCTAACAGACAGAATACTATGTGAAACTGGGACAATTTTCACTCAGTTCTGTTTGTCTCCAGAAGACAAGATAAGGATAACAGAAATAAAGTTACAGGAAGCAACTCTTGGCTACAGTAGAGACAATAAACTATAAAACTTTATATAGTTTTAAGTAGGTAGTGTCATCATGGCCATTTTACACAGAAAGACTCCAAGGCTCAGAGGAGAAAAGCTTATGGCCAGTAGGGTTTTAGAGTCCAGGTCTCCTAACTCCAATTTCCGTGCTCTTGTCACATCACTTTTCAGACATGGAACTAGATGTCCCCTGAGGTAAAGTCTTTCTAGTCATGGGACATGGCTAAGCAGAGTGTGAACTGAAAGTCTTTTTGTCAGGGATGTTAAAGAAGCTGTTTCTTAATTGAGTGGGTTACAGGACCAGATATTTTGGTAAGAAAACACTTGAAGGCAGTGTTTGTTAAACCAATGTTATGTGGATCTTGTTCTGCATGATCTTAGAGAAGTGCTTCATGAAAATAGGATACTTTCATCAAATAAGCTTAGGAAATGCTGAGTTAAACCAAGCTTCATAGTTTTTGTTTTTTTTGTTTTTTTTTTTTTACTGTAAGACTTCTAAAGCCTTTAATATCCTTATGCACATTGTGATCTCATAAACTTTTCTGGCAAAGAGAATCCTCTTTTCTTGTAGTACCCATCATATTTCTTGGAACTACTTTGTTGCAGAACACAGCTTGTAAAAAAACCCTGCTCCAATGTTTCTTTCATCTCTAAGAGACTATGATAACAGAGAAAATAATCCAGATTGGTTTAATAATAGCCACTGTTCTGAAAAATTGCTAAAAGTGTGAACCAAACCAACTTTGCAAACACAGACTATGTTAGGTCATGATCAACTTACTCCCCTTGCATTGTTCTCACGGTGAAGGCAATGGACGGTTAGTGCATCTCATTGCACTTTATAAGGTGCCTGGCTCTGGTTCTCCGTTTTCTTTTTTGAACCTGAATGATCAGAAAATATCTTAACAGGGTTCAGACAGGTAAAATTATAGAAGCAACTTGCCCAAAGTGTGAAAGAGGCTACAGATTTAATAAATGAATCAAGTCTATCAATGTTTACCGTTTATGTTTACATAAACATTAAAAAGGTTTACTTTTCTCCTTCTCCTGTGCTCACTCTGTCACACTCCAAGCCTCAGCTCCTTCCTATTCTTCATCCTTTGGCAAATGTTCCCAATCTGCAGCCCCTCTTCTTCTGAGCTTGAACAGCATCCACAGACACAGCAAAAGTACTCTGTGAGAAGGGACCATAGACTCCTCTGCCTCGTGTCTTAGCTCACTCACCTACCCTCCTCCTCACACCCACAGGAGACTGGAACTGGGCAGGCCAGGGGGGCCTCTGTCAGAACTTGAGGGATTGAGTGGCGACCATCAGGTTCCACCAGCCCCCTTTCCCAACTTTCCTTGTGTAACAGATTCAGAGCAGGAGGCCACATTTTCATGGCCTTCTTTCTCCAAGGATCTCCTCCCAAGTTTGTTAGCATTTTTTTTTTTTTTTCCTTTTCTTTGCGGTACGCGGGCCTCTCACTGTTGTGGCCTCTCCCGTTGTGGAGCACAGGCTCCGGACGCGCAGGCTCAGCAGCCATGGCTCATGGGCCCAGCCGCTCCGCGGCATGTGGGATCTTCTCGGACCGGGGCACGAACCCATGTCCCCTGCATCGGCAGGCGGGCTCTCAACCACTGCGCCACCAGGGAAGCCCTGTTAGCATTCTTTAGCTCAGTTGGCTGGGAATCTTGCTGAAAATAGATATTCCTATTGCAGTTAGATTGGATTTAAATTAAATTGTTCCATGTCAATAACACTTATTCTTCTAGTAGGAAGGAGTGGTAGTGACAGCAATAGGACATTCTCTGTTAAGTGGGTAAGACAGTGCATGCTGGCCTCTTCCCCAGGAGGGGGCTTCTCACCATGCCTGCCAGCAGAGCACTGGGCTGTGGGCTTCTCAGCAACCCTCCTCCCTTGTTTCCACTTGTTAAAGAGAAAAACTTGAGTAGCAAATAACTCTTTGCTAATGATAGAGGTGTTGCTTTAGAGCCTGTCTTCTATTTGTAGAGACTGTTCTAATGATTACCATGTATTAGTGTCTGCTGTGTGCCTGAAACAGTTCTTATTTTATATAATCATCACAATAAAAACAATATCTAACATTTGTTGACTACCTATGTGCAATACATTGTTCTAAGTTTCATATAAAATTTTTTTCACATCAACTTTTTAACATTGGGACCAGGTAATTGACATTTCTCCTCTTTTACAAGTTAGGAAATCAAATTCAAAAGAATTAAACAAGTTGACTTACCTAGTAAGTGACAGAACTAGAACTCTCATCCAGTTTGTCACAATTCCAAGTCTAGAATTCATTCCATTGCGTGAGATCTATAGTTGTAGGGAATAGAGATTTTCTCAGGCCATACAGAGAAAAAGTGGGTTTGGAGTGGAATGCTGGTGGAGTGGTTCTGGGACTGGGAGTCTATTCAGGGCCCAGGGCAGCTCTGGGACCCGTAAGTTCTCTTTTTTGTGGGGTCTAAGCTTCTTTGCATGGGAGTGCTTCATGCTCAATTTGTTCCTGTCTGGCCAGTCCTCTCTGGAGTTGCTAATTCAAAGGCAGTAGGTTGCTTCTCTGATTGGTCAGTATCTATCACCTGTGCTGGCTGTGCCTTCATGATAGGCTCTCTCATGGTTTGCTGGCCAGCCATGGGAGTCCAGCCTCCGGGTCAGGAGCCAGTGCTGCTTCAGTGAGTCACCAGCTCTGTACAAGACCTGGGCTACCACTACTTCTCTGAGCCAAGGACTGTGGCTTGGGCAGCTCTAGCCAGAGGGGACATAATAGATCCTGCTCGGCTCGGGGCAGTTGAACTGTCTTATGTGAGTCACCAAGGAGGAGGGGCATCAGTACAGTTTAAGCCATGCTCAGAGCAAAAATAAGTTACAGTGGATACACTGGTATCCTCAACAGAAAACAGGCTTATGTCAAATATCAGAGAGAAACATGAATGATGTAATCTTCCTCAGATCAATCTTGGATTTATTACATTTATGTCTGGGCTAAATTCCTATGAAGTCGGCTGTGAATCATAGAAGACAGATTCTTTAGGAATTGTCTGGCATCATTAGTTCTAAGACTAAACCACAAGTCAGTTATTCATCAAAATAAAATAAATCCCAATCAAATCTTGTACAAACGAATGCAGGTAAACCTCTACAGAAGACCAAGTGGTGAAATTGAAATACAAATGGTAGTTGGTCCCACGTGGGACTTCTGGACAGATGGCAGAGCTTGTTGGTATAGGGCCTCCCTGGGACCCAGTGGGTAGCGGCAGCAGGTCAGAAGGTTTGGAGGGAGCCTGAGACTTGGAGCCTGAATTTCTAGCCCACTTTGACTCATGGGTCTCCTTGATCTCTTTCCACTCAGCTTCTGGAAGCTTCTAGGCAGTAGTTGTGAACTTTTTTTTTTTTTTAAGATGTTGGGGGTAGTTTATTTATTTATTTATTTATTTTTGCTGTGTTGGGTCTTTGTTTCTGTGTGAGGGCTTTCTCTAGTTGTGGCAAGCGGGGACCACTCTTTATCACGGTGCGTGGGCCTCTTATTATCATGGCCTCTCTTGTTGCAGAGCACAGGCTCCAGACGCGCAGGCTCAGTAGTTGTGGCTCACAGGCCTAGTTGCTCCGCGGCATGTGGGATCCTCCCAGACCAGGGCTCGAACCCGTGTCCCCTGCATTAGCAGACAGATTCTCAACCACTGTGCCACCAGGGAAGCCCAGTAGTTGTGAACTTTTACCAGGGCAGTTAATGGACTTACAGACTTGCAGTTGGTCTAGGAGAAAGACACCATTTGTGAAATGTGTGCTGAGGTGCCCAAAATAAAATTTCAGCCTTGACACCATGGCTCTTTTCTCTTGGATTTAGTAAAAGAAAAAAATGAATTCTTAATGTTGCTTCCTTTCCCACTCCCATGGCCCAGTAAGTCCCCTATGCTCCCCATCCCCTGGCTTCTCTAATACCCACTCAGGCTTTCTCCACCAAAAGAAATATCCTCTTGAAGTCATAGAATTAACTACTTATTAATTCCAAATGGTTATACTAAATAATATAAAGGAAATATACAAATCAGAGAAAGGGTTAAGAATTAAAATAATCTAGGTAAAATTTAATGTTTTTGTTTTGTTTTGACTTTTACTAAATTACAACCTTTGATTCTTTCAAGGGCACACACACATTTTTGGGCTGCTTCGGGCCTTGAGAGCAACTTTCTCATCAACAGCTCCTAACTGAAAGAAAGAGACTTTAAACTGCCTTCTAGGCACTTCTAAATAAAACCAAAGTAGTCTTTTGTTGTTGTTGCTTTCAACTGCCCCATCATCATTTCTTTTTAACATGTGCAACTTGCATGCAGCTTGGATAGGGAGATATTTCAGACGCCCATATCTGCCATCTGCATCCCCTATGATGGTCTTTCTCCAATTGGGTGATTTGAATTCCCCGATTCTTCTTTTGCCTCATTTGGCCAGAGGCAAGTGGTTCTCAATCCTGGCTGCACATTAGAATCTCCCGGGGGTGTCTTAAGAACACCGATATCCAGTCCCTTCCTGAAAGGTTTGGATTTAGTAGTATGAGGTGAGGTTAAAGTATCAGTATTCTTAAAATGCATCCCAGGGAGTTTGCATGTGGGCTGAATGGACTTTGGGGTCTCTTTCAGAGCTGTGAGTCTATAGGTCTCAAGATCCTGAGCTCATAGCCCACCCATGATAGGTGGAAGATGCAGTAACTTTTTCTTTTTCTTTTTTTCTTTTTTTCTTTTTTTCTTTTTTTTGATTTGCATTCAGAGGGCTCCTGATAGCTTATCAGTCTTGCTTCGCTGCTGAAGAATTGTTTTTAACTTTTAGGGTGGACAGACCCTTTCTCATAACAACCTTATAAATGCATTTAACTATGGAGATGCAGAATGGTTTCTGAAAAGTGTCATAACTCCGAAGAAGTAGACAGTGTTTTTCTGGATATCTGCCATATTACCAGGGGATTTCCACTCCTAGGCTTGCTCATTTATATCCTATTTTACCAAGTGGACAACTCTCACAAAGCATGTGAGATGGATTTATCTGAGTTAAAGAAACAACAATGTGATTAATCATGCTGTTCCTTGCTGCCAACTTTCTCTCCTCAACAACACAGTGATAGATCTGCTGGAGGGGATAACATTAGAAGTTTGGCCCCAAAGTTTCCTCTGCTTAAACAGAAGCTTTACACATCTGATGGGAGAATTAACTCTATAGGATGAGGGAGAGGGACATGTATTTGAGACTCAGTGAAATATCGGATGATGCTTTCCTCCTATGCATTTAAACTCTACTTAGAAAATATCGAATAACAACTTTACTTTGATATTCTGTTTTATTAAAACAGTGACAATTAAGGAGAGAACATTATTCTAATTAAGTAATTGAATGAAATGGCGAACAGATGCACTCTGGCTGCTATGGACAGCCATCCTCATTTACAATGGTGAGCACAACAAAAGCCATCTGGACCTCTTTTTGTATTTCTTCATCCAAATTGTTTTTTGTTTTTGAGATGTCACTCCAAGAATTTCCATACCATTAAGGCTACTATTCCAACAGGACAAGGATAGAATATAGAATATTGTTCACAGTATGATCAATGAAGTCCTCTTCCTAGACATTTCTTTCTGTTACTAGGTCATTACCTGACCAACATGCTACCTTGATATCAAGATATCTTTTCATATGTATCATTCAACAAGATTCATTGTCAAAATCTAAGCTTCCCATATGCCTGATTGCCCAAAAGAAGTAATGGAACAGATATGTATGTAATGAACTAGCCAGCATGAATTCTCTCACTGTTGAAAACTGCTCTGATATTGCGCATGGTACCATCTGCTACAGTAACAGGATAGACCTCCTTTTTGAAGGAGCAAGTGTAGTATCTACTCATTCGACTTTAAACTCTTAGGGACTATGGGAGCGAGAAGACATCTAGTGCCTTATCACTGGTCTGATGGATTGTGGCTTTGTTTGTTTGTTTTTCCAAGTATGAAATATATCAGAAGGAATGTAAAAATCTTTTGCCCCAAGGCACACCACATCCATCAGATACTTCCTTCTCCTCTGGCCAGGTTTTTTCTTGTTGTGTGTGTGTGAAAACATATTTCTCTTTCCCCTAGAATTTCTTTTGTACAATATATTGTGCAATGAGAAGCCATTTGAATACTATAGTTATTCAATGAAGAGCTACAGCCTGTTCTAATTTTGTGGTGTGACAGGAAACCTGACATCAAGAACAAAACATCTCCTACTAGACCAACCAGAGCTACACTGAATTGTGTTAGGTCTCAGAATTTGGACTCAAGGTTATACACATCAATATTTACTCCAGATATATATCTGAGTGACGAAACCCAAGTGGACTATGGGCATGTGTGTAGGCGTGTGCACGTGCGCACGTGTGTGTATGTACGGGGGATGGTGGCTGGAAGGATATTCCACATATTGTTTCTCTAAACCTCCAAGAAAGTAGAATAATCTAAAATACTCAGAATAAGATACCTTAGAAAACAAATTTTACTCCAGAAACTAGAAGACAATTTCAGAAACCCCTTGTTAGATGCATTTAATAAAATGTAAGATGGCCTGTTCTCAATCTAAGGAATAGGCAGTCATAAGGTGAGACCAAATTGAAGGGAAGGTAGAGATAAAAAAGAACTGGTTGAAATAAAAGAATTTGAGAAAGTAAAAATATAATATTGAAATAAAAATCTGCAGTGGAAGGAAAAAAGAGAAGTGAAAGGTATAAAAAAAGAAATCAAAGATAAATTTGAAATACTTTCTTCAAATGCAGAGAAAAGGACAAAATAAAAACATGAACAAAAAGATAATAGATGTGTGGATCACAAAGTAAATATCCAATCCTTGAAAAATAGTCATTTTGAAGAAAAAAATAAACTGAGCAATAGATTGTAGACAATAATGAACAATATATTAGATATATAATTTTATGGAGTTGAAATGAACACTTGTTTGCAAATTGAAAAGGCTCACCATGTTCTAGGTAAAATTTAAAATAATAATTAATTTCTAACTCTGTAACCTTGAGCAAGTTTCTTAACTTCCCTGTGCCTCAGTTTCCTAACTAATAACGTGGGGATAATACTAGTATCTGCCTCTAAGGGTTGTTACAGCTTTTAAATAAATGTTTGTGAGTATTTTAAAAGGTGACTGAAGCACAGAAAGCAGTATGAGTGTTTGAAATAAAATGAATAAGAAGGCATAGATATT
Organism: Mesoplodon densirostris; assembly: GCF_025265405.1. Classification (NCBI taxonomy): domain Eukaryota; kingdom Metazoa; phylum Chordata; class Mammalia; order Artiodactyla; family Ziphiidae; genus Mesoplodon; species Mesoplodon densirostris. Next base: position 13,158,199 of record NC_082674.1, on the reverse strand, counting down.
TATAAACACACTTTGTTAAATCAGTAGCTCAACATCAAGTGATTCTCAGTGCCTGAGCTATTCTAACTTGTACCTTCACTCTGGTAACTGGGCTCCTTCTCTTCTGAAACTCCATCTTGCCTCGCCCTCTGTGCTTTTGTTCTCTGGTTGGTACTTCTGGACCCCCTTTACCTTGTTGTCCACTCATAATTCCTTCCATGGCCACTGAGTAATGTACCCCAGGGCCCATTATCTGCTGCCAGTCCTACTTAAAGTCCCCCCTTGATTAGATTCTTCATAACGCCTCCCTGAGTTTCCATTACACTTCATAGTAGTCACGTCGCCTGTGCCCTGTCACAGCCCAGCTCACTCCAGCAGGCTGGTCTGGATCCTGGTTTGATCCCACTATCCCATGGGACCTCAGCTTAGCAGATGAGGACCCTGCATGTAACTTCCTTTAGACCCACTATCCATGAGAAGGGTGTTAGGACCAGGTAGGAAGGCCTTTAAGCAGGCTTGCTAAGGGGAGTCACATAATGAGCTTCCCATGTAATGACTGCTTTTGTGCAGCACTGTGCCCAGGGTCTAATTGGGATGTGCTGTCCACCTCTAGGAGTACTCTGGGGGCAAGGCAGAACTGCCAGTGAATATTTACATGGTTCATACATTTGTTTAACCCCAACTAATTTCTTCATGCATAAGGTGATCAATATAAGTGAGAGGCCAAAACCAAGGACTAAATGTTATATAAAGTTTGACTTATGCAATATTACATTGCTTTCAGCTCTTTAATTAGCTGGCTTTAAAATCCAAAGAAAATCATTAGCAACATGGGGATTGTAAGACATACTATTTATGGCTAACATTTAGCTATGCCTAACCTTAAGGCAGGTGATTCTGCTGCATTTTCTTCCCAGAAAGCTAGACAGGAGTTCAGGGATAGCATTGAGTTAAATAAAAAAGTTTGGAGGAATCATACAAAATACTGCCAGATAAATCATGGTTTACCCTTTGCAGAGTTCATCAATGATGTAACTGTGGAAAGCTTTAGCCCAGAGTAAGTTGATGGAAATGTTTTTTAAACTTAGAGAGTTTGGGGTATAGTAATACAATATATATTTTGGACAGTAGTTATGTACAGTTATGAGCTCAATGACATTTGGATCTCAATAAAATAAAACACAGAATAATGTTACACCAATGCAGTTCCTGATGTTGTAGAAGGAATATGTGCTTTGAAATCAGAAAAGCTGTGTTTAAAGCTCAGGTATGCCCCTTACCTGCTGTATGACCTTGGGCAAGTTGCTTAACTGGGCTTTGCCAGAGGTTCTTCAATTATAAAATGAGCATATCTCACAGGTTTTGGGGAGGATTTACTGTAAACATGTATTTATACGCTAAATGTGTTCCTGGACTTGGTGGATACTCAAGAAATGCGAGCCCCTTTCTTCTTTGGGGAGTGGGAGTGCAGAGGGTATAGGTTAAGATAGTGGCTCCTCGTGGAAATCCCATCCCCTAAGTCCAGCAGTACTAAAGGACCATTCCACTGTGAGCCATGGTATTTAAACAAGAATTTAGTGGAAATCAAGGCTGCATCCTTTGACATCAGAATACACAAGCAGCAAAAATGGCCTTGAAAATTTCCGAGACCAGCTCCCATCTCTGAAGGATTCTGCCCTCTTCCAGGATGATTTCCCTAACCCGCCAGCACTGGACTCTTTTCTTCCCTCAGAAACTGTAGCTCTTGGGTCACTTTATGTAGCTCTTGGAAAGCTGTTACTCTGCTTTTAAAGTATATGTGTATGACTCAGCCATTCAACTCACCTGAAAGCTCCTGAGTGTCTGGGACATGCTGTATTCTCTTTCTAGCACCTCGTGGGAGAAGAGCTGAGGAAGAAGGGAGAGAGCAAGAGCCAGTTTCCAGGCTGCCTGAGACACTCAGGAGACAGGTCTGCTCCCCTTTGGACTATTTCCCAGGACTAGCACCTGTTGTTCTAGTGTGCATTATGCATCTTAGATGAATGGCTACATACAGAACCTCTGTATTCCCCTCCCCCCAACAAAGTTTTTAGTTTGTTTTTGTTTTTTAACATCAAATGATTTTTCCCATTCTATGGGAAAAGTTCCCATTCCGTGAAAAGCTGACTTTTTATTTGTACATATTTTCGCATACCAACTGCTCTACCAAAACCTACAAGTCAGTATTACTGCACTGCCTTTCTTTATGCTTCACCTGCTCCTTATTGGGTGAGGGGCTTGAGCAATTCTTTTCTCTTTTAACAAATGAGTGAAATAATGTAAGAGACATTGTAATAGAAAGTGGAAAAACAGGATGGTGCTTGGTACATCGTTAGCACCAAACACCTTCCTGGAGAAAGTGTTCACCAGCTGGCTTGGGACTGAGAGGTGTGTGTGGAGGGTTGATATGAAAGGACATTCAGGAAAAGAGCATCATGAAATGTGAATGCCAAGGTGTATGTAAGACATTGCATGCACTTCCTTATGGCTAGAGTGGAGTGTGCATGAGGACAGAGAGATGCGCATGAAAGGTGAGGCTGGAGAAGCAGAGAGTGGCCAAGTCACAGATGGTATTGAATGTCATGCTAGAGAGTTTGGTCTACATCGTGCAAGTGCTAGGAAGCCACAGAGCAATTTACAGCACTGATATGGCCACTCTTGGCCCTTCAGTGGTCTCTAAAGCATGGGCTTCCTCTCCTCACTGCTACCCTTCTGTGAAAGGATTAGGCTTTAGACTGAATTATCTCGAATGTTCCCACATTTTCATATCTCATGAATTTGAGTTCATCTCTACTGATTTACAGAAAACTTTACTATAAGTTATAATGTTAAATTTGCTTGCATTTTAAAAGTGAAACCATGAGCTATTAAGTACATTTTGTGAGAGGGGGCAGTTGGGACCTACCCCAGAATCACGAACAGTATGCGTATATTCTATTTAGCGGTCTGTGCTTCATTGGAAGAGTTAGGGAAACACTGCTATAGGCCACAGGGAACCATTGAAGATTCTTGAGCAGGGGATTGCAGTACAGGAGACATTTTTAGCTATGGAGAAGAATTGATCTTCTCAGGAATAAAAGTATTATGGGAGAACAATTCTTGACAATGGTTAATTTCATGCGATGATAGATGGTACAGAAATAAATACTATCAGAACTCCAAAGAGGGAGAGGTCTCTGTGGCCTGGAAGGATTGAAGAAACTTCTGGAAGGATTGAAGAGACTTGCCTGAAGGAGCTAGGATATGAACTTGAAAGGACAGAAGGATTTGGAAAGGGAAAGAGGAGGGAGAAGAGAGCGAATAGAGAATATGCAAAGAACATGGTGCCATGTGCATGCAAATGTGTGTTTTGTGTGCAAGTGTGTGTGTGTGTGTAAGTTCAGTAAGAAGATTGGAATCAACTTGATTTCAAAAGCTGACTTTTTCATTACATTCAAATGTATTTAAAGGGTGGATGAAAATAAAGAGAAAAGGGAGTTGGAGATATGGTTTCAGAGAAGAGAAAAAGAGGGAAAGGAAGACAGAGGCAGAGAGAGGGCTAGACAGAGAGAGAAGTACTGAGAGAGATAGAGGGAGGAAGGAGAAAGAAGAGACGGGGAGAACCAAAGTTGGAGGAAATAGCATTTTTCCTCTTCAGTTCTTCATGTCTGGGTTTAGCGAGAGCTCTTCTCTAAAAAAGGATAAGAAATGAAGTTTTATGTCGAGAGGTAGGAGCATTTGGGGTAAACGACCATGTCCAGCAAAGGCGCACAAAATGGAAGATTTTCAGCCAGATCTAGGAACTAGTTCAGTGGCGTGTGAAGTGTGCTTTGAGAGAAAGATAAAAATGAAGTATTAAACCTCCCATCAGTATTCACGGTATTTTCCTTTGGGCTTTAGTTTCAAAGCACACAGAGAATTCAGCTTTCTCAGTTTATCATCCTCCTCAGGCTTCATGTGTGCATTATATTTTGACAAAGTACTAGAAACTCCAGTGACAGGTTTAATAGAAAGAAAGAAGCAGTCATACCTTTCTGCAGGTTTATCACAGAGGATCCAGAAGTGAGAGGCGGGGAGGCCAAAGGTGGAGTGTCTGCCTACAAGGAGGACATCTTCAGTCCCTTCGGGCTGGCTGACTTCTGGCAGTCCTGCAGAGATGAGTGTAGCCGGCAGCTCTTCTAGAACATGCTTCCAGACCCCTCAGGTGGGGCAAAGGGCAGCTGCTCCTGAGACATTTTGCACAGCCCTCCTAACACTAGTGAATTGGCGTGAATGCTTTCTCTACTGGATTACGAGTTCTTTGAGTCAGGGGTAGTTCTGACTCATCTTTGGAGCCCTAGCACAGGAGGCACTCAATAAATATATGTGGAAAGGAGTTTCCTCAGCAGGAGTTCAGGGAGTTAAAACTGGAGTTTTACATGGGGCTTGGATTTTCTATCCCTTTCTTAAGTGGTTCCCTGGAAGTGATCCTGTCTCTACCCACAGGCTGCTAGCTCTGTTACTACCTTTAATTTCAGAATCAACCTTGAGGGAGCACTCAGAATAATACCTAGCTGCTAGCTTGTGAGGTCTACTTCTCAGCCCTGTGAGAAGCAGCATACTCATTCAAGCTCTGTGACCCGGCAGCCCATTCCTCTCTCTCTCTGGCTGAGTTTCCTGATTTATAAAGTGAGCAGCATGATACCACTCTAAAACAAGGTTATTATGGGGATTTACGTGAGAGAATTCATGCAACCATACCTGAAAATATCAAGTGCTCCATACACGTTTCCTTCTATGGTGCTCCTTCAAATTACTCACACTGCTTGATAGTCTAGATCTCATTTGCTCTTATTGGAATTGACAGTTTCTCAGTTAGGAAAAATATGGATACCGTTGCCCTTGTCAGGCAGTTAAACTTTCAGCTCAGTTTCTTCTTCTTTCTTTTTTTTAAAAATAAATTTATTTATTTTATTTTTGGCTGTGTTGGGTCTTCATTGCTGCACGTGGGCTTTTCTCTAGTTGTGGCAAGTGGGGGCGACTCTTCGTTGTGGTGCGCGGGGCTTCTCATTGCGGTAGCTTCTCTTGTTGTGGAGCACGGGCTCTAAGCGTGTGGGCTTCAGTAGTTGTGGCACGTGGGCTCAGTAGTTGTGGCTCGCAGACTCTAGAGCACAGGCTCAGTAGTTGTGGCACATGGGCTTAGTTGCTCCGTGGCATGTGGGATCTTCCCAGACCAGGGCTCAAACCCGTGTTCTCTGCATTGGCAGGCAGATTCTAAACCGCTGAGCCACCAGGGAAGCCCTCCGTTTCTTCTTATGTCAACAATCAAAACCTATTCTGTGTGTTCCTTTCATTTGAAGTTAACTCCTGCATTGGATGAGAGCAAGTGTTCTCATTATTTATTGCTGCATAATAAACTCCCTGAAACTTAGTGGCTTAACGAAAACATCTTCTTTGGCTCATGACTCTATGGGTTGGGAATTCAGGAAAGCTTTCATCTGGCAGTTTACCTCTGATATATGGGACCTTAGCTGGGGTGCTTGGGGCTGGAGGATCCACTTCCAGGATGACTTCTTCATTCCTCTGTCACCTCAGTGTTCTGTAGCATCAACTCTTTCCACCTGGCATCTTCAGCTTGCCTCCAGGTGGCTTGAGTTTTTTGAAGCCTAGTAGTCTCAGGGTAGTCAAAATGGTTACATGAAGGCTGACTTCATCTAGCGTGAGCATTTCAAGTGATTGTTCCCAGAGACCAAGGCAGAAACTTCAAGGCTTTGTATGAACTAGCTTCAGAAGTCACAGAGTATCATTGTTGGTATGTTCTATTGGTTAGACAAGGCCACCTAAAATTCACTGGGAGAGGGGACTACAAAGGAAGTGAACACGTGGAGGTGTGACTCATGGGGGGTCATACTGAAGACCTGTTATGTATCATAGCAATTGATTGAGCATGATCTTTTTTTTTTTTTTTGCGGTATGCGGGCCTCTCACTGTTGTGGCCTCTCCCGTTGCAGAGCACAGGCTCCAGACGCGCAGGCTCAGCGGCCATGGCTCACGGGCCCAGCCGCTCCGCGGCATGTGGGATCTTCCCGGACCAGGGCACGAACCCATGTCCCCTGCATCGGCAGGTGGACTCTCAACCACTGTGCCACCAGGGAAACCCGATCTTCTTTTTTTTTTAATCATCTGGCCTATTGAAATTTACCAGGTTAAGTTCTCAGCACTCACATACCCTGGTAAATACTATGCAAAGAGAGCACGTGGGGTTCTTCGGCACGACAGTTGTGGAGAACGTGGATGGTCCACTATCTCCTTTTCCCAGTATGTGTTGGAGGACTCATCTCAGCTTTAAGTGGGGTGAATGCTCATGAGCACACTCCCTGTGAGCATATTATACACAGTGAGCTCACACGAAACCAGGACATCCACAATGGAAAAGAATGAAGGAATAAACGAGGTGCATGGGATTTTTTTCCAGGACCTCTTAAGAGACTGGCCACAAATTGGGGCTTGAAATGGTCATTAATACATGAATCGAGGGAAACCCAGAGTACAGGGAGTGGGATTGATAGCATAGAGTAGGAGGAGAACAGGAAGAATTATATACTAAAGTGGTGGTGAGAAATGGCCATACATTGCAACTTACTAGAGGCAGAGACAGGTAATTCTACACTTTATGGCAGCACTTCCAATTATTCTGTTCTAACTGTTGGTGCTTAGAAATATTTGTCAGCTCTTAACTTATAAATGGAGACAAATCTTACGTGTCAGTGGCATCAGGTTATCATCTGATCTATACTAACTGAATTTCTAACAGACCAGTATGAGCCTTGACTCTCCACAAAGATTTTCCTGCCTGTGCCAGCTCTCCTTGATACACATTCTTACATTGTCTTGACCACAAAGCTTGGTACCCTGCGTAGTTTTCTATAATTAACTTAGGTTAACTCACCAGATTACGTCTTGAGGCCTTTGATCAAGTATTTCTCTTTACCACACTTCCTCCACTCCCTACCTCTGCCCAGTGTATGCATGCGTGTGTGCACGTGCACATGCACACACACACACTCACTTAAAAAATACTCTCTCTTTCCCAGCACAGGCCTAAATCCATAGGAAGCATTTAATAAATACTGATTGAAAGAAATGAGTTCCTAGATATTCAAATCTTTACTACAGAAGGAATCCATAGCCATTATTATTTCATTTACAGTGACAATCTACCTTTCCCTAGATGGTATCTCCAGGGATATCTTGCCCTGTTTGCTAACAGCTCTGTTGATGGTTGTAGCTTCTCTTAGATTAACATTTCCCAGAGTGGTTTCTTCAGAATATAACTTTGAGATGTCATACACGCTGTGTGCACCATTGGGAGATCTATAGTTCGTACTAGCATTTTAATTACTGTGAGAAGACCCGGGGTAAAGGAAGCCATTTGTTAACTGAATATTTTCCGAAGTTATTTGACCATAGAACACCCTTTAAAGATAGCAGCACCTGTTGTTTTCCAGGGCCATGTTGTTTCCTGGAATATATTTTGGCAAACAACGTCCTACATATCCTAGCTTTTATTCGTTGCCTTCCTTTCTTCCCTTGTACTAGCTGCTTCCCCTTGCCTCAGACCCAGGGCTTAAGTTCTTGCTTCTCTGCTCAGAGAAACTTTGAGAGCCCATGGAAGGATGACTCTATGGGCTAATTTAGCATTGTTTGGGACTGGAAGTGACACTGAAAATGTCATTCCCAATCTTTCATTTTAGAATTGAGGAAATAGGTGCACGTGAATAAAAGTCCCCTGAACCGTTAATGTCAGAACTGAGACTAACATCCAGGTCTCCGACTTCCAAGGCAAGACTATTTCTTCCTTCTACTTTCCCTCTATTCATATGGAAGAACTTTCATAGAGAGTCAGCATTTGGGGCCTACTGACTTCATTGAAAATAGGCAAGCCCAAAAGCCAGTAGGAAGGATTATGATTTCCACAGGATATAATTAGTGGTTTTAAGGAGTTCAATGAATGCCCTGGAAATGGAGCAGATTGGCAGTTGGAGCCCCTATTTTTGGCAGAGAATGAATGCTGCCTCTAAAATTCAGAAGAATATAGTCTGTTAGCTGCCCTGCTTCTCACCTTGAAATAAAATCTTCTAGCTCCCATGGGCTGGGCAAAGAAGGGAGGGAACAACTTGATTTTCAAATAAAGACCTTCTTTGAAAACCTTCCCAGGAGACTTGATTTGTGGGAGCATAACCCAGTGGTAAATGACAGTGTGGGGAGTAGCTAAACATGGCCGTGTTCGATCATAGCCCCAAAGGCCTGGATCAAATTCCCTGGATCAAATTCTACATCCCAAGGGATGTAGAAACCTCAGAGGGTTGAGCTGTGGAAAACAGCCTTTACTTCATAAGGTCAAACTACCTACTTCATTGGGATGGCCCAGTATAGGTGGGTTTATTCTAATAGATTTGTTTGCTGGAAGCTCTGTGGTAAAGATGAGGCTAGAGGTGAAAAGTGAGTAATTGGAGGTAATTAACAGCCAACTGGTAATTATTGGGTACAACTCAGGTCTTTCCAAAGCATGGAAATCTAGTCAGAACATCAAGCCCAGGAAGAATCCTATAGAAAAAAATATGGAGAATATTTAAAGTTGGCAAGCAAGACAGTGGAAGGAAGGACTTTGGTTTGCTCTTCCAGCCTCCTGTTAAGTAGTTACTTGCATGAGACTTTGGAAACTCAAGGTCATTTAGTGACTGCTGCTAGACAGTTCTGTTCTAATTGTCTCTATATCACAAGTTATTTCTGTCTTGTGAAGATGAGGACAATGAACAAATTGTGTTCAAGGGTCCAGTGTCCCACTGCCCTCTTTAGTGTGGGAGCAGAGGATGGGTCTGAATCCACAAACTTTCCATGTTTGCTCATGTCCTCTAGGCCATTTGAGGCCAGTCACTGGCCTCTGGGATGGGCTTGTCCAGAGTTTCACCCTTTGGGAAAGGAGCTTTGTGCCTTTAACACATGGAAATCTCTGGAGGATTATCTTTTGTCTGCAGTATAGGTTCCCTGACTCTGGGCATGTCCTTGGGGGCCAAATGGTCTGGCCCTCACCCTCCTCTGCCCTGGTCCATAGACCTCCCCCTGCAATGCACACGCATCTTCACTGGGGGCAGGAGCAGCCCAGGTCCCTCAGCCTTCGATCTCACCCCTCCCTCCCCCTTAGGCTCTCAAGGCTGCGGGTCCTCGACTCAGAGAGGAAGAATCTAACCCCTGTGGAAGGAGGCAGAGATGCTGCAGCAGAATGTTAATCAGCCAGACCTTCTATGTGTGGGAAATGGAGAGTTGAGAGAAGGAAGCAGATGTGTTCTCTGTGCCTCCCCTCAAGGAGCCTTCACTCTCATGGGGACAGGCAGGGCTCTGGGACACAAGACACTCTGGCATATCTGTCATCAGGAGCTAGATTGTGTGGAGTTGGGGGACTCCATGTGGGCAGAGAATGGAGAGTAGGTCTCCTGAAGTTGCAAGGCCTTGACTGAGGCCTCCCAGGATTGTTCTGTGCCAGGGAACATTTAATAGATAGACATGCAGGCTCCTCTCAGCTCACTCCAAACTGCAGGGAACCCAAAGAGTCCAGCAGAAGAGTTTTAAATATGTGCTAAAAAGTGTTACAAGTGCCAAGGCACCCCTGGAAAATAGAAAGGCAGAACACAGGCATGGGTATGGTATGGAGAACTGTGTGCTGATGGGGTTCAGTGGTGAGAACCCAGGCATTGCTGATTTTCAAGGATTGTGGGTTTACCTCCTGGTCCAAGCAGAGAAGTCCCTGGTAGCTGAAAACATGGACCTACGTTTTCCATTGACGTGTCCTGTGCCTCATTTGGTTCCACTCTCTCACTGCTGCCTTTCCAAGGCTGATACACAAACCTAGGCTCCTATAGGGCTAGGTTCAAGCCACACAACTGTTCATTGCAAGTCAAGGTCCTAGGCTGGATGTTTTTCTCCATCCATCCATTCATCCATTCATGCAGTAATGGATGAAAAGACACAATGGGGGGGCCCATCTTCCAGGATGTCATTCCCAAGAAACACTTCTTCTGCCTTGCACTCTTGTGACAAGACCAGTAACTAACATGGCCTGGTGGACTGGTTTGGAACCTTAGAGCTGGAAGACGCTTCAGAGGTCAGCTGGTTTCACTACCTAACGCAGGAAACACTTGGTTGAAAAGAAGAGAGGAGGGCTTCCCTGGTGGCGCAGTGGTTGAGAGTCCACCTGCCGATGCAGGGGACATGGGTTTGTGCCCCGGTCCGGGAGGATCCCGCATGCCGCAGAGCGGCTGGGCCCGTGAGCCATGGCCGCTGAGCCTGCACGTCTGGAGCCTGTGCTCTGCAATGGGAGAGGCCGCAACAGTGAGAGGCCCGTGTACAGCAAAAAAAAAAAAAAAAAAAAGAAGAGAGGAGGCTGGAGGAAGGCCAGTAAAATGTGTTGAGTGATTACTCAACAAGTGCTACTACTAGTATCATCATTGCTGTTATTATTACTCTGTGCCCCGCACTGTTCTAGGCAACTTGCTTACCAGATGATAACAGCCCTGTGTGGAGAGTTGAGGCTGCAAGAGATAAAGTAGCTTTCCTAAGGCCACAGAGCAGTTGATGACAGAGCCAGGATTCAAACCCAGGTCTGTCTGGCTCTCAAGTCTGTATTCTTTGGACCACACTGCATAATCTCTGAAGGCAATGATAATTTCCCTCTCGAATTTTCTTTTGCCCTGTTAAGCTGATATCTTGATGTTATGTCTTCTCGATTTACTGGACTCTTTGACCTCACAGTGACAATCGTGTCCTGGAGGCTGGCAATTTCTCTCCCCTTCATGATGAGCCACAGCAGCTTTGAAAATGTCCTCTTGATCACCTACAAGAGGCGGCCAAGCAGGCTATGGGTAAATAATCACTCATTCCTTGAACAGAGAGGGAAATATTTACAATTGTCTTTATAAAATATTTACCACGTTCTTATGTAATTTGTTGATAACAAACAGATTTCAGTTAACTTTGAGGTGATGAGCAATTCTGTTAAACAGATGGGACCAAAACCAAAATCCTGATTAGACAAATGTTTTCTACAGAACAGTGCTGGTATCATGTTAGGTTTGCCTCTGGGAGAACAATTTCAGTTGGAGAACTGGACCCAAGGTGAAAACAGCTGTGGGTTCTTTAATGTTCTGGTTTTTTTTTTTTTTCCTTTCTTTTTCCTGCAGGAGAGTTTCTCTTAAATTCCCCATCAAGGACTTCCAATAACTGTAAACCCCACTGTCCAATTATTGAAGACAATGTTAGAGCTAAAAACTCTGCCCTCTTCCATTTGCTTTTCCCCATACATCCGGCTCAAATGCACACAGCATTTTATTACCGAATCCTCTGCAGCAAACTGAGTTCCCCTTGGCTGATCTCCAATTCAGAGTTTCTGAAAACTTGATATTGCCTTTGTTTCTCTGCAGTGAGCAGCATGGTGATTTTTTAAAAAGATAACAATTCCCAGGCCGCAGCAACATCCTCCTGCCGGTCCGCACCTGCAGCCTACCGGGCACTCCTTCTGCAGGCCAGTGTTATATAACCTCTGCAGTGGGCACCAGCAGTGCTGGGGCTCTCATCTTCTGAGGACCTGTCAGGGTTGCTGTCACCTCCTGCAGAATTCACTTTCTTCATGGTTCCACACTTTCTCTTCCATTCCCTTACTTGAAAAGAGCAGGGTCCATAGCAAAGGCAGACTTTAATTTGAATCGAGGTTCTGTCTGGTACCCTCTGTGTGACCTTGAGGACATAACTGACACTTGCTAGTGGCACCTTTCTTGTCTGTAAAGGCAGGGCTGCTGTGAATGGGTGAGGAGGGTGGCAAGGTAAGATGTCTAGCACAGTGCCTGGCACCTGTCAGCCGCTCAAAAAATGGAACTATCATTTTTATTATTATCTAGCAAGATGGGCTGGGCTGTGTACAACTTTGGACGAAGACAGTTTCCTTTTAGCTTTGCTGCTTAAGGCAGTCTTCGTCCTTACGACTTGGCCCCCAGTGAAGAAGGAAGTGACAGAAAGGGCCCCAAGCAAGATGACCTTGGGTTCATGTCCTCTTGCTATTGTTGGGGAGAGGAAAATTTCCCTCCTTTCCTCTTAGTTCTTTTGGCTGGTTGAATAATGAAAATGACATAAGACAGATTAACAGGAGAAAAAATACCCTAAACTGAATCATGTACATTCAAGGAATCTGCATAAACATGGGAGACTCCAAAGACAGTCAGGCAAAATGAGGTATGTATGTCTATACGTCATTCCGGACTAAAGAGAGAGTGTTAGGGGTCTGGACTTCAAAGGGAAGGAAGGCAATTCACAAGAAGAATGAAAAGAGTAAATGTTTGGTAAACAAATGTTTACAGGGTCATCCAGAAACAATGGGACATAAAGAGGCCTTTGATCAAACAGGCTCTGCTAGATTCTTACCTATCCACTGCACCTAATTCATATTATACAGTTGTCTCTCTGTATCCATGGAGATTGGTCCCAGGATCCCCACAGATACCAAAATCCATGGATGCTCAAGTCCTTTATATAAAATGGTGTAGAAATTCAGTCTGGGTTGGTTGAATCTGAGGATGCTGACTGTACAACACGGGATACGGAAGGCTGAAGGCTCCAAGGGAACCATGGTGATAGTTGCCTTCCTGGAATAAGTTCTCTATCTAAATTCTTTTAGGCATGAGGAGGAAGGTCAGAGGTTCTTCCTAAGTCTTTTGGGCCTTGATTGTTTTCAGCACATATGAATTTGCAGGCCAGAGTGCCACATCTTGGGGCGACTTGTTCTGAACCCCTACATGATTCCAAAGCTATCAATGTGATGCTAGGCAAGACTCAGATATTCATCTGCTACATGAAAGCATCATTTGAAATGATTCTCTTGATCCTTTCCAGCTCCTATATTCTTTAGTGAAGATGCTTAAAGAAAAACTATAGCTTGAATTTCAACCTATGTAATGATAGTTTAATAGATCACCCACGCTCATCTTACCTTTTTTAGCGCCTTTGGTTCTCCCAGCCACTCTTCAAGACAGGGTCCTTCCTTCATTCACCAGATGAAACCTCTCTGTCAAAAGATCTTTCCTGTGTTCTCCAGGGAGCTGATGGCAGAGTTAGCATTCAAGTAGGTCAACTTTAAAGACTACTCTCTTTCTATTACTCTTTGCTGTCTTTCCTGGAGGGTTGTCCTTGAATTCAATTCCCTTGTCAACATTTGGGATTCAAGCCTTTCAAGGATTGCTCAGTCTCTCAGGAGTATTCTAATAATATTTAAAATATATTCTCTGCCATGCCCCTAACATGGGGCAATTTTGGAGAAAGCTGTCACGGAAAGGCATAGCGCCTAATTGAAACACTAGCTTCTCTTGGTGCTCCTGGGGATTTCATAGTTCAAATTTCCAGGAGTAGTGGGTGTGTGAGTATAGCACTGGCTCTAGAATTGTCCTGCACTAAGGAGAGGAGAAATGTACTACACAGGGATTCAGTACCCACTGATTTGAAATGTGCAGTCACTCTTGTTCAATTTATCAGGAACAGGTTTGCTTACCAAATTAATAGCATGCCAGATTGCCAGGATCTTTTTATCTACTCAAGGAAACTGGCTTTTCACACTTGGAAATTCTTTGTTGTGGTTCACTGAAGCAGAGCCCCTAAGCAGCTTTATACAATTCTCTTAAGTTCTTTGAAATTTAGCATAATTGAGACTTTCTACATTTAGCCTCTCTTTCTCCCTAATTAGCTTATATTATTGTGGCTTAGAAATACATTTTAATGTATTTTAAAATCTATTTGACGGCAGGAGAGGCTGTTTCACCTTGTCTCTTTATTTCCCCCTGCAATCTCTCCAGTTCTCTCTTCCAGTTCCTCCAGGAATCATTGATAACCTGATTGCTCAATTCCCAGGTCAATGTTTGAGACACATTTCCTCTTTGTTACCAGCAAGGATCAAAAGGCAGGAGTACCAAGTAGCACTTTGTCTCCCTTCTGACCACGTGGCAGGGTGGCAGGCAGAGTCAAGGCCCCTTTTTGAGCTCTACCATCTCTCTCTTTGCAAACACCACTAAGCACATCGTCATTGTTTTGGTGTTGGTCAGAGGATGGTAGGATCCTGAGAGCTAAAGTTACAATTAAGGGATGTACGAGACCTCATGCAGTCTCTAAGCTAAGCCTTATGCTTTGACCTAGTTTTTTGTGTGTTTTTTTTAACATCTTTATTGGAGTATAATTGCTTTACAATGGTGTGTTAGTTTCTGCTGTATAACAAAGTGAATCAGTTATACATATATACATATGTTCCCATATCTCTTCCCTCTTGCGTCTCCCTCCCTCCCACCCTCCCTATCCCACCCCTCTAGGTGGTCTGACCTAGTTTTTTAGCATGTGCGAGGGACAGAAAGCAAGCGAGGGTGGCTGGAGCCCAGTGAAGGAGAAGAACCAAGGGAGGTGGGGTGAGAGGAGGCTGGGGCCGGATCCTGGGTCCTGCCAGGCACGACTGACTGCATAATCTGTGGGGCCTGGTGCAAAATGAAAACGCAGGACCCCTTTATAAGAAATTATTAAGGATTTCAAGACGAAGACAACACAGCATTAACTAAGCGCGGGCCCTTCTTACTGTGGGCCTGATGTGACTGTGTGAGCCATGCGCCCATGAAGCAGGCCCTGCCATGGTGAGGAGGCTGGATTTTGTGCTTATTGCTATTGGAAGCAACTGGAATAAAAGCAGGAGGAAGACCGAGAAATCACGTAATCCAGCTCGGTAATTTGGGATAAAGTGTGTATTATGGCACAGAGAAGATGGTGACTAAATATCTTTGGTAATAGGAGACTTGAGTTCTTCTAGTTCTGTCTCTTGCTTGCCATGTGGTTTTGAACACGAGAAAGCCTCATAGGCGCCTCTGACCCCCATTTCCCCCAGCTCCGGTGCCCTGAGAAAGCTTGGTTCTGGAGCCGGGCCTTGGAATCTGCATTTTTAAAGTTCTCTGGGTGATTCTAATGTGGGGTCAGATTTAAAAATGATAGCCCCGAAGCACCTGTGACAAAACTTATTTCTATATGTGACAATCTTCTGTTTATCTGTTGGCCCAAGTTAGTCTTTGACATATACCCTGGCATTGTCAAAAGTATGCTTTACCAGTTTCAGAAAGAAAACACTTTATTTCTGAGGTTGAGTTGGCAATGTTGGTGATATCCTGGTAGGAATGGTGTCACTGGGAATATCTGCCGTGTAGACAGTATCAAGAAGAAAAAAGTCAGGGGCAGAATAACCTCAGGGTCCTCCCCTGGACACTGTGCTCCTGTATCTTGAAAAGTAGACTCATTTACTATGTTAATTTGTTTGACTGTTTGTATGGTGAAATATTTATAATTTTGCTTTGCCAAAATTCTTTTCACTGAGTTCAGCCCTTATTTTAAGAGTAGGCAAGATGATCATTTCTTCTGCTATCTCTCAGGTTGGAATATTGACATCTTCCCTTAGCTATGTTCCTACGCATGGTTGATGATGCTGAGGACAAGATAGCAACGTGCACAGCATTTTCTAATCTTCTAAGGTTTCAATTATTAGGGAATGCTGACAATCAAAAATTAGAAAATTAGTGAATTTGTGTGCAAAATCTCTAAATATTTGCGAAATGTTAAAGGACCATTTTCAGATGTTAATATGACCTTTGAAATATCTCAGTATTTAAAAAGCTTCATACTGCATGGTTTATTTGAATTAGTGTGTGGGAGGAGAATCAAGGAAAGTCATTTTGTATTTGGAAAAGAAAGAAAAGCAAACTAATTCTCCAGTGCGGAAATGTTTCCTTTGAAAGGTGTCCTTCACTTGCTTTTGTTTGAGGTTAATTATATACTTTCAAAAGTACTTCCCACAGGAATGATTTTTTGACTCATGAGTTATTTTTGTATGTATATGTTACCCCACCAAATATTTGCCATGTTGCTAAGAAAATAGTAGTCAAAAGCAAAATTTCTTTGCTGGTATCTGAAGGTCTTTTTGTTTTTTATTACAAGAACAATAAGACAGCTCTGCAAAAGAGAGAAATAATGCCCTTGGTCCTATATAAATTTTCATCTTGTACTTTCCCTTTTACTTAAGGTCATTTAAAATGATATTCTCACATGATTGTATAGTGGATGTGACCAAAAAGAGAATGGTCAGAATGTAGAATTAAATCTTGTAGCATAATTTTTTCTTTTCCTTCCTGTAAGCACATTTGTCTTCCTTTTCAGGGTAGCAAAGTAGATGATAGCAATACTAGTTTTATTCTAGAACTCGGGGGTAATTTTCTTATAAAAACGAAATGCTCATATCCTTATACTTTGCAATATGTCTCTTTCCCTCTTCCATCTTCTCCCTTGCCCAGGCTCGCTGCCTCTTTTTCTTTCTACCCTGCCATCTCTGGCCTGTGCATGTCACACAGAATTCTAGATGATAGTTAGGTACAAAAAAAGAATAGATGCTTCTCAATATTTACTGAAATATCACAGTGATTCACTTATTTCAGTGAGGACATAAGGCTGTGATTTTATCTGCGTAGATACGAGTCAAGTTTGCTCTGCAGAAAAGGTGGCAGGATTGAGCTGCAAGCACACATCACAAATAGTATTAGTGATGTCATAGTATTGTCGGAGTTAGTATTACCGACTGCAACAAAACGATTCCCAAAGACCAGAAAAAAAAGGTGTTTGCTGCAGCTGCCTGGCAATAAAGGAAAGTGTAAATCACACATGAAGGAACTGCTAAGCAGATTAAGAACTTGAACAACGGTCCGTGAGGATCATTTCTGATGATTATTTTCTATGCAGAACCATTAAGCCGGTGTGGAGGTAACGATGTATACAGGATCACATTCTCTTTTTTTTTTTTTTTGCGGTACGTGGGGCTCTCACCGCTGTGGCCTCTCCCATTGCGGAGCACAGGCTCCGGACGCGCAGGCTCAGCGGCCATGGCTTACGGGCCCAGCCACTCCGCGGCATGTGGGATCTTCCCGGACCGGGGCACGAACCCGCGTCCCCTGCATCGGCAGGCAGACTCTCAACCACGGCGCCACCAGGGAAGCCCTGGATCACATTTTCTAATCACTAAACAAAGTCTCAGTTTTGACGGTAAAAATGCTTCATGGCTTATATTTTATAATAAATCTTTAACCAACCTTTGCTTCGTTTTCAGATTTTTGTTTATACATTTATTTATGTCCAGGATAAAAACGTAATAGTCAGCATAGGATTTTGAGAGCATAGTTAAGACAATAAAATTAAAGATTGAATTCATTTAAACTTTCTTTTTTAAAAGATGCTCTGATTACAGAAACTATTTAATATGAAAATATATGACTGATACAGTGCTATCTACCTAGAGATTAGTAAATCAAACAAGATTGGTTTTTGACAGTTCTGCACTTGAATATTCCAATTTTTATTTATGTCTTCCCCATCTTTTACTTTTCTTCTCATATATTCATTCCTTCAGACAGTCCTCAAACACAACTAAACATTGTTCTGATTTTACTCTTATTTTAAATAGTTTTACATGCTATCTCTTTAACAGAATATGTATAGATAGGAAGCCTAAATCACCTTGTCACACATTGTTCTGATTTTACTCTTATTTTAAATAGTTTTACATGCTATCTCTTTAACAGAACATATATAGATAAGAAGCCTAAATCACCTTGTCTGTGATCATTCAGAATCTCAAGCAGAGCTGAGACTCTAATGGGGCTGTTCTCAGTGCTGCTTCAGTTTTCTTTCAGCTTGCCTTATGCCAACCTTTCCAGGAACTACTGTTTCATAGAACTTATAGAGTAAAGCAAATGAATAAAAGGCCAAAAGATAAGTTAATTTTAATGAAATCTGATAGAAAAACAACATAAAGGGTATTTTCAGTGATGGAAAGAAGGTACATATTCCCTAGAATCACAGACCCTGGACCAGAAGGAACCCGCTTATAGGATGCTTTCCCCAAGTAGCCACCCTCAGCAGCCTGAACAGTCACAGTCTCAGCTTGAACACCTTTAGTGATGCTTTTTGTGATACTGATATTGGACCATACCTATCTTAGTCAGTTCGGGCTGCTGTAACTGATTGCCATAGACTGGGTGACTTAAACAATAAACATTTGTTTCATGTAGTTCTGGAGTCTGGGAAGTCCAAGATTAAGGTGTCGGCAGATTTGGTGTCTGATGAGGACCTCCTTCCTGGTTCATAGTTGACTGTCTTCCTGCTATGCGCTCACATGGCAGAAGGGACGGAGGAGCTCTCCGGGGTCTCTTATAAGAGCACTAACCCCATTCAGGAGGGCTCCACCCTCGAAACTTATATCATCTCCTAAAAGTCCTAATAGCATCACATTGGGATTAGGTTTCAATGTATGAACTTGGAAGAGACACATTCAGTCCATAACAATGCCAGTCTTTAGGAAGATTGCCCTTAACTGAGTCAAAATCAGCCTCCTTGAAGTTTTGGTTCACTTCAATTTATCACAGCAATTATTGAGTACTTACTATATATATATATATATATATATATTTTAGTACTTACTATATCTTAAGTTCTCTGCTTCACACTGGGTTATAAAGATGAGTAAGGAAGACACAGTTTGTAAAGTACTTAGCGTTTAGTGAAACTAATGGTCAGGATTTTTTTAGAGTAAATAATAGAAACCCCCTCAAAGTACCTTAAACAAAAAGATAACTTATTGAAAAGATACAGTGATGGGTCTAACATCATGTAAGGTGGATACAGGTACTTAAACCACATCACAGCAATTCCCCTCTTTAAATCTCTGAGCTCTACTTTTCTCTGTTAGTTCTTTTTTTTTCCCTCTCTGTTGGGCTCTAAGTGATGGAAAAGATGATCCTTGGTAGCTCCTGGCTTATGTGAGCCTTAGTGGGACTCTCAGCGAAACGAAAGTGCCTTTTTCCTGATAACACGAGCAAAACTTTAGTGGAAGAAGGTTAAGGTCATGTGACACCCCAAATCGGAGCTGGGTGTTGCTTGGAGTGGGGGAAGCCTAACACTTAGCCCTACCTGGACGATGTGGAATAAATTTCCCACAGGAAAAAGGCTTCCATTACTAGAAGACACAGTGAAAGGAAAGTATACTTGTAGTGAAAACTGTATCCATCTACCACAGTCCACTCTGGTGAAAGATATGACATATCTTCAGTGTTTGAAAAAAGCTATGCTGCTTCTTAATCCCTAACACAAATATGCCCACATGTGTGCACACACATACACAACACACATTGCCTCTTTCCTTAGTTTTCTTGTCTCTAACCCAACAAACATGGTCTTTTTTGAGTGTTCCTGAGGCAAGGTATCTAGATCCCTCTTGGTCACCAAACTGTGGCCACTCTCTAGTTTGTCAGCATAGGTTTCTTTCCATTTTACAATTACCCATATATGGTCCAACTAGGACAGATGTCCAGGGAGCTTTCATGTTTATATGAATTCTTCTGTGACTTTCACCTACGATTAAATAGTGATTTTAGTCACTGAGTAAATATTGCTGATTTAGACTGTGTATTGCAAACTAGTTGTTTGTGGTTTATATCTTTCAACAGGTATGTTTTGTTTAGGCCAAATATTAAAAAATAACTTGCTTTCCAATATTTTAATTCAGGTGATTCCAAATACAGTTTTGAATTTCCACAAGGCATTTACTCTATGAGGGTAGAGTCCTTGTTTGTCAATCTGTCTTTAGTGCTTGGGAGATAGAGGCAACTCAGTAACTATTTATTAAATTGAGTTTGGTGAGATTTTTGGAAGGTGGAGTCTGTGTCTCACATGAGCTGTTCAGCCTAATATTGTATCACTGGAGAATATGATATATCTTTTATCTTCATTCATGTCAATTATAAAAATGTTGAGTGGGATAGGATTGTTGATGGAGCCTTGGAGCAACCTTCAAGATTCATTAACATAAATTCTACAGTTTGATTACTCATCCATGCCGTGGAGCCTCCTGTCTGATATTTATTTCACCTAATAGTTACATCTTTTCCACAAGGTTATTAGAAAACATTTGGCAAGTGTTTTATGGCAATTCTGTTTAATATATTTTCTAATAATCCGACTAATAACGCCATTACACAGAAGAATGATGTTAATTTAGCAGGAGATATTTTCTTAGTGAGTCCATTGTGACTCTTGGTGGTCATCTCCTTCTTTGCTATATGACTGTAGATGACCTGTTTATCAACAACTAATTCTAGAAATCTGTCAGCGGTAAAGACCTCTCCTATAGTCTGACACTGCTAGGACCTGAAAGGCCAATTGCAGTGACTGTCTGTGGTCAGCAGAGGGCAGCGTGGAGAGGAGTGGACCACCAAGGTCTTCAGGCTGGGGAACTGTGTCCACGGTTTCTATCTGACAATCATCTCCTGAGCTATGATGGTGGCAGAGCTGCTATAGCTGCTACAAAAAAATACATCTGTGTGACTTCCTAATCAAACAGGGAGAAACTACACCAGACAGAAGGTGGTAAGGGAAGTATGCTTGTACTTGAGGGCAAAGGGATAACAGTATAATAACGAATAATATTTATCGATTAGCTATTATTTGCCAAACACTGAACTAAATACTAAATTTACTTTCTCAGTGAATCTTTACAACAAACTTGAGGACAGAACTTTTATTCTCATTTCATAGATGAAGAAACAGAGTTTCAGGAAGGTTAAAAAATGTAGCCAAGATCATATAGATAACAAGTGAAGGATGAGGGATTGGTCAGACTGCTAAGCCTGTGCTATTTCCACTGTGTCTTGTCACTTCATAAGAAGGAGCAAAAATTCTTTTTCCAGGAGTCTATGTGAAAGAGGAAGGAACAACAGAGAATCAGAATGCAGCCAAGATGTAGCCTCTGGCCCTGTTAGCCTGGCTGGCCCTGACAGCTGACCAGTCTAAATATATCAACCTGTGGGTCTTCTGTTGATGAGGCGTATATTTTTTTCTTTTTGTCATTACATTTGCTCATTTCCAGTCTTTGGGCATCTCCCTCATCCCCTTCTGTGCCTCAGAGGCACAAGCAGTGGGTCTGTGCTGTATATCACACTTTAGGGTTGGGGGATTCGACTGGGCCTGACAGTGCCCATGTGCTCTCATATGACTTCATTTTTGTCTGTGGCCTTGTCTTCACTTGGCTTTAGTATCCTTCCTTGGACTGTGATCCCTTTGAAGTGTAGAGACTGTGTGTGTTTCTGTGAATATCTAATACAGTAGTTTGTACAAATACATGATTAATTAATGTTTCTTGAGTGAACAAACTGAGATTATTCTTCATGGAGAAGAGGAAGCCAACTTTAGTTTGAGTATTATGCCTTAATTCTATCCCATCAGAATTATTCAACTTGAGTATTGGATCTAGCCATTGCTTGACCGTTGAACCCCTTCAATATTCCCCTTGATTGTCTCTAGAAACTTTAGTGGTTTCTGGATTCCAGCCTTCCTTGGTAAAGATGTGACACACTATATTTTGCCATTAGATGCATTGTCTTTTTGGTACCTTCCATAATATCCTCTTTAAAAATATGAGAGAGAGTGAGAGCTATTTCTTGGCCCCTTTCTTAATTATAGACTGACATTTCAGGATCTCCTTTATTTCTTTGATGTAGAACCTAGAAATTCAGCTAGCATTTCTCTCCTATAATGGCTATCCCCGCCTGTTTGATCTCTTTGGGTTCCCTCTCTTCAGACTGCTGTAGAGCGGAGCATGGTCTTGTCCGCTGAGAGTTATCTGCTTCTTTACTGTACCCCTAAATACATTTACAGGCCTTTTTTATTATAAGGGCTTTATGGATGATTTCGGTGAGAGAGAAGCAAAGGAAAGCTGAAATTTCAAAGTGAAGTATCAAAGTTCCCAGTTTCACGTTCCCCTTGGCTTTTAGTTCCTGACTCCGTTGAGGTGACCGTAGGAACATTTTTCTTCTCTCAGCTTTTACCCCTGAGGGTACAGCTCACCATTCTGCCTCCTGGTCCTGTTACAGCAAAACTGGGATGACCCCTCCCAGGAAGCAGAGATGCAGCTACCTCCTCATCTCATGTGGAGAATTTGCATCTCTTTAACTTTCCAGATCTACTGGTACCCAGTTAATTAGGCCTTTGATCTACTCATGAATAATCCTCTCTTAACATTTTCTTATATAATACCCCTCCCTTTTCTTTATTTGTGGGTTATTTTCAAAAACATACACTGAATTTAAATTCTAAGTGGTCTCATTCTCTTCAGTTCTATTTCATTTTAAAGTTTCTGGTTGAGAGAATCAGAACTTTTTTTCTCTGGTTTACAATTTCTTTTCCTAAGGCTCATGGAGCCAACCAAGATCATGAACCAAGATGCTTATGGGCAACCTTGAAGCCAAGATGACATGGCTACATTTTCTCAAGCTTTCTACCACTCCCCAAACTTGATGGTATTTTAATCTCTAGCATCAGGTTTTCACTGGAGGAACAGGTACACTTTTTTTTTTTTTTTAAGATGTTGGGGGTAGGAGTTTATTAATTAATTTATTTATTTTTGCTGTGTTGGGTCTTCGTTTCTGTGCGAGGGCTTTCTGTAGTTGTGGCAAGCGGGGGCCACCCTTCATCGCGTTGCGCGGGCCTCTCACTATCGCGGCCTCTCCTGCCGCGGAGCACAGGCTCCAGACGCGCAGGCTCAGTAGCTGTGGCCCACGAACCCAGTTGCTCCGCGGCATATGGGATCCTCCCAGACCAGGGCTCGAACCCGTGTCCCCTGCACTAGCAGGCAGACTCAACCACTGTGCCACCAGGGAAGCCCCAGGTACACATTTTTAACTTCATCCTTGGTAGTTCCACCTAGATAATCTCCAGAATCTGGGATTTAACATGTATAAATGAAACTTATTATCTGCATCTGCCACTTGCCTTCCAAATCAGGTCCTTCTCCTGTAATCTTGATCTTGGCTACAAGTCCCTCTATCCAGTTAGCTAATTGTACAAACTAGAAACCTTAGATTCAGCATTCATTCTTTCATCCAGAGTTCCTAGATCCAGTTAATTGCTAATTCATCTTTGATTTCAGCTGCCACCACCCAAGTTCAGGCCTTTTCATTTTTCACTGGGCTATTATAATTACTTCTATACTGGATTCTTTGCCTTTATTTTTTTCTTCCCTTATTTCTCACTCTCACCAGCTTCCTTTTTATAAGGAGAATCTAATCCTTGAATTTCCTTGCTTAGCAGTCTTGGATTGGTTTTCCACATGTGGGATGATTTTCAAGATCCTACCATCATTAGAATTTTGGCTGGTATCGGATATGTACAAGGTCCTTACTATGACATTAAAATTTTACAAATTACCTTTCCGTCCTTATCTGGGGCTATTCAGCACCACACAGCAAACTTTTTGTTGTTTCTCAAGAATACCTTCCCTTTTTAACTTTGTTCCAACATTTGTCTCTGAAGCCCTTCTCTAATCTCTAATACCTGGTAAACTCTTGCCACTTGAAGATCTACCTCTGTTAAAGCTTTCTGATCATCTTCTCTATCAAGGCCATTACATAATAAAGTAAGTAGAATAAACTGGAAAGTAAATTCCTTCAGGGGAGTGTTTGCTTTTTGAAGTGATGATATGATAAGCCCTCTGTGAGTTGAAACATGCCTGAATGGACTTCATGTCAAATTGGAGCATAGATTTCCCAAGGAAAGACAAGCTATGCTGCTCAGAAGAGAGAACGAACGAGCTGAGGGAACCTGGGATTGGGTGAGAAGATATAGTGTGGGATCTTGAATGCCAGGCTGACAATTTGGATCTTACTTTTCATGAGAAGCCATCCTTTTAAGCTATGGAGGGAAATGATTGGAGTTTTATTTTTGAAATACTATTCTATTAACAGTGTGAGGGATAAAGTTTGGATGTAGGGGAGAGGGTGGAGTAGGATAACCTTTTAGAAGAATATTGCAGTGACATAGACCATGAGTTAGCAAGGTTTTTCTGTAAAGGGCCAGATAGTAAATATTTTTGCCTTTATGGACTATGTATGTTATGTGTTGCAACTGCTCAACTCTGTTATTGTAGCTTGAAAGCAGTCCTAGATGATATGTGAATAAAACTTTATTTACAAAAACAGGTTGAGGGCCAGGATTTGTTCCAAGAGTTCTGGTTTGGTAACCCATGATTTAGACAAGCAATGATAAAGACCTAACTTCAACTAGGCCTAGTTCAAGGCAGAGAAACTAGTAAAGCCTGGTAAGCAATTGGACATGGATGGGAGGAAGGAGGGGGGAAAAATCAAGGTAAAGCTTAGGCTTCTAACATAGGCTTCTAGGTAGTGCTACCATCCAAGACTGAGAATAGAGGAGAGGAGTTGGGTTCAATTTTTCACTGGCTGAATTTTAGGTGCTTGAGGGACATGTAGGGACAACTGAAACCCAAAGAATATATGGTCTGAGGGGCTTTTGCCCCAATGCTCTTGTTATACCTCTTTAGATCCCCCCATTTTGTATATGTTCTGAGTTAAAATGTTTCTTTTAATCATCTCACCTACAAAATGGACCATTTTGAATGCATTTTATGCTTTCTTCTTATAACCAAGAGTCCCCTTGTAACCAAGTCAATTGTTTGTTGACTAACACTAAAGAAAGGGTGATTCATCTCACGCAACAAGCAAACAGGTCTGTTACTCTTTCTGGAAGAGTCCAGCCTACCCTGGGAAGTCTAATTTAGTCCATGTTGCTGGTGGGGATGCCTTCTGCTTCTTCTGATCATAATTTGGTCAACAATAAATCTGTGTTTTCTCATAAAGTCCCCCTATCTCTGCCTCCATCTCTATCCCAGTTGTGAACTTGTTCCAATTGTTCAAGGGAGTACTTGACATAAAAAATGACCTTTCCTCTGCTTTTAGCAAGAAATGGTTTTACATGGCTTCAATATTCCATCACTCAGAAGCAATGAAGACTGAAATGCCTAGTGATATGTTGGTGTCATTTTTCTGGGTGGTAAGGACTGCCAACTTCTTACCAGGGAAGTCTTTTCTTGGTTGATTTCAAAAATCATAGGTATTTATTCTAACAGCCACAGTGTGGCTCTGTGCAGAGGAGGAAGTGTCTAAGACCCAAGGTACCCAGACTTGGAAATGTCATTGGACATTTGCCCATCCTGTACCATATCTTTTATTACTATATTCTTTCTGTTAAAACCTAATAAATTCCCATTTTTCTGAGGCAGCATGGAGGCTGGATTGTTACTTTTTAATTTTTTTTTTTTTTTGGCACTTAGGGTAGGTTCAGAGTGAGGAATTGATAAATCAAACATTTTATCAGTGGTTCTCAATTCTGGTTACACTTTAAAATCACCTTGGGAGCTTTCAACAGATACTGATGCCCAGATCAATTGCATCCAAATCTCTGGAGGTAGGGCTGGGGAATTTGTGTTTTTCCATATCACCTCAGATTATTCTAAACTGAAAGTAGGTTGAAAAGCACTGCAGTAAAGTCAGAATTTAATTTTCTGTTGTCTGGAAGATGGCAGGGAAGTAAAGCACTGAAAATTAAACATCAGTCTCATCTCCTAGCCTGTGGAGCATTAATATTTAACCAGGTTACTACATGTTCTTGAAGTTCCTGCCCTTAACATTAGAAGAACCTTAAAAATGGAATCTAACAGCATTCCCAGGAAGTACCACATCCTGTCCACCCTTGTCTGTGCTTGTCCTGGCTTCTTCTGGGTCCAGTGATATAAATGCATAAGAGGGGACATTTCATCATAAATAGTTTTCCCAAGTAAAACTGGCAGCCCTTTAAAAACCATATTACTGGCAATAACTGTAGATATTCTGCCCTGTGTTCTAAAGGAAACTGGATAGATTTAAACTCTGCATTCTATATATACAAGTGAAATGTAATAAACACAATATGTGAAGTATATGTCAACAGTACATACTTACTGAGTGACTACAATGTCTTGGGCTATGGTTTAAAGAAATAAAATCTCTTATTCTGAAATAGGACTGAGGTTAAAGGGAAGATGTGAGATGTAAATAAGTAGCATTAGCAAATTAAAGTGCAGACTACTGGACAAGGTAAATGGCAGGAAAGAAGGGAGATGGGGAGCTGGTCAGAGAAGTCTTCGTGGAAGAAGGGTATGGAGCTGAACCTTGAAGGAAGATGAGATTTGAGTATGCAGCTATTAGGGTAGGGGCTTTCCAGATGGATAAGTCATGAAAATGAGAAATTAGTACTATTATTACTATTTTGATGAAGGTTAGGAATCAAGAGAAGCTCTGAAAAGTCCTCGCTTTCAGTAAGAGAAGTAGTTTATTTTTCATTTGCAACATTTACAATTTAAAAACGTATGTTCTACTCTCTTTTCTCTGTGAGGTAACCATCCTACTGACAGTTAAGCTTTGCTTCCTTTTTTATAAATAAAACTATCTTTCCTTGATGAGTCATAACTCAGCACAGTATTAAGTATTCAAGGTTAGGTATAGAAAGCTCAACAGTGTGGAAAATGTAAATACAATTTCCCATCTTTTCTTGCTTAATTGCTAGATAACAAATCTCAGGCATTACTCAGAACCACAGCGGACGTGGGAAATCCTAAAATAGATTCTTTCTTTTGTCAGATCATAGATTGCAATGGAGAAGGGCACAGCCTGGCAGCCTGGCTGACCACAGATTTGCCATGAGTTGAGTCCAGTAATCTCAGGTAAAAATGACACCGAAGCACCCACCAGTTCTGGGTCATTCATTGCCTAAGTAAGCAAGGAGGAGAATCAATTCAATAAACAATTATGAAGCACCTATTTTAGCTTTGGCTATGCTAATGAGGAGGCACCAGCATTTAAGGCACGTTCCCCTTTCTCAGGGTAGTAAGCTGTATGTGAGGAGATGGAGCATAAGTATAAGGAAGGAGAAACGTTGAGGAGGAACATATGAGCAGTGGTCATAGGTCAGATAGGCCTATGTTGAAATCTGCATTTTCTGCAAGTTGGAAAGCATAGGAAAATTACTGACATACTCAGCCTCAGCTTCATCTGCTCATCTGAAATATGGGGTTAAAATCAAGGTTGTTACAAAGATTAAAAAGGATAGTCTATGAAAATCACTTAGCACAGGAGACATTAAGAAAGTCAGTTTTTCTTCCTTCAGTCTCAGTCTCTTTCTCTATTTATTTTTTGATGGTTGTTGTTGTGGCAAAGTATACATAACAAAATTTACCACCTTAACAATTTTTAAGTGTAGACTTCAGTGGCATTAATTACTTTCACTTACATTATATGACAATTTTATTACCATATGGTAATAGGGTTCATGTGGTACTTTTATTTTGAATTTTTTGAGGAATTGACACACTGTTTTCCACAGTGGCAGTGCCATTTTACATTCCGACCACCAGTGCACGAGGGTTCTAACTTCTCCACATCCCCTCTAACACTTCTTATTTTCTGTTTTTCCCATAATAGCCCTCCTAGTGGATGTGAAGTGGTTGCCGATGTCTTTGAAAGTGAGCGAGATCAATCTTAAATTAGGAGATTCAGGAGTTCAATGAGACAATAATCTGAGACAGTGTACTAAGAAAGGGACAATTTTATTTCTAATTTACTGGCAGTCTGTATACGCTATGGGTGAAGAGGGGGAGAAGTTTGGGGGTTGAATCTATTTAGGAAGCCTTCTTGAGGGAGGAGGAATTTTAGTTTGGAATTCACTAATGGGAAGAGTTGGGAAGGGCAAAGCTGGGAAGCCTTGTATATAGGGTGGAGGAATCCAGGTCCAGACATTAGAATAGGTTCAGTCATGTTTGAAGAATGATGAGGTGCTCAGAACAGAGGAAACCTAAGGTGTGAAAGGGGTGAGTGGAGAACAAGGACACAGAGTTCAGTTGTTGAGTCTCATGCCTGGCTAGGGAGTTAGCCCTCGAGGAGTTTATGCTCTCCTGGGGAAAAGACTGATAAGTGCCTAAGATGGCTGTTTTTAATTAATTCTCTCTCTATATATATATATGTATATATATTTTCTTTTTGACAACCCAACATTCCAATGGTGACTAAAAATTGTAACAACATATGCTTTCTAAGGATAAAACTCTGCTTGTTTGCTGCTTTCATTTTTGTCCTTCCACAGACTTACTTTCCCACCTGGGTCTTCAGCTGGATATTTTGGAAGAGGGGCTTCTGATTAGATTTTGATTCCATCAAACATAGTCTATATCTAATAAGACTTCTGTGTGATGGATGCATAAATTATTACTGGAGTATTGTTTAAAATGCTATAATTTTTTTCAGTCAGGCCATCATTACCTCTGAAAATGAAAACAAAATTTTCTGGCCAAAATTTCATGAGGTGTAACTAACCTCTGCATAGTGAATGAAATGACTTCACATTTGGCCAGACTGAGGCTTCCTTAAGTGGGTATGGGTCCTTTTGGCCTGTGTGCTAGAGAGCCAGCTGCAGCACCCACAGAAGCGCCTTTGAGGCTGACCAGGAAGGAGGTTAGTGATTCTGGATGTACAGTGTGTCCTTTGCCTCTGCGTCAGGCTTTGGAAATCAACTTGTCTGCCTGGAAAAGAGACAAGGGCATGAGCATGGAGTGACGGCTAGAAACTTGGTGAGAAGCTCCTACTGACCAAAGAAGCTTTGCAGGGCCACTGCTTGTGACTTCCACACAAGGTCTTTTTTTGGTGTCACTGCTAAAGTGGATCTTATGTGTCTAGCTGTATCTTCAAAACTTGACCCATTGCATAGGGTGTGCACTGGTGCCTGCCTAGTTCAAACTGTACAGGTAGCCGGGCAAGCAAGCTAACACAATGGGGAGGGTGAACACATACCTTGTCAGAGAAATATGTCAAGAGCAGTACCAAAAAGCAAACCTGGGTTTCATTCCAAGGCATGACTAGTGTGGGGCAGATTCTGGAAGCTGGGAGTCAAGGAGATAAAGGGTGGTTCCAGAGGTGAGAGAGAAGGAGAAGGGTGAAGGGAGAGTTCAGAGACATTTGTCATCAGTGGGGCTGGAATGTCCAAGGCTCATTTTTATTGGCCACTAGGGAGTAGTCCATAGGGTTCGGGGTAGTTGGTCTGGTTCAAAAGCATGAAGTTGAGCAGATACTCTTATAGCTGAGAAGGGAAGGGACTCTCTTTTCCCCAAGGCAATGTTCACCAGTGGGTGTTAACGGCAGAGTTCAGAGTATCTACCCCAGGAAATCCTAATAAAGCTGGTCAGAAGTGAGATGACTGTAAGTACTCAATACGTGCTGTTTGACTCTGAGAGGACGGTGTTAGAGAGGGGGAGGGAAAAGGACCTGTGGAAAGTTACTGCTTCCTTGTGGAAAGTAGAAATATGGGCATGGAAAGGACTGAGATTTCCCTAGTAGACAGCACTCAGACTGAGGGAAAGGAGGCACAAGGAAGCCTGAAAACACAAGTCAGGACTTGAGGTCCTGTGTGAGAAATGTCAGTGAGGAACCTCAGGAAGAATGGGATGTGATGTTCCCGTGTTGTCCCATGGATGTTCCATGGTCATTCCATCAAGAAACCAAAGTCCTGGTGAGGGATTAGAGCACTATCTGTATATTCCTATCAGGAATGGTGTGTGGTCCTGTGGGCAGGTGCTGGAGGAGAGGGCTTGGGGCAGGGGGCTTGAGGGTGGCCAGCACCCCTCTCAAGGAACTTCCTGGGCCAGAAGGGTGGGACTAGACTTTGTGCAGCCTAAAGGGAAGGACCAAGACCAATGAGGAGACACTCTGACAGCTGTCCAAAGCTGGTTGACAGGGAACAGCCCAAGCAGGACAGCAAGGGCTGGCTGTCCTCTTACTGAGATGGTAGAGAGGGGAGGATGTCATCAGGCTGAGCGCTGGAATTGTGACTCTTAAGACCCTTTCTTTGAGCTGACTCTGCCCCATGGCAGTAGGCATTCTGGCTACTAGGGAAAGGGCAAGTGTTACCTAAAAGTTTCTGAGAGCTGAAATGAAAACAGGGGTAGGGGAACACGGTTTCTTGTAGGGTTGTCTTGCAGAATCCCAAATTCTGGATGAGGGAAGACAGAGATCTCCAGGAGTGGAACAGATACTGCAGGTCAGAGCAGAAAGGAAATTGGGACATAAACAGAAACTGTAATGAGAAGCCAGCCACAAAGAAAGTCAGGAATGGAGCCAGTTCTAAGGTGGGCCAGGAAGATGGTTCAGGATCTATATCTGAGAGCCCTGCTTATCCCCCAAAATGCCCTTTTGTTCTGGTCCTGGTGCCTCTCACTAAGAGGGGGGAAGAGTTCTAAAGGAACCAGACTGGGCTTGGGACCCATTGTTCTCAGCCGACTGAATAACAGTGGGGGGACCCAAACTCCAGCATTTGTGCAGGAAGAATCTTTGGGAGATGGAGATGGACTTTGGGAAACTCAAGTCAGACAGGTATATGGTGATGACTCTACATGCTTCACACAGACAGTTCCCCTGTAAAGATTCCAGTTCCTGGTATCTCTGAGTCATGTCCCACTCTCAAAGAAGCTTTCCTGTAAGTAAGAGAAGATCATTGTTTCCCTGGCAACCATAGAACCTCAGAAATTCAGCAGTATACTTCTGTGGTGTCTCCATAAGCACCTTTATTATATCTAGTTTCTAAGTATGTGTGAGCAATAGGAATGGCACGGGTACTAAATAAAGCTGGTTGAATTGGATGGAATTCTTTTCTTGCCTTGCCTCCCCCACAAACAATGCTTCTTGTGCTTTCTGGATGTTACTACTTCTGACCCACAGAACTAGTGAATCATGAAATTGAGGAGCTGGAAAAACAAGCTGTGTTTGTGAACTTAGGTGATATTTGTCTGCCAGAGTGCTCTAGTACAATGATCACAGCTTTGGAGTTAGATAGACTGGCTTCCAATCCTAGGTCTTCCATATACTTCCATATAACTGTGTGACGTTGGGTAAATAATTTAGTTTTCCTGAATTTCTCCTTTCCCATCTGAAATTGGAGATGCTGTACCAATTTCACAGGCTGTTGTGAGTAACCTGGCATACTGTCATCAAGGCCCTCAGAAGTCAAGGATAACTGTCCCTCAGGACTCAGATTAAGGTGAGTTCTCTCTCAGTACCCATCATGTGCTAGGCCATTTTAAACCCTGAAGTAAAATCATATCCATCGATCCTATAAACGGAGTCTCTCAAGCTAGTGGACTTCAAGAGTAGTCTAACACTCTTAAAGATGGAAGACTGAGGAGTGTGACCTGGTGATTCAGAGGGTGGGTGGACACTGGATTCCATTTCTTTTGCTTCCTGACCCTGGGCTCTTTCTACTATGCCATAATATGGCACCTTGATCAAGGGAAGTGATCTGAGGAATAAACAACCATCAGATATTATTGAGTACTTGCTGTCTATTTTGTGGTGGTTAAGAGCAATGGCTTGTGAGCTAGACTATTTGAGTTCAAATCTTTAGCTCCAGTATTTGTTAGATGTATGACTTTAGGCAAGTTACTTATCCTCTCTGTGCCTCAGTTTTCTCATCTGTACGATGGAATAATAATAGTACTTATTTATGGAGATTACACAAGTTGTTTTATATGTACATGTATATCTATAACTATATCATAGATAGTATTTATAATCTCAGAACAGCACTTGGCACATTGTATGCACTGTATATAAGCATGTGCAGCCCTTATTGCTATTGGTGAAGGCCGTGAGAAATAATTAGGTGATGATACATTGTAGTTTATGCCTATTGTCCTAGAAAAATTTTAAATATTACTCACTTTGACTCTTAAAAATATCAAAGTTTGGGCAATAAATTGAAAGGTCGCCCTAGATATAATGTGGGAAAAAAATCCACTGGTCAGTGAATCAAGAGACCTAGCCCTGGCAGAAAATTTCTGTGAGAATTTTGGCTTTTAACCTCTTTGCATCCTACTTTCTTTGTCTTTCAAATGGATATTTAGTCTAAATCCAATTTATATTCGTGTCAACATCCAGTTTTTAGATGTCTACTTTGTACACAGCACTATTGAAAACATCTAAAGGTATGCAGAGATCAAGAGGACATCCAAGTAGATGTTTGTCTTTACCAAAAAATTTTATTTTAATGGGATAAAAAACATGGTGGAAGAGAGGTAAGATATACCAGAAATATAAGAGCCTATTCTGTCCCCAAGAATTTTGTGGCTGAGTGGAAGACAGCATTAGAGACCAGGAGTCACCACCAGGCAGAGTGTGCTAAGTACTCAGTGAGTGGAGAAGAAAGAAGTGTGAGGTCATTCAGAGTTGCATGCTCAAAGGAAACTTTCTGGAAGGAGGTGGGCTTTGAGCTAGTCCTGAGAGAAGGAGCATAACGGGAAGAGCATGCATTTGACTTAAACAAAATTTAAATCCTGCTTCCATCACTAGTTGTGCATTTTGCATACACTGCTTAACTTTCTCAAGCCTCTGGTTCATCATCTGTAAAATGGAGACAACAATTCCTTTAGTGACTTCAGTTTGGGAATTGATGCACCCTATTAGGTAATAATAAATGGCAACCATTACTTTTATGGTTGCAGAGGAGTTGAAAAGGCATTCCGGGCCTGAGTGAGTTTAATCACAGGCAGAGCGAGGATGCTAGAAGTAGGTGAATAGTGCTGTTTGCTTGAGTTGAGGATTTACATTGAAGGCAGTGAGAAATTTGGGTGGATTCAGACTCACCATTTGACCCATATACATTTATCCTTAGCAAGGAATTCCTGACATTTTCATAGGCCTGTTGACTTCGTGTGTTCTTACAAATTAGATTTGACTACCCTTGAAATCCTAGGAAGTTAATAAAAATTTCTTCAGAACTGGAAAAACCATCTGATGCTTGCCCATAACGTCATAAGGTAGTATATTCTTAATCCATAGGTCATGCTGGTCAGTAGCTAGCAAACGGGTGTGACTTTTTGTCTGGCAGTTAGAAAGCCCACTGAAGAACCATCTAAAGCAGCTCCCCTTTTTGGATATATGAGATATTCTACATAAATATGAATAATTACCAAAAGGCATTCTTAATATGGTAGTGAAGAGCTAGGTTAAAGAATCAGCAGTGCAGCTCAAATCCTGGATTGCAGTGCAGGGAGAGCTAACCAGGCTGGATACTGGAGGCTTCCTAAATTATTGATGAGGGCCGCTTTGGCATAACAGACAGCTCTACCCCACTAGACTCCTAGGCTCAGAAGAAAACAAGGAGAAGAATTTAGGAAAGATATTACTTGTCAAATCTCTCTGCTTTTTGGGGAAGATTTCTCATTTCTTCCTCAGAATTTTAATACTTTTACATCGGATTCAGTCAGTATTTTATCTTCTTTGCACTTTTATTTTTAATAAAAAGAATAAATATGACTCAATAAATATTAATATTATTCTAGTAATACTATTTAATTCTATTATTAAATTAACGTATTATATTAGTGCAGATTAATATTAATAGATATTTTAGTAAATGTGACTTGATTGGGGAAGTCAGGTTAATAATAATTATTGCAATTTTACAAAAGAGAACACTGAAGTTCAAAAATTTAAAAAACCTGACTGCAGGCCCACAGCTATAAATGGTTGGATTCCAAAGTGAATGCTCAGTTGTTCACCTTGGTCAAAGGGTGATCCGGTGGGAAAAGTTCTACACAGGATGACAGGAAATCTGAGTATTATTTCTAACATCACCACTATCCAGTTTTGTATCTTTGGGCAAGACACAGAATCTTTTCTATAAAATGCTGATTATGTTTGCTTTTTGTACCTCATAGGGATCTTGGAAAGATTATGTTAGAAAATGGATGTGGAAACATTTCATAAGCTAAGAAGCATTATGCAAATAAATGCAAATATAGACAATGTTAATTACTAAATTATTCACAGACTCTTTTTTTTTTTTTTTTTTTTTTTTTTTTTTTGCGGTACGCGGGCCTCTCACTGTTGCAGCCTCTCCCGTTGCAGAGCACAGGCTCTGGATGCGCAGGCTCAGTGGCCATGGCTCACGGGCCTAGCCACTCTGCGGCATGTGGGATCTTCCCGGACCGGGGCACGAACCCGTGTCCCCTGCATCGGCAGGCAGACTCTCAACCACTGCGCCACCAGGGAAGTCCATGCCACTGTTTTATTCAAAGAATTTTATAGGTTTAGCTCTTATGTTTAGGTTCTTGATCTGTTTCTAGTTATTTTTTTGTATATAGTGTAGGTAAGGATCCAGCTTCCTTCTTTTACATGTGGACATCCAGTTTTCCCATCACTATTTATTAAAAGACTCTTTTCCCCATTGAATTGTCTTGGCATCTTTGTTGAAAATCATTTGACCATATATGCAAGGATTTATTTTTGGTATCTCTGTTCTAGTCTACTGTTTATGTATCTGTTGTTATGCCAGTACAACATTGTTTTGATGACTGTGGATTTGCAATAAGTTTTAAAATCAGAAGTGTGAGACTCCCAACTTTGTTCATTTTTTTCAAGATTGTTTTGGCTGTTTGAGCACCCCCTTGACATTTCATAGGAATTTTAGGTGAACTTTTTCTATTTCTTAAAAAAAAAGTCATTGAAATTTTGGTAGGGATTGTGTTGGAACTGCAGAACACTTTGAGTAATAGTGACATCTTAACAATATTAAGTTTTGCAGTCCATGAGCAGAATCCATTTCATTTTTTAAAATCTTTAATTTCTTTCAGCAACATTTTATAGTTTTCAGTGTACAAGTCTTTTGTCTCCTTGGTTAAGTTTATTCCTATTTACTTTATTGTTTTTGATGTTATTGTAAATGCAATTTAAAAAATTCCTTTTCAGTTTGCTCATTTTTAGTACATAGAAGTGCAATTGATTTTTGTGTGTTGATTTTATATCCTGCAACTTTTGCTAAATTCATTTGTTCTGAGGTGTGTGAGTATGTATGTGTGTGTGTGTAATTTAAGATTTTCTACCCCAAAGATCATGATGTCTGCAAGCGTAATTTCACTTCTTCTTTTCCAATTTATATGCTTTTTATTTATTTTTCTTGCCTAATTGTACTGGCTAGGACTTTCAGTACTGTGTTGAATAGAAGTGGTGGAAGCAGGCATCTTTTTCTACTGCCTGCTCTTAGAAGAAAAGCTTACATTATTGCATATGATATTGGTTGTGGGTTTTTTATATATGGCTTTTATTATGCTGAGGTAATTTACTTCTATTCCTAATTTATTGACTACTGTTTTATCATGAACAGGTATTGAATTTTTTCAAATACTCTTTTTTTTCATCAATTGAGATGATCATGTGTTTTTACCCCTTCATTTTGTTAATGTGGTATATTACATTGATGGATTTTTGTACATTAAACTATTCTTGCATTCCAGGAATAAATCTCACTTGGTTTTGGCATATAATCCTTTTAATATGCTGTCGAATTCAGGTTTCTAGTATTTCGTTGTAGATTTTGGCATCAATATTCATAAGGGATATTGGTCTGTAGTTTTCTTTTCATGTAGTGTCTTTGTCTGACTTTGATTTGAGCATAATGTTGGCCTCATAAAATGAGCTAAGAAATGTTCCCTTCTCTTCAATTTCTTGGAAAAGTTTGAGCAGTTTTGGTAATAATTCTTCTTTAAATGTTTGCTGGTATTCACCAATGAAAACATCTGGCCCTGAGAATTTCCTTATTGAGAGGTTTTTTGTTTGTTTGTTTGTTTTTGCAGTACGCGGTCCTCTCACTGTTGTGACCTCTCCCGTTGTGGAGCACAGGCTCCGGACACGCAGACTCCGGACGCGCAGGTTCAGTGGCCATGGTTCATGGGCCTAGCTGCTCCGCAGCATGTGGGATCTTCCCGGACTGGGGCACAAACCCGCGTCCCCTGCATCGGCAGGCGGACTCTCAACCACTGCACCACCAGGGAAGCCCCTATTGAGAGGTTTTTGATTAGTGATTCAATCTCCTTATGAGTTATAGGTCTATTCAGATTTCTTACTTCTTTATGATTCAGTTTTGGTAGGTTGTTTGTTTCTCAGATTTTGTTTTATTCATCCAGGTTATCCAGTTTGTTGCCATATAATTGTTCATAGCACACTTTTTTTTTTTTAAACTTCTGTGACATTTGTAGTCCCCTCTTTCATTTATGATTTCGGTTATTTGTCTTCTTTCTTTTTTTCTTAGTGAGTCTAGCTAAAGTTTTGAGGGATTTTTTTCAGTTTTTTATCTTTTCAAAAAGCCAATTCTTGGTTTTATTGATTTATTCTATTGTTTTTTTCTATTTTCTACTTTCTTTACCTCTTCTATACTCTTTATATTATTTTTAATCTTTATTATTATTATTTCCTTCCTCCCACTATCTTTGTGCTTAGTTTGTTTTTCTTGTTCTAATTCTTTTAGTTGTAACGTTGGTTGTCAATTTGAGACCTTTCTCTTTTTTAATGTAAGCATTTACAAGTATAAACTTCCATCTGAGCACTTCTTTGACTACATGCCATAAATGTTGACATGTTGTGTTTTCATTTTCACTTGTCTAAAGATATTTACAAATTTCCCTTCTGATCTCTTAATTGGCCCACTTGTTGTTTAAGACTGTGTTCTTTAATGTTTATTGTTCCCTCTATACCCACTTTCTGGAGCATTTTTATTATAAATGGATGTTGAATTTTGCTGAAAGCTTTTTTTGCATCTATTGAGATGATCATATGGTTTTTATTCTTCAATTTGTTAATGTGGTGTATCACAATGATTGATTTGTATATATTGAACCGTCCTTGTATCCTTGGGATAAAACCCACTTGATCATGGTGTATGATTCTTTTAATGTATTGTTGGATTTGGTTTGCTAATATTTTCTTGAAGATTTTTACATCTATCTTAATCAGGTATATTGGCCCATAATTTTCTTTTTTTTATGATAGCTTTCTCTGGTTTTGGTATCAGGGTGAAGCTGGCTTCATAGAATGAGTTTGGAAGTGTTCCTTCTGCTGCAATTTTTTGGAATAGTTTGAGAAAAATAGGTGTTAACACTCGCTGGTGGGTGGGGCTGGGGCCCCAGGGCATTCTGGGGCTGGTGCCTGTCCACTGGTGGGTAGAGCTGGGTCCCAGGGGTCTCTGGTGGGAAGGGCTGTGTCCAGGAATGGCTGTGGGCTCTGGGGGTCTTAAGGCATCCTCCCTGCTGGTGGGTGGGGCTCTGTCCCTGCCCAGTTAGTTGCTTGACCTGAGGCTTTCCAGTTCTGGTGCCTGCAGAATGGTGAGTGGGGGTAGGGCTGGATCCTGAGGCCAATAAGCTAGAGAGAATTCCAACATGGCGCTTATCAGCACCAATGTCCACATGGTAGAACGAGCTCCCTAAAATGGCTGCCACCAGTGTCTGTATCCCCAGGTGACCTCTAGTTGCCTCCTGCCTCTCTAGGAGACACTCTGAGATCAGCAGGTGCATCTGACCTAGGTTACTCTCAGATTATTGCTTCTTCCCTGAGTCCTGGAGAGCATGAGATTTTGTGTGTGCTCTTTAAGAGTGGAGTCTCTATTTCCCCCAGTCCTCTGGGTCTCCTGAAAGTGAGCCTTGTTGGCCTTTAAAGCCAAATGTTCTCAGTGCTCATCTTCCCAGCGCAGCACCTGTGGGCTGGGGAGCTTGATGTGGGCCTCAGACCCCTCACTCCTGAGGGATAACCTCTACAATTGTCATTATTTTTCCTTTAATGGGTTGCCCACCTGGGGTTTTGGGTCTTGACTATACCGTGACTCTGTACCTCCTACCCATCTTGTTGTGATTCAGTTTTTATAACTTTAGTTGTAGAAGATCTTTTCTGGTAGATTCCCTTCTTTTTCATTGATAGTTGTTGCATAAATAGTTGTAATTTTGCTGTGTTCCTGAGGGAATGAGAGCTCAGAGTCTTTCTATTCTGCCATCTTGGGAACTCCTCCTCCAATCCATTCTTTATACTGTAGCCCATGTGACATTTGCATAAGGCAAATCAGATTAGTTCACTTTACACTTCCTCCCTAGGTTAGCTCATCTGCTAACCTAGGATCAATTACGAACTGCACACAGATTTTATGTATATATATATATATATATATATATATATATATATATATATACTTTATATATATATTTTATAAAGTCAGAGCTCAGTGCATAATTGACATTTCTATTTATCTCTCTCAATATCAGCTAAATTTAACATATTTCAGGCTGAACTCATGATTTCCCCAAGTCTGATGCAGAGTTCACATCTCAGTAAATGACAGCATCATTCACCCGGTTATGTGATATATTATCCATCAAAGTCCTGTTATTTTGATACGTACTGCTTCTTTTTGCTTATCTTCACTGCCATCATCGAAGTGCAAGTCACAATCATCTCTTTTCAGTTTCAAAACTGCTGTTTCCAAAGGCTCCCACGCCTCCCTTGCTCTGTTCTTCATACTATAACAAGACAGATCTTTTCAGGAGTCACATTACATCATGTATCTGTTGTATCTCTCTTAGCACGCAGATTAAAAAACTCCCTATCTTCCTATTACTCACACAATGAAAACTTAAGTTCTCATTACTTGCATACAAGCCCTGGATGGGGATATTCCTTCTTCCTTCTCCAGCCTTATCTCTTTCCATACTTTCTTGAGCTGCTGGGGCTCAAGACATCTGATCTTCTTTTGGTCTCTTAGTCAAGCCATGCAGCATCCCTACTCAAGGTCCTTATTCTAGCTTTTCCCATTGCTCTGCACTCTTACCACTAACCTGCTTTTCTTAGTCATGGCTACTATTCTTTTATATCTCAGGGCATTACCAATTCTTCACAGAAACCTTACAGTACTATACATGTCTCTTTCATGGCACTAATTTGGTTGCAGTGTTACATTTGTGTGTTAGTTTTTATTGATGTTTGACTCTCCCATTAGATAGGAGGCCTCTCCAAGGAAAAAGATTCAGTTCCAGATTTTTTTTTTTTTTTTTTTTTTTTTTTTTTTTGCTGTACGCGGGCCTCTCACTGCTGTGGCCTCTCCCGTTGCGGAGCACAGGCTCCGGACACACAGGCTCCGCGGCCATGGCTCGCGGGCCCAGCCGCTCCGCGGCATGTGGGATCTTCCGGGATCGGGGCACGAACCCGTGTCCCCTGCATCGGCAGGCGGACTCTCAACCACTGCGCCACCAGGGAAGCCCAGTTCCAGATTTTATTCACTATCTTTTTAAATCCCATCGTAGGAAAGTGTCTGGCACATAGTCCTTTAAACGTTCAGTAAGCACTTGTTGAATTAATGATTGAATAACTTGTAATATTAATAAGTGCTTTCTATGTGTTATAGGCATGGCACTAATCACTCAGTGACTCCCTATTGCCGTCAGGATGAAATACAAATTCCTTAACATAAGAGCGATGCCCTTCGGGATCTGGCCCCTACCTAGCACTCCAGCCCCATTTCTCAATGTTTCTGTTTCCTCTCTTTTAATTCTCAGCCTCTTTACTCCAGGCATACCAAACACCTGGCAGTTCCCAAACATGTTATACTTCCTCCTCTTAGCCTTTGCATATACTTCTTCCTGTAAACCTTTCTCACTATTCTGGCCAAATTTAAAACATTTTAGAATTTTGTTCTGAATTTCCCTTTTGGAAGCAGGTTCCTCTGAACTCTCAGAAAGGATTTCATGCCCTCCTGAGAGACTCTACAGTACCCTATTCTCACATATTTAGTAGTATTCTTTATTCCTGATTGACATTGTGCATTTACTTCTTGGTCTTTGTGAAATTTCATTACCATAGAGATTCTATCTCATCTGTCATGTTGTCCCAGCGGGGGCCAGAGAACCATAGACGCCTATTCAGCTTGAACAGGTCACATCCTTCCACTAAGTCCTGTGCTCCTGGAATGGACTCTATATATTGAAAGCCCTTCCTCTCCAGCAGGATTCTTTGGCAGGGCTAACTTGCTTGGGTCACTGAGTAGCAAACTGGGGAATCTTAGCATTCCTGATATGGGTCAGAATCATGCTCAGTATGAATCCCCTATCTACCTTGCCTCTTTTTAGCCTTCTGTTTTTCCTTTTGCATTCCTGAACGCAAACAAACAGGTCAACTGTTGCCTAGTTCCTGTGGCGGAAGACAATTAACTATGTGTTCCTTTAACAAGCACTCATATCCAGGGCTGTCAAACCGTACACCCACGGCATCAGTTATCATCCAATACTGCCACAATTGTAATGAATTTTTTCTGTTTACATGTGCTGATGGATTTAGTCTAGGAGTGTATATGTATTTTAAGAAATACACTGAGAATCTCAGAAATTCCAAAGACCTTTTTTTTTTTTTTTTTTTTTTTTTTTGCGGTATGCGGGCCTCTCACTGCTGTGGCCTCCCCCGTTGCGGAGCACAGGCTCCGGACGCGCAGGCTCCGGACGCGCAGGCTCAGCGGCCATGGCCCACGGGCCCAGCCGCTCCGCGGCATATGGGATCCTCCCAGACCGGGGCACGAACCCGTATCCCCTGCATCGGCAGGCGGACTCCCGACCACTTGCACCACCAGGGAGGCCCCAAAGACCTTTAATATCCTAAAAGAGATGACACTTGAATGGCAGAATTCAGGTGTTATGTCAGTTTTAGAGGATGTTTCAGAGTGGGATGCCTCTGAAGTCATTTCAAGGACTAACCCTGCCTAGGAGTCCCTTTCTGGCTGTGACAGCCGTGTAGATGTTCCTCTCAGGGTCCTCCTTAAAAAAAGGACTCTTTACTTGTGGGATGTGATCAGCTGATAGCTTTCAACTATTAGCATTGTCAGGGTATGCCTCATTTCTAGCTCTGGTCATGCTGTTCTCAGGCTGGATTCTGGCCAAAGGCTGCAGCGCAGTAGTACAAGGGCCTAACCATTTCTGCCCATTTTGGGATTTCTCGGATGGGCCATTTTTGCTCTGGAGTACCCTGTTGGGATGGCAAAGCATCATTAGATTGGCATCTCCCTGGTAGCTCTTTCCTCTGTCCAGTATTGCTTCCTCCCTTTTCCTTTCACAGGTATTATTTGTCAATAACCCTTTGTACTCTTAACTCCGTATCAATGTCTACTTCCTTGAGAACTCTCAGTCAGTGACACTGGCTGTATAGAGTGTGAATAATAACAGTGCATGCAGCTGGTATCTTGGTGGTATGATGGGCTAGAAGGCAAGGGTGGGGAAGTATTGATACTGTCATTACTTCCCTCACCTTGGATATTGACAATCAAAAATGAAGTGTAGGGTCTCTGTTGGGGAGAGGAAGAGCATAGGCAGACTTGGAGCTGTCACTGGTTTGACTGTACTCCAGGACCTGTTGTATTTCACACAACTCTGGAGCTGTTGTGGAGAGAGTTGAGTCTAGAAATGTAGTTTGAGGTCAGCCTTGGATATATGCCAAATAGTGTGGGTTTTATTTTATAAGGAGTTATTGCATGGAAACAAGGTCATGCTTAATGTACTTTGTGGGATTATCTGGTTTTGGCTCACATTGGGATTTGTGCATTAAATCTATCTAAGCAGAAGCTAATTAATAATCAGGTATTTTGGATTTGAGTTTACCTTGGAAATTTGATCTTTAAATATAGGATTAAGTGGGAAGAGGAAGCACATTTCAGGCTTTGAGGTCAGCTGGGTTAATTCCCTCTGATCCTCCTACAGCCTGTCAGCTTCCTCCCTGGCACAGAAGTCCCAGGGTCTTTAGGGGTGACACATGGGCAACACAGTGACCAAATGCACACTACGTTCTAGATGGGGCTCTTTCCTGAGTCCCTTCTACTTCCTGACCCGAGGAATGTAGCTGAAGAAACATCCAAAAGAAGATCAGAAATTAGGATTGCCAGATTTAATAACAGCAACAAAAAAACCATAATGTATATGTATATACACATATATAGCATACGTATAGTAAACTATATTCATTGTTTACATGAAACTCAAATTTAACTAGATATTTGGTATTTTATCTGGCAACCCTACCTGATCCCTCTCCTCTCTGCTTTCACTTTGGGAGCCTAGGTCTAGTTTTAAAGAAAACCAGGCCCTTTAAGGCCCTTTCCATACTTTCGGACTTCCTTCTGCTCCTAATTGATTTCCAAAAGTTAGCACTGCTTCCCCATACCACTCAGCCCCCATTCCCAAAGGGCTCCACCGCAAGGTCTTCAGAACTCTCCCCCACAAGCCCACTCCGCACCACCTCTTCACCTGCACTTCCCCCAGAACAGAATGATAGCCCAGTGATTCAGAGCAAGTGGGGCTGAATTTGACAGACCTGTGCTTCTGCCGAGGTCTGCCACTTCTTCTCCAAATGATCCTGGATCATTTGTAAGTGAAGCAACCTCTCAGACTTTGAATTTCTTCATCTGTTCAGTAGTTTCAGTACAGTATCTACCCTGATGTTCCTGAGAGGGTTAAAGGTAATAATCAGTTTACTTACCTGTAAGTCAGAGGA
Organism: Mesoplodon densirostris; assembly: GCF_025265405.1. Lineage (NCBI taxonomy): Eukaryota > Metazoa > Chordata > Mammalia > Artiodactyla > Ziphiidae > Mesoplodon > Mesoplodon densirostris. The sequence continues at coordinate 13,115,873 of NC_082674.1, read as the reverse complement.
GCTAATTCGTACCATTTATTTCTGTAACCTCAGTGCCTAGTACAGAACCAGAAACACACAAGAGGCTCATTCACTACTGCTTAACTAGATGAGTAAATTAAGAAATATAAAAATTATCATGTGAAAAATAAGGAAATACTAAAGTCCTCTCTGGATAGTTTATTCATTCAACCAGTATTTTTGAAGTACTTCTCTATGTTATACTTTGTCTTAGGCACTGGTGGTACTGTCCTCATGGTTCTCAGTAGAATTGAATTTGTTTGGGATTTTGCGAATAATTACATTTTCAGTGTAGTAACACCAGGTAGGTGTTATGAGGAGGAAGAGATGAGTCTGGGCTGGGCTAAGGCAGACTTGGTAATACTCCTGACTTGGGGTTTACGAATGACATAAGAGGAGAAAGAGCATCCCTAGCAGGGGCATCCAAGATGAAAGGTAATATAGGACCTCTCAGAGGTGTGTAGGACACTAAGGTGAGATCTGAGGGTGCATGTTGGTAATTTGGGAATTTGGATCAGAGAAGTTGGCTGGGGCAAGATTTTTAAAGCCAGAGAGAGTTCAGACCTGATGCGTGTTATTTTGTTAGGGCTGCCATAACAAAATACCACAGACTGAGTAGCTTTAACAACAGAACTTTAATTTCTCACAGTTCTGGAGTCTGGAAGTTGAAGATCAAGGTGTCAGCAGGTTTGATTCCTTCTGAGGCTTCTCTCCTTGGCTTGCACATGGCTGCTTTCTTGCTGTGTCTTCACATGGTCTTTCTCATGTGCACCTGCAACCCTGGTGTTTCCCTGGATGTCGAAATCACCTCTTCTTATAAGAACAGTCACATTGTATTAGGACCCACTCTAAGTACCTCATTTTAATTTAATCACCTCTTTAAAGACCTTATCTCCAAATACAGTCATATTTTGAGGCCCATCTGGAGGTTATGGCTTCAACATATGAATTTTGGGGAAACATAATTGAGCCCAAAACAACATGGTAGGTCAGAGATATCCGTCAGGAATTCTTGAGGGGGGGTGAGAGTATAAAAGTGAAATAAGTATGACTGCATCTATATACGTTGTGTTGGTAGGAAGTGGGGACTAGGTTAAATTAAAACCCCTGAGTTATTAAAAATTTGACTTCTGAATGTCAGCATGGGCCGTCACTGTCTACACAGTTATTAAAAAAGAAAAATTGCTCTCTTTGACTTATTGCTCATCATTGCAAACTCTGACCACATAATTTAGTCATGGTTCAAAATGCCTTTGAAAATCAATGATTTTTGTCCTTCAGCTGGCTGTAGCTTAAAATGAATATCCTCCCTAAAGTCTCAGCTAATATTAGTTGTTCTTTCAGATTTCAGCAAGGAAACATCATGATTAGACAGGAACAAAAAGAAACTACAAATTCGAGAATACACGTGGCATAGCTTTGTACCTTGGTGGTGGCATGGCAGGTACTACTTCCATTCGGTTGTCTATCTTTGTCTAATGATGACTGTTTACATTCTGTCAGCCACTTTCAAAAGTGGAATTAACTGGGCATTTCTGCAAACGGCTGACTTTTATTAGATTTATTCCTTTTTTTTTTTGGCATGGAGACTTTTCATTCTAATGGAATGAAAACCCATATTGCCAAGTGGTACAAATGAAGTGATCATATATTCTGTTCATTAAAATAAATGTATTTTTTGAAAACTTGTTTTAGGTACTGTGACTGATGCTGAAGATGTAGAGATGATTAAGAAATGTTACTCCTTTCCCGAAATTCCTGGTGTGGTTCGCCACTCAAATTCTGGTATTATTATGCCTTCAGTATCCAGCTTTATTCTAGTCTTCCCAAAGATCTTTGACAATGACCTCAATGTGTTTCAATTTACAAAATTTTTTATCCTTTATTTTAAAATCTATTTTTTGCATTAAAATAGAAAATGAAACTCCCTCCTTTTAAATGCCAATCATTAATCTTTTAAAATTTCAGAACAAATTTTGAGGATTAACCTGTTCTCACCATCACTACCATTTGTTTATTTAATCTAGGCTACCACTGCATAATTGTTTTTGATAGTATAACTTTCTATTATTTATTTACAACTTGGTTTTAAATTACTGACTTTCACCTGAGTTTTACCCCATTGTCTTAGTTGCTGTTCCTTATAGACACTCCAAGTATTCTAATGTATGAAACTTGTTTTTCATTTCTATGGCGCTGCTTTCTTGGATTTTTGATGTATCTATTGCTAAGGCTAACGTGTAGGTGAATGAGGAGATGCAATTAGTGTTTTGGTTAAACCAAACTTTGGAAATTTAGAAGGCAGACAGAATGAAGCTTGGTGCAGATGGGTATATGTTTAAAAGGAATCAAGTTTAAAGATAGATCTGAAAGAAAGAAGAATTAATTCAGTTACTGGTTAACACTTACCCACTTAAGCCAGCTGTGCTCACTTGATTTGCTTGAACTTCAGTCTTTATTTATTTTTGTGTCTTCCTGACAGTCTTTAGTGTCCCAAGTAAAGGCGTAGAGGAGGACTTAAATAATCCTCATCAGGGAGTTGGGAGTGACTGTTTTCACATTTCTTGCACCTGATCAAGGCATTAAGTCTTAATATACAAACAATTCCCATTCACATTAGGACTACAAAAGAACCTCATTAATATATGTGCTAATTATTTTCCTTTGATGTGATTATAGTCCTTAACTAGGCTGTAGTTATTATATGTCAATACTACCAGTTCTCCTGTGGCCTGCCTCCATAGCACCCTTGGCAGAAGTGAAGAGAAAGCTGAAGTATTCTGTGCACTTCTTGTCAGACTTCTTTTTGCTTCTCACTCCCCTCCCAGCACTCACAATTTTACCACCATCAAGATCACTCTCAATATTAGTCTGTCTAGGCTGGCTGCTCTCTAACATAAACCCCCAAATCCCCGAGTTTTAACAGAATAGTGTTTATTTCTCTCCTACATAACAGTTAAATACAGGTGGTTTCCTAAGTGGTGATTCCAGGGCTCAGGCTGCTGCATCTTGTGGTGTCATCCTCCAGCAGGGACTTGGGGTCCTCTCCTGGATCCTCTGTGCCTATACTGTGGGTGGGGGAAGAAAGAGTATGGAAGACTGTGGGACGTTCATCTGGTTTCCTGGAAGGAGTGTGTATTAGCTTCCCACTGTTGCTGTAACAAATAACCATAAACGTAGTGACTTAAAGCAAGATAAACTTATTAATTTACAATTCTGGAAGTCAGAAGTCCTCAAATGGAAGTGTTAAAAGGAGAAAATTCCAAGCCATGCTGTCTGAACTCACTTTAAATTTAGGATTTCAAGTGGATTCTTAGTGCTGTGCCCAGTAATTCTACTGCATTTTCCTATTCCAGTGATTCTCAACCTTTAGTAAGCATCAGAGTCACTTGGAGGGCTTTACAAAACACATATTGTAAGTTTCTGATTCAGTTAGTCTGGGTGGAGCTGGAGAATTTTCATTTCTATCAAGTTTCTAGATGATGCTGATGCTGCTGGTCTAATGACCACCCATCAAGATCTGCTACCAAAGTCCATTCATTCTTTCATTTTTCTAATTACTTCACATCTCCTCTAGCCTCATTACCAACACCTCTTCTATTATCCGCACTTTCAGTTGGTGGTGACCTTGAATCCTGCATCAGCGCTTCTCAGACTGTGAGTGGGGAAGGATTTTTCTTTTTTATTTCTAGTCTGTTGCTCTTTTTTATGAGTTCTAAATTTAAAAAGTTTTCAATCTGCTACTTTTTAAAAATACTATAAGCTTTTATTCTGATGTGCAAAAAAAGGAAAAGAAGAAAACAAGAACAGACCAAAAAAATGAACCTTAGATTTTTAATATTAGATTCAACAGACATAAGAATACTCTGACAATTTGTCATAATACTTTCTAAACACATACTCTCAATTATGTCCTCATTTTATTGGGAGCCAGAAAACAATGGGTGGTGGACCAGTGCCTGTCCGTAGGCCACAGTCTACTGACACTGCTCCATATCCCTGAAAACAGAGAAGTCAGAAGAGGCCTCTCTCATACCCATCACATATATCTACCCATGCATCCTTCCCAAATATTCTCCCTTACTAGATATAAACTATCAGTGCTCTTATAAAGGATTAAATGCTTCTGTCTACTCCATGAAATTGTTCAAGCAATTATTTTTTCTTTTTCTCAAATTCCTTTTGTTTTCTTTATTACATTCCCATCAGAAAAACAACAATAACAACAAAGAACCAGCGGTACTTTTTTCTGTGTGTGTGTGAATAAAGGTTTATTCAGAGTCTTATTGAGGACTATAAACTAGGAGATAGCCTCTCAGATAGCTCTGAGGAACTGCTCCAAAGATGTAGGGGGGAAGCTAGTTTATATGTGATTTTTGTTAGGGTGTACATGCAGTTGAGTAATACATCTTGGTGAAAAATTACTGAGAGTCACCAAGAACAGATATCTCAAGTTAATGATTATAGTGCTTTTCTATGTATGGCAAGGTACTTTTTTCCCTATTTAAAAATATAGACTTTCTAGACCTCGTATTTCTCTCTAGATAGTTCTTTTACAACAAAACTCTTCAGAAACACTCATAGTCATAAAAAACCCCAGTGCTGTCATGGGAACCACAGATCCTTCAACCTATCTGAAATGCTGGTCCAGAATTGAATGACCTTGTGTTGCTAGTGCTCACCTGTTGTGGGTAGATGGATGCTAAGGGATTTGTCTGTCTTCATGAATGTGTCTTTTACCAACTCCCCACTCAATTCCCTCACCCTCCCACCACCAGTTAAGTAAGGCTGAGAGGCTTGTAGTTCAGTCATTGTGGTTGCCTTCAATACATCATTACTGGAAACACAAACTGAGCTGGATCCAGCACCAAACTTAATGTCATCTAACCACTTACCTCCCAAGAGACCCAGTTAATTACCGTTTCCCACAAAGCTTTCTTTGCAATTCCTGCCTTAATTTGAGACAATTTCAATTAATGTTTCAAATGTGATTTCATTAGACAATGTCAAGCAATTAATACAAATCAAGATCTATTGCAGTTATTGTTTTTCTTTCCTCTGCTTTGTAATACCCATATTAAGAGTAATCATTTGTCTGGCATGATTTATCTTTGCATAGTCTTGACCCTCATTGCCTTCCAAACTTTTATCTTCACACATGCAGACTTTTCTTATTGTAAATATAGTTTGGCTAAGGTGGTTGTTGCTTTTGTCTTGTGAAAATTTACAGAATTGTCATCTCCTATCTTGCCTTTTTTCTTCATTCTTATCCAGTTTCCTCCATTTTCTCAAGATGCTGTATTTTCTTTGAAGTGCATTAATGTAATTTATTCTACCTTCTTCACATTATCTATTTGTTTGATAAAGGAATCACCTCTCTGTTTTGCTGCCTTCTCTCCCTCACCAAGACATATTTTCTTTTGCCTTCTCAGGATCCACTTCCACTTCGGAGTCTATCTTGACCTGACTCTGTGAGCATAAGGATGTGTGATTTCCACATAGCATTCCTACCAACTTTGACTTTTGTAGCTATGGGAGTGGGAGGAAGTCGTTAAAAGTACTTTAGAGGCTGTAAGTCTCTGTTATAATCTTGTTCTTTTCTTTCCTGAAGATTTGTCAGCAGATACACAAGACGGGCCTAGTGTACTGCTCTCCTTGACCTAGAGTAAGGAGCGCAAAGAATCCCAGTCATGCTGGGCAAGGAGGAATTTGGCTTTTTTCGTATTTGCCTTTAACCTAAAGCCTCAAGGATAAGTCTGATATAGCAAGGATAAGAGCTCTTCATCAGCTTGCCTAAGTTAGGGTACCTAACTTATCCTGACTTGCCTGGGCCTTATCCAATTTTAACTCTGAGAGTCCTGTCTCTTGGGAAACCCCTCATTCCCAGGTAAACCTGGACATTTGGTTACCATATATGGTTCAGAAGCCTCTTGTTCTCTTCCGGATATGGATGACCAAAGACCTCTCCTGGCAATGTGCTTTCAGGAGTGTGCTTTCTTCTTTGTCAAACTGAAGCTACAGAGCTGTCCTCAATTTGTGTCTGTGTATATGTAGAGGGTAGGTGGGTGTGAGACAGTGAGAGGGGGTCAGAGGTTGGCAAGCAAGGAGAGACAAAAAATCCTCATGATATGAATAGCATAAAGATATGGGGACTTCTCTGTTCCCACCATCATTACAAATTTTGCATCAGGTCATTGCAAATCTTCCATCAGGGATTTACTGTGCAACATCTCTGCTGCAAACCTCACTTACCATTTGCTACCCATGCTTATATATGAAATGGCAAAATTCCTTTGGCCTGGGCCAAACAGGAATGGATGGGAAGCCCTTCTTCTCTTCTCATGTTCTTCCAACTCAGGGAAGTACTAGGGAAGAAACTTCTACCTCTCTCTCTACCATTTGGTAGCTCTTCCTCAAAGGAGAGGTAGTGGCTACTTTGGTTGTCTAGAAGCTAACATTTATAAGGCTATATTTTACATTGCAGTGTTACTTTTGACCTCTAAAGTTGTCGACTGTCTCCATCCCATTTCTGTATTTCACTGTCTTCCTCCTCCTTCTTAAAGAAGAGGGCCAAGGGCTATCTTCAGTGTCTCTCTGCAGATGGTAAGCTTCTCTGCTTGCAAGTGGGTAAGAAAACAGACAAGAAATCTACTCTCCAGAGAAATTCTCCTCTTGGTTGGATTCTAAACTCTATATAAAATGGTGTAGTGATTGTAGCATTAAGTTCAAGTTATATTTTTTAGTCCAGTTTTTACCAGAAAGTACACACATTGAGGCTATTGGATGTTGGAGGCCACTAATAGAGTTGATCCCAGTTAAGCAGCAGCAGCAAAGGGACAGGTACCCTTAGCTAGGAGAAAAGGACAAGTCCTTGGAAAAGTTTTTTCTTGCTTCATTTTATTATTCATTCAACTTAGAGGCAAGCTGATCTACCATTAATCTATTTACTATCTCTATAGTTTTGTCTTTCCAGAATGCCATATGATTGGAATCATATAGTATGTAGCCTTGTCAAATTGGCTTCTTCCTCTTAGAAATAAACAGTTAAGATTCATCTATGCCTTTTCATGGCTTCAAACCTTTATTTTTATCATTGAATAATATTCTATTGTATAAACGTACCACATTTTGTTTATCCATTTACCTACTGAAGGACATCTTGGTTGCTTCTGGTTTTTGGTTATTATGAACAAAACTACTATAAATATTTGTATTCAGATTTTTGTGTGGACATAGGTTTTAAAATCAGTTGGGTAAATACATAAGAGCATGATAACTAGATAGTATGGTAAGACTGTGTTTAGTTTTATAAGAAGCTGCAAAATTGTCTTTCAAAATAGTTGTTTCATTTTTCAATAAATGAGAGTTTCTGTTGCTTTGCATCCTGGCCAGAAGTTGATATTATCAGGTATTTGGATTCTGGCCATTTAAATAGGTGTGTGGTATGATTTTTATGAAAGAAAAATACACGTACATTTGTCAGTTCCCCAATGAGCCTTTGTTCTACATGTTTTTTAGAATAAAGACTTAGAAAGCTCTATGTCAATATGTCTAGCTGTGGATACATGCCAGTCTTGAGAAAGTCATTTCTAGGATTGGGCCGGGAACTTGACATAGACTGGAAAAATCCAGCTCAGTTGATCCAGACTAGAGGTTAAAAACTCAAATGCATATTGAAACCAGCAAGGTATATTCTTCAATGAAGTGGGCCCCCTAGAAGACAATAATGGTGGATGGTGTTGCAAACTGGGAGAGGCATGTCTTGTCCAAGTTTGGAATAACTACTCTGTTCCAACTTCTTGTTGCCACAGGAAATCAGTCATAGTGTGACCAAATCTTCTAATTTTCCAAGAGACTTGGGAATCTGAATTTTATATGAAATCTCCTCATTTATAAATGCGGGGATCTAATTAAAATCCTCTTGAAATACTCTTCAGGGAAAACAAACAGAGGCTCAAGCCTCTAGGTTGCCATCACTGATTGATATATTTGTAAATAAAGCATAGCTGACCCTGGAAAACATTTTTAAAGGGTTTTCAATCTGGGAAGTTTCATGGTCTGAATTATATTAAAAAAAAACACTCCTGAAAATGTCTTGGAGAAATTCAATGGACCTCAAATAGAGAAAATATTTAATGCTATTGGCAAGAGATTATACCACTTGGACTAGAGTTTTGGCAGTACAATTTGGAATTGGACAATTTATGGGAAATTTGAGAAGTAGATGCATTTGGTGATGGATTGGATAGAGATAGGTTAAAGCAGGGATATGGATCAAAATTCATTCTACATGGGGAGCAAGAAAATTTTATTAAAGTAGAGAAAAGAACAAGGTATGTGGTATTATAATCTACATTTTACAGGTAAGAAAACTGAGATTTTGAGAGATTAAGTAACTTGCCAAAAATCACACAGAATAAAAAAATCAGACCCAGGACTTCTGATTCTTAATTCAGGACTACTGTCTCTACCTCATGATCCCTAACGTGTTTTCATTGTTTTGACTTGAAGTGAATGATAGAAGGAGTTGCTGAATGATTTTGTTTAGGTGCAGCACTTGGTAGAAACAGTAGTGCCCCACTGATTCTGATATCCTCTAAACTGGAAAAGGAATGAAGAATCATGAGTACTTACCCACAGCCAAGGTTACAGAAGAAAATTATATTGATGGAGTGAAGAATTACAGGTTCACAAACCTACTCTTATGCTGTGAAGGAAAGGAAAGATAGTGAAGTAAGTGAGAAGAAGACAATTGCATGGGGTATTAAACTGCTAGTGCAAGAAAACTGCAAGTCATATTTTTATTTATCTGTTCTAATTAATGTCTAAGAACTTTGAGAGATTAACATTGGGCTTCTTCTGTGCTGTCTGGCTTCTGTATTTCTAAATTAGAATCAGACAGTTGCTCCCATGAAGGATATGTGGACTGATAGAAACAAAGATGTGGTATGTAAGAGAGATTTACAAAGCAGCTGAATGGAAGAGGAGGAAATAAGTAGGAACAGAGCTCTCATCTGAGAGATGGCTTCTCTTCTGGTGTCTCTTCTGGAAACATGTAACCAGCTTGATTCTCTAAAGTGAGTGCTTCAGACCACGGAGAGAGTCACTCTGCCCCTAACATGGGTCATAAGCCTAGACACTCAGATAAGCATGTGGTATATGGGCTGCATTGAGTCTATTGGAAATACCTACTCAGTAATAAAGAAGGAGAGTGCTTCAGGGGAAGAGATGAAGGGAGATGATACTCTTTGTTCAGATAAATGCCTTCATTAGCTTTTTGAAGTTGGAGGATGAGACCTTAAAACCATGGATTGGTTGGAGTCCAGAAATCAGGAGGGACAGCATTATCTCTTTGCTTTGCAAGTGAAAAGAAATGTATGCCTGAATCTTAGCAAAGCAGAGGTGGAGGGAGGAGCAAGGGGAAAAGGGAACTGTTGCCTAAAATGACAGAGATAGTTGAGCGATATTAAAAGAGGAGGAATGTTTAATACTTAATTTTAAGTGTTATTATCATGACCATGTAAACCAACTTCCCCCTGTGCCAGTGTGTCAATGTTCAGTAAAATCTGCTACTCAGCTCTATTAGTTTCCTAGGGCTTCTGTAACAAAGTACCACAGAAATGGGTGACTTAACAGAAATTTGTTGTCTCACAGTTCTGGAGGCTAGAAGTATAAAATCAAGGTTTTGGCAGGGTTGATTCCTTCAGAGGGCTATGAGGTAGAATCTATTCCATTCCTCTCCCTTAACTCCTGATAACCTTAGGTATTCCTTGGCTTGTATATGTTGATTTCCCTGAATCTTCACGTCATCATGCCTCTATATGTCTCTGTTTCAGTGTCCAAATTTCTGTCTCTGTGTATAAATTTTTCTTATAAGGATATAGTCAGATTGGATTAGGGTCTACCCTAATGACCTCATCTTAACTAGATCATCTGCAAAGACCCTATACTCAAATCAAATCATATACACGGGTACTATGGGTTGACATTTCAACATATTATGTGGTGTGGGGGGCTGAAATTCAGTGCATAAGAACAACAAAAGTCTGTTTTGTATCTTCTATTTTTGTATTCATTCATTATTCATTTATTTGTTTATTACTGGAGTAAGATGAAGAGATGGTGATATCAAGGAAAGGAGGTGCATTCTTTTTTTTTTTTTACATCTTTATTGGAGTATAATTGCTTCACAATGGTGTGTTAGTTTCTGCATTATAACAAAGTGAATCAGTTATACATATACATATGTCCCCATATGTCTTCCCTCTTGCATCTCCCTCCCTCCCACCCTCCCTATCCCACCCCTCTAGGTGGTCACAAAGAACAGAGCTGATCTCCCTGTGCTATGCGGCTGCTTCCCACTAGCTATCTATTTTACATTTGGTAGTGTATATATGTCCATGCCACTCTCTCACTTCGTCCCAGCTTACCCTTCTCCCTCCCCGTGTCCTCAAGTCCATTCACTACATCTGCATCTTTATTCCTGTGTTGCCCCTAGGTTCCTCAGAACTATTTTACCCAGCAATCTCACTATTGGGCATATACCCTGAGAAAACCATAATTCAAAAAGAGTCATGTACCACAATGTTCACTGCAGCTCTATTTACAATAGCCAGGACATGGAAGCAACCTAAGTGTCCATTGACAGATGAATGGATAAAGATGTGTCACATGTATACAATGGAGTATTACTCAGCCATAAAAAGAAACGAAATTGAGTTATTTGTAGTGAGGTGGGTGGACCTAGAGTCTGTCATACAGAGCGAACCAAGTCAGAAAGAGAAAAACAAATACCGTATGCTAACACATACATATGGAATCCAAAAAAAAATGGCTCAGCTTTTGTTTTTGTCTCTTGAGATGCATGACTCTGGTGCCAGTGCAGGGTGGTGGCCAACCCCCAGCCCCTCCCCATGTCACCCCGGCTCTGCCTCCTGCGCTTCTCCCTCCATCCACCCCCCACCCCCAGGACCCTGATCCCGGGCCCAGGACAATGTGGGTGGGGGGTACTGCTGAGAAGGACCGAAGCTTTCTCCCCACCCCGAACCTCGGGCCAGCGGGCTGTTGCAGGTCCTGTGTCTCCACCGCCCTCCCCGGCACGGGAAGTGGTGAATCAGGGACCTTCAGGCTCACGTCTCTGCTGTGTCCTCCCACCAGCCTGTGCCGGAGTCACGCACAGAAGAGTGCGGCCCCCCAGCCTCGGGCAGGGTCTGCTGCCGTCCTCCTCTTGCTCAGTGCTGTTTGCTGACCCGTTTGGGAAAGTCAGGGAGGAGGGGGCTCGTGAATGCACCGCTCTCTGAACACAGCACCGCCCGAAACATTGCCTGGGTCTCGGCTCCGAAGCATCTTACATGGAAGGACGTCCCAACGGTGAGCGCTGCCCCAAGTCCCTTCGTCTGAGCTTCCCCTCACTCTCACCCCAGGAGTGTCAGAGCTACAGTCACCCGCTGAATCACCCAATTCAACTCGTGAGTGTTCTCGGATGACCCCACCTACGAGGTCACCCTTCCCAGGCCTCTGGGAATCCCTCCATCCCTGCATGTGGGTGGCACAGGCCCAAACTGTAAGGATTTGGGCTGAAGAGGAAATAAGCTTCCTCTGATTCCCTAGTTCAGGTGGGAGGAATCCCCCGTGAATATGATTCATCAAATTTATTCTGAAGGGTGTCTGAAGCTACAGATGCCTGGTGTCAAATCTAACTGACCACATTATCTCCACAATTGTTCTCCTATCTGGATGGCTCAGCCTTAGGAAATTAAAAAGGAGAACGGGGCCTCCCTGGTGGCGCAGTGGTTGAGAGTCCGCCTGCCGATGCAGGGGATACGGGTTCGTGCCCCGGTCTGGGAGGATCCCATATGCCGCGGAGCGGCTGGGCCCGTGAGCCATGGCCGCTGGGCCTGCGCATCCGGAGCCTGTGCTCCGCAACGGGAGAGGCCACAACAGTGAGAGGCCCGCATACCGCAAAAAGAAAAAAAAAAAAAAAAAAAAAAAAAAGGAGAATGGATCATCCCCAAATGCTCTTTCGTGGAATGGCTATACAAAAGCTCCAGGATTTTTCTCCACCTGGTTTCCAAACACAGGGCCTCTCCCACTGTCGGGGGCCCTCAGGAGCTCGGTCCCACCAGGTACTCACAGCTGGCTGGTGTGACGCGGGTACGGGATGGCCTGCACCTGCACAGCCGGGTTCAGGGCCTCCTGCCCCGTCTGCGCTGAGATGATAGCTCTTTCGATCATGTTTTGCAATGGGACAAAGATGTAGTTATACTTGAACCCATCGGCTGGGAGGCTCTGAGGGTGGAACTTCCAGAAAGGGTTTTTCACCAGATCCGTCCTCATGCTGTACAAAATGCTTGTCCAGATGCCGTACGTAACCTGGAGAGGCAGCTGGAGAGATTCTGATCTGAGGTTCTTACCCACTAAGGAACTGTTAAAAATGATACTGGCCAAGAAGCTGTTCTTCCGCATGAGGGCCTTTGAGGTCGCCTCCAGGGAGGTGGCGAAGGTCAGGCCCTGGAAGAGGGTCAGCAGGACACAGAAGGTCAGGTTGGCCAGGATGCGGCCCAGGGAGTGGAGGCGTCCAGCACCCATGCGGTTCAGCATCTGGCCCAGCTTCCCTCCGAGTGTCTGGAGCTTTTCCGTCCTTTTGTCTACATCAATGTGCAGCTGGCTTTCTAGAAAGGCTTCTTATAAATTCGTTTTTCAGGGCTTCCTGCAGTTGGTGGAGCATCTGACCATTTCTGCTGCTCTGAAGAACACTGGACAAGTTCAGCAGTGTTTCAGATAAAGTCTTCAGCTTGTCCACAAAATCAAAAGTATGATTTGCCTTGTAACAACTGGAATTCCAACTAAAAGAATAAATATATCAGCCTCAGGGAGAACACAAGAAGCCTTCCGCAGAACAGAGGGCCGGCTGGACTGCGCATCTCGGTGGAGCGGCCTGGCCGCATCTTCAGGACGACAAAGCACACACGCGGCGCTCTGCCTCCTTCCCGCTGACACGCCAATCCACCGCCACACAAGACAGCAAGATGGAAAGACTTACCGGGACGCTGTCAGACGTGCGTATCTTGCTGCTTCTAGCCGATTCCGAGTGTTCAAAGGCCTTCGTGAAAAGCTCGCCCCCCTTTCCACTCTGCGCCCCAGGAACCACGTTCCAAACGCAGAAGAAGCGCTGCCAGCAGCTCCCTGGACGTCGTCCCGAAGCTGTCTGTAACTTAGGAGCACAGGTGCCCACGTGTGTGACCCGCTTTTCGTCACTGAGACACCCCCACGCTCTTCCCCACCGCCCTGAAATACAGATAGCAGTAAGTCCTGGAGGCCGGTCTATATCTGGATCAGTCTGTTTAGTAAGCTGCGTATTTTTCATCTCATGAATGTGCCAGACAGACAGGGCCCCTGTCTGGCCGCCGAGGGGGCCGCCGGCCTCACCCGCGGGAGCGACCCCTGGGAGGCCCGGCCTCGCCCGGCCACAGCGGGCTCGCAGCAGGTCCTCAGGGGAGGCCTGGCTCCCGCCCCCCCCCGTCTCCCCTCCCGCCTGAGCCCTGCGCTCGGGCCACCCGTGGGCTCGGGACCAGCGGCCGCCCCTCCTCCAGACACACACCCGAGTGAGGCCGAGGCCCCTCTGACCTAGGCCGCCGCCGGCCCCCAGCCCCGGCGCAGCACGGCCCCCGGGAGGGCGCAGCCGGAGCGCGCCAGCCCAGGCCCCCGGCCCGGCCGCCCCTGCTCCGTCCGTCTGCTCCCCGGCGCCCCATCCAGCCCGACAAGCCCTTGCGTCCCGGCGTCCCTCAGCCTCAGCACGCCGCCCTTCCCCGCTGAGGGCCCGCCCCGTACCCGTGGGGCAGCCGGCGGCCTCTGGGGTGCATTCTACACCAGAGTCAACATATTGAATAACAAGGATACCACTGCGGGGATGATGGTATGATAAAAAAAAGAAAAAAAGAACCAAAAAAAACTCAACTAATATTATGGAAACCATGACTAAGATCAAGAATTGAGTCATAAACCAACTGCTCTCCTCCTTACCCCTGAGTTGATTACTGGAAAACAAATGCGTTTGAGACTTTTTCATAAGATAGAACACATCAAATAACACTCAGTTTATAATTTTTGTCAGCGAGCTTTCACTTTACCGTACTCAACTCTATTTTACACAAAATTCTTACTCTAAGATGCAGCCTAGCATGTTCGTATGATGGCTGCCAAAGAGTTTCGTGATACAGGAGAAGACACACTAACCAACCTGGGGGCTGTACTTCTCCTTGGAATACCAGCCCAAAGTCAGAGGGAATTTATGAAACAATTCTAAGATTATCCTCATAGTTTAATCTCTCTCTCCATATTTCACACAGATCATCAGTTATATACAGTATTTTGCAAACATTTTAGCTAAGAAAATCCTCTAGCCAATTAGGCATGAAAGAATCTTGGAAACCAAAATCTGTGTCCTTACTTTCTTTGCATTTCTTGTTGTCCAGGAGGGCTTAGGAGTTCCACAGCAAATACGCTTGCTATTGATCAAACAACTGAGCAAGAATTTTCAGGTGAATGGACTCACACTGGGAGAGAGAATCTCACTGCCAAGAGAATCTGGCTTGAATCATGTGGAAGCTGAGGCTTGGGAAGGATGAGAATATGCAAGTAGGCTGGAAAGCTAAGCCATCTATTTCTGTAGTAGTGATCCAGCTCATTGCCAGAGCTTCCCATTTCTTTTTTGGAGGTAAAGACTCTGAGAGAGTAGACAGTGACCCTCCATAATAATACTTCTTAGTGTTTGGAGGTCAGAGCTCCAGGAGAGAGTTCTGACTCCAAGGGTCAAGAGGAATGTTGGGAGACAAAGCTGGGCTTCAACCTACTGTCCTGGACAAATGAGAAGGTAAGAAACTTTCCCCAGGTTTGAAGAGACCCCATATGGATGTTATCACCGTAGAGCGGAGGGTGGGAAGAAATGTCTCCAGCATCCAGTAAGAAAATGTGGGTGGAAGTTTCCTAATTGGCCAAAGGAGGGAGGTGGACAAGCCATGATCTGGGTGGAAAAGCCCCCTATACTTCCTGGCATTATTTCATGTGGGAATGTTTGAAGAGAAGTCTGTACATGCTCAGAAGACACCCAAACTTCTTGGAGATATTGGAAAGATAAGGGGTGAAAATCACATGGAGAAGGATGTTTGAGCCAGTTTCATTAGAAATGGAAAAGGACAGGATACCTCAGTGGATATCTCGGTTATGCAAGTGTGGACTGTCCACTTGATTGTCATGTTTTAGCTTGTAAGTAGCCTGAAAGGAGGCTGGCAGGAGAACCTGGGAGTAGGGACGATAACCCAGGACACTACAATGTGCCGCCATCAGGATCTCAAGAATCCAGTTTGGGAAGCAGGACACCTTCATCTCTCTCCTGGAGAGCCATGTGCTACCATGGAGGAGCTCAGGTGTTGCAGGGTCAGACAGACTTGGGTTTGAATCCCGTCCCTGCCAGGCCAATTATGTGACCTAGTCTAGTATTTGAGTCTCACCTTCCTCATCTGTAAAATGCAAGATATTTTTCAAGATTGGTATGAATATATGTAAAGTTCATGGCAGGTACTCAATTGTTGCTGACTGTTATCATCTCACTGCGCCTTGTAGGGTGCCCTGTGCATAATAAGAGTTCCATGTGATTTTGCAAAAACACAGCCTTCAACAAGACACATTTACCCTTGAGTGTGTACTTGCTTTGGTTTGTCTCTGAAGTCTAGTCCAAGCTTCATTATCCTCAGGGGTCCTGCTGTTTCCTCCTCTCTCCTCTTAGAGCAGTAAACTGTAGTGGTTGAGAGTTCAGGCTTGGGCATTAGCCTGCCTAGATTTGATTCCTAGGTCTCCCACTTATAATCTGTATGGCTTGGGCAAGTATCTTAGCCTCTCTTTGTCTCATTTTCTATATCTGTAAAATGGAGGTTATAAAATCCTGAATCCTCTGAAAGGACCAAATGGATATATGTGAAATGCTTAGAAGAGTAGTAAATGCTCAATAAGTTTTAGTTATTATTGCTATAGGTTTTCTTCATACACTCTTCATCTAAGAGACACAGTTCCTCCAACATCAAAACAGAGGAGTGACAGGGAGGAGATGAACGTGTGCATTCCTCTGACACTGTGCTTAAAAAGCTACTGGACTGATCTGAACCCACCTTCCACTTACAGAGCTTTAGAGTACACTGATTATGAGAACTGTTCAAGGTCTGATGGGGGCCAAACCAAGCTGGCTCATGGTAAGCCACCATGAGTTTCCCATAGGCCAGGGCCAAGCTTAAGTGTCCTGTCATTCCCCAGCATGCAGTACAGGGTGGTGTTCATAGAAGGATCATTCATTTACTCATTTATTCATTCATTCATTCTTTATTCATCAAATATTTATTGAACACTGACCTTGCCAGGCAGCAAGTATGTAGTGAATGAGCTTGAGAAGCCATACTAGAGGAGGGTTGGAGTCAAGTGGGAAAGGATAGAGTCTCACTGTTGTCCTTGTTCATACAATGACAGTGAATAGAGTGGAGGTAGTTATAGGAAATGTAGTGTTCTGGACAAACGCCATACAGATTCATAAGAGAATTCTGGGCAGCTGAGCTTCTGCTGGCTGAAGGTTAGGGGTGGGTCATTAATAACGTTTCCTGAGGCTTACCTCCTTCTCACACAGAGCACTTTGTCTCCTGTTTTATTTAAGATAGGATATATGCCAAGAGGGGAAGCGAGGTGAGGTTTAAGTACAGCTCAGATTAGAAAGTGAGATCTACACTTGGCTGAAGGCCACTCTTGCTCCACTTCCTTTGGGCGCTGCTCTCATTGGCTGGGTTGCCTGCCTGCCAGGGTGGTTTCAAGGCTATAGCTCTCAGTTCCAAAACTTGTTGTTTACTCTCTGAATGTGCAGTAGAGGAATTGCCTGCATGCTCTCCTTCCCCCCCAGCCTCCCACACTTTGGTGTGCTCTAAGTTAATGCTTTCACTGTTCTCCTCTTTTTTAAAAAACTGTTTTGAAATGTAGATTCCCCAAGGAAAAAAAACAAAGAAACCAGTAATCCTATACCTGTATATAGATTTTGCCAACTTTGTGATGAAGCACTCTTACACTCATTATTTTACACATCCATACAACAGCACTATAAGGCAGGTAGGGAATTTGCATCCATTCCCATGGATCACTGTTGTGTTCAAGCACTGTGCTATATGGAAACATTTTTGTACATCTCAGATTGCGTTATATTCAGAGATGAAAGCCCAATAAATGGTAGCATCGTGACTGGAAAGCATATTTCATGCTTTCTACCCTAGTTTTCTTACCACTACTCCAAGTGTTTATTAGAATTTTGTTAGGAAGAAGAGAGATGAATGCACATCCTTACTGGACCCATTGATTTAATAGGTCCAGGAAGGAAACAGCAGCCTGAAGAGCTGTAGTCAGTCTTAGAAAATGTTCCTGCTACCTCCCAACTTAAGTACATTCCTTTCAAATTCCTTGTTTATGTTACAGTACAAATGGTGGAACTTCTCTTGCTTCTTCTGCCTAAGGATAATCCATCCTAATGTGTTTCTCAACTTAGTTTTCTCTGAGCCCCTCATTGTCTCCTGATGTTGATTCTTCTATATATAGAGGGAGACATTGATTGTCTCCTCTCTCCTTCCTCTATATACAATAACATCCTCTCTATGGGACTATTATCATCTGTATTTTTTAATTGAAGTATAATTGGTTTACAGTGTTGTGTTAGTTTCTGCTGTACAACAAAGTGAGTCAGTTTTTTATATATGTATATATATATATTCTTTTTCAGATTCTTTTCCATTATAAATTATTATAAGATACTGAATATAGTTCCCTGTGCTACATAGCAGTACCTTGTTGTTTATTTTACATATAGTAGTGTGATCTGCTAATCCCAAGCTCCTAATTTACCCCTCCCCCACTTCCCCTTTGGCAACCATAGGTTTGTTTTCTATGTGTGTGAGTCTGTTTCTATTTTGTAAATAAGTTTACTTATATCATTTTTTTAGATTCCATGTATAAGTGATAACAGATATTTGTCTTTCTCTATCTGACTTACTTCACTTATTATGATACTCTCAAGGTTCATCCATGTTGCTGTAAATGGCATTATTTCATTCTTTTTTATGGCTGAGTAATATTCCACATACTACATCTTTACCCATTCATCTGTCGATTGACACTTAGGTTGCTTCCATGTCTTAGTTATTGTAAATAGTGCTACTCTGAACATTGGGGTGCATGTGTCTTTTTGAATTAGAGTTTTCTCCAGATATATGTCCAGGAGTGGGATTGCTGGATCATATGGTAGTTCTATTTTTAGTTTTTAAGGAACCTACATACTGTTCTCCATAGTGGCTGTATCAATTTACATTCCCACCAAAAGTGTAGGAGGGTTCCCTTTTCTCCACACTTCTCCAGCATTTATTATTTGTAGACTTTTTTATCATCTGCATTTTAACTTATATGAATCTCTCCCAGTTTAAACATTTTTTTCACCTAAATACTATCTACCCCTCCAGCTACCACTGTATCTCTTTCTTCCCTATTACAGCCAAACTTTTAATGGAAATTTTACCTACTTCCTCAGTGACTCATCCCTTAGCTCTCTGTAATCTGGATTTGATGTCCAATTTTTCAGTTCAGGTAGTTTTTCTGAGGTCATTACTGACCCCTATGTTGGGGATCTAGGGAGTACTTTCTAGTCTTCATACTACCTGATCTCTCTGAAGCGTCTGACTGTGGACTCGGCCTCTCTTTGTCACATCCCTACAGATCATTTATCTTCAAATCTTCATACAGTGCTTCATATATGTTTATTAAATGAGTAGATAGTTACTAAATGGCAACTACATGCCAGGTGCTATTCTTAGAACCACGCATTTTGCCGTATTTCAGTACTTTCATTTTTAATAACAAGGTATGTATTGGGGTACTCATGGAAGTTCAAAAAGAAATATCAGCTGGATAACATAATAAAGCCAGAACTTACTGGGCGATTGGGGTTGACATGTATACACTGATGTGTATAAAACTGATGACTAATAAGAACCTGCTGTATAAAAAAATAAATTAAATAAAATTCAAAAATTCAAAAAAAAAGCCAAAACTTTTGTGGCTGATTTTGCTCACAGAAGCTGAAAATTTATTTATTGGCAATGAGAAACTTTCATGGCCCTTGTTACGAGAACAACACAGAGTCTACTTTATCACCAAATGGAAGGTTCCTAATTTCACACCCTTTACACTTCTTTCCAGATTTTTAGTTTGAATATTCATAAGTCCACTAAGATGAATTATGGTGGAATAAGAACTGTCACTATGTGATCCAGGATTACCAGAAGAAGAACATTTAGACCAGAAAACAACTTGAAAGTTTTGGACATCATGCTTTCCCACTATATATATATATATATATATATAAGAGATTTGAGGAAATTACCTGTTTATAAAGAACCACACATTTGTAAACTCCTTGTATTATAAATTTATAGAGTAGTTCATAAAACTTGCACCACACTGAGAATTGAAGAATGTTTGATAATGGATCTTAGATTGTCTTTAGTTCATTTTTATCAACTTGGAAATAAGAAAATTGAAGCATGGATTTATGAAGTTATTTGTCCACAGCCAGATAGAACACAAGTGATAGAGCTGGGCCTCAATATTCAGCATTACTCTGTGAAAGGAGACTGAACCTCCAGACTAAATGTCCACCCTCAGTGCTTCCAAGGCATGTATCACACTGAATTATAATCACTCATTTGCTTTCTAGTCTTCTCTGTGAATCGGTGGCCTCTGAAAGGAAACCTGTGTCTGATTTGTATCTGTAACCCAGGCATCTAGCACAATAAAGAAATCATTATTGAGCATATGTGCATGGCATAATAGATACTATGTTGGATGCTTAGTGTACAGGGATGTAAAAAATTATTTAAGTATTAAAATAGACCCTCATACCCACAATATCTCATTTAATTAATTGATTCCACATATATTTTTGAACAGTCATCATAGGGCAGGCATTAGGTTAGGAGCTGGGTGTTCAATGGTGAAAAAGCCAGAAATAACTTATACCCACAGGGAACTTAATATGTGGTGAGAGAGAGATATTAAATAAGCACTCTAATAAAAAGAGAATTCCAACTAATAATACCTTCTAAGAAAGAAAAGAACATAAATTTATGAGAGAGTGGATATCAGAGTGAGGGCATACGAGGTACGCTGGGGATTCAGGACAGGCCTCTCTCTGAGGAGGGGACACTTTAGCTGAGACCTGAGTGATCAGGTGTCATGAGAAGAACATCCCAGGAGGCTGCAACAATATGTGCAGTGGCCCTGAAACAGAAAGGAACGTGATGTGATGGAGTCATCTGGCTAAAGATCATTGAGCAAAAAGGAGAGAGGTGCAAGGTCAAGTGGGAAAGGTGGGCAGGGGCCAGATCATGATGGTAATAATAAGGGATTTGGATTTTATTCAGACTGTAATCCAATTTTTAAAAATAGCCCTCTTGTTTTAGAATAGCTTTAGATTTTGGGAATTTCTGAGGCGATAGTACAGTTTCCATCTATATCACATCCAGTTTCCCTATTATCAACATCTTACATTTGTATAGTACATTCATCACAATTAATCAATATGGATACTTTATTATTAACTAAAGTCCGTATTTTATTCAGATTTACTCAGTTTTCCTCTAATGCTCTTTTTCAGTTTCATTATCCCATTCAGGATACCACATTAGGATTAGTCATCATGTCTCCTTAGGATCCTCTCGGTTGTGACAATTTCTCAGACCCGTGTCTGATTTATATTTCTATCCCAAGTATCTAGCACAGGATGCTAGGGCTCAAAAGGTTTGTTGAGTATAGGAACACAGGCGCTAATCTCTCTCTCTCTCATCCTATCTCTGTCTTTAGCTCTACCTACGTCTCCACCCTACATGTATACACAACATCAAAATTTTCCTGCCTATCTGTTCTTCATTAAAATGGGGCACTGTTGATGGTGGTCCTGGACACAGATCCATAACCATTGCTCTGTTGAGCTTATTTCTCTGGCTGCCAAGGGCTGCCTTTAGGATGCCCTCTTTGGAAACTTCCACTTACATAGACAGATACATAAATGAAAGTTTTTGAATTTTAGAAGAGCTCTATGAATTTCTGCCTTAGTGCCAGGAGTACTTTGGGTTCCATGACAAACATCATTTTCATCCCCTTGCTTCTTGCTTTGACTGATATCCTTGTTCCTTCATGACTACCATTTCCTGTTCACACTCTGTCTTCCCCCTGTTAACAAGAACTGAGGAAGGGTGGGACCAGGGCTTCCTTTGACTTTGAACTATGATCAGTGGCTCCTTTTCAAGATATCTGGTTCTAGAAAATGAAGAACATTCTGCTTTCTTCCTGTTACAAAGGAGGTAGTGGCCCTAGAACAACCTTGTACCTTCCTCCCACCTGACTCACCCTAGCTTCTGAGCATGCTGGCCTGAGGGGACAGTGCAGACAGATCACTTCTTTCTTTTGGTTCTCAAGTCCTGCTTTACTTCCCACACCAACAGATTTAGGCTACCTGAGTGGCAAACAAATTTCCCTCTAAAGTAGTCAATGCTGTTTGCCAAAACATATTTTTTACCCACTTAAAATTTCATTACAAATGTAGCGCCCCTTTGTCTCTGTCACCTCCAACTTTCTTGAAAGGCTTTTCTTCATACTACAAAGAATAAGTGATTGTAAGCTTTGTGAGGGCAAGACAGGGCAGGGACTTTTCTTATCCATGTATCTGTTGAATTGCTAGTAGGAATTGTAGCCTGGGATTTGGTTTCTTAAAGCAAAATGGAAACAGAAAGTAGAAGGAAATATGCATTTTATACCAGCAGGCACATTGACAGCAACACAAAGTGACAACTGATAATTCTAATTTTAAATATGTCTTCTGACACAAATTAACAGTAAACACAAGTACTCATAGGGACATTTAGTTGAGGGGCGATCCTATCACATACTTTAGAGACTTCAGGGCAGATAACAGCATATATTAATATTCCTAATATTAATATATTAATGTTCCTAATAAAAATCCTCAGTTGGTAGGAAAAAGCTAAATCATGCTAATTCTTTGGAAGATTTATATCTCAAATATCTTCATTAGAAGATATTACACACATATATGCTGAATTTTCACAGGACTCAGAAATTTGGGGGGCCGACGAAGTCACAGGAATAGAAACTGAAATTTCACAGGCTTATACATACACCTTATATAATACCATTGCCCTCCTAAGTGTTTCTAGAAGTCCCTGGGGAGTATATTACTTGTTTCCGGAAAAAATTCTGCTCCTACTGGGTGCAGTGTTTGCTCTGCCTATCACTGCAGTTTTTCTGGCCACTGTGTTGCCATGCTGGGCCCCCTGGACACTATAAATTCCACTGGGCAAAGTGTGATATCAGTTTCTATCAAGGATTCTACCAATATACTTGAGCCTTCCAGATGTGAAGGCTGCTCTGTGACATGTGGTGAAAGATGCACATCTTCCCCAGTGTTACAGCAATGCACCTGGGTCCCAAGGTTGTATAGAATTTTAGTATAAAGATTCTTTCAGAATTTACATACAGCACCCCTGAATCCAGTGAGGACGGGGCCAGAAGATAAGTCCTAGAGATAGTTTCCATGTTATAGTCAGATCAAATTTCCCCCTTAATGACTCAGGATTTGCTTATTGACTCAATGTCAGGAAGCCTTTTTCCTTCGCTTAGGATTAATCTCAGAAAGTTCCTCATTCTTCATGGAGGTACTTGTCTGAAAGGTTGCCCCATAATCTTACTGATATGCTCAGATACATATGAATTCATTCCTTTCTCCCTTCTTTCTTTCCTTTTTTTCTTTCTCCTTCCTTCCCTCCTTCCTTTATTTCCCTCAACAAATATTTTATGGAAACGTACCAGTTGCCAGGTGCTATCTAAATGGTAGGACCATAGCAATGAACAGAATATACAATGTCTGGTCTTTCAGGGAGTCTTGTGGGAGAAACATAACAAAAAGTAACCAAATATATGAGGGTACTATTTAGATGGGATGATCACAAAGGCTTGGGTCAGGTGCCATCGCAGCAGAGACATGAATAAGGAAAGGGGATGGAGCAATGGATATATAAGGGAAGATGATTCTATGTCAGAGGAAACAGTCAGTTCAAGGGCCCTTGGGGATTGCAAGAAGGCTACATTGATTGGAACAGAGTGGGTGAAATGGAGAAAGAGATAAGAGAAGGGGACTGAGGGTTACCCAGGATGACAGTTCAAGCAGGGCCTTGCACACCTTGGTAGGACTTTAAATAAATAAATACAGATAAAAAACGTTTGTGAAGTCTTGAGCAGAGGATTCAGATGATCTCACCTAAAAGTGTCACTCTTGGGGCTGTATGGAGATTGGATTGTAAGAGGGCAGATTGGAAGGAAAGGGACAGGTACACTCTTACACAAATCCAGGTGAGTGGTGATGGTAGTTTGATTTGGATGACTGAGTGGACTCGTGTGAGAAGTGGTCCATTTTTGGATATTATTTAAAAGTACGGTAATCAAATACTGAATTATTTAAGGAATCTGAAGGAAATCTGTGATTTCAAGCATGATTTCACTGCTTTTGGTCATAGAGACCTATGGGTTATAATTGCCGTTTATAGAAATAGGGGATATTGGAGACTACCAGGTCGGAGCAGGTGGTATACAAGCTATGGGCTTGGACATTTTAAGTTTGAGGTATTAGTATTAGATATTCAAGTAGAGATGCTGTATTAATTTGCTAGGGCTGCTGTAACACAGTATCCCAAACTGGGTGGGTTAAATAACAGAAATTTATTTTCTCACAGTTGAAGAGGCTAGATGTCCATGACATCAAGGTCAGTTGGTTCCTTCTAATGAATGTGAGGGAAGGATGTGTTCCAGGCCTTTCTCCTTGGCTTGTAGGTGGCTGTCTTCCCCCCCCACCCCCCCGCTCCCCGTCTCTTTACATCATTTTCCCTCAACGCACATCTGCATTCAAACTTCCTCTTCTTATAAGGACACCAATCACACTGGATTAGGACCCTCCGTACTAACCTCATTTTAACTTGATTACTTCTATAAAGACCCTATCTCCAAATAAGGTCACATTTTGAGGTAATGGGGGTTAAGGACTTTAAAACATGGATTTTGGGGTGGACACATGCAGCCTATAATAGATGCTAAGCCCAGGGAAGAGGTGGGAGATGAGATGTGTATTTGCTGTTATCTGCACATAAATGATATTTCAAGCCACGAGACTGCCTGAGATCACCATCATGAGTGGAGATAGAGATGTTTTTAGATGCGCTAAGTGTTAGAGGTGGGTGATTCTTACTCAGACTCATTCTGGGTCTCCACTTACATGTATCTTCATAAATTATAATTCTGTCTAAATTATGAGTTTGTGACTTTCTGTGACATGCAGGGTTCAACCCAATGGGCCCTGCTTTCAGAGAAGAAGGGCACATTGTGGGCTGGTTAAGATTAAAGCAGAAACTTTGTAGAGAGGGTGAAGGTTCTGATGCCAGGGGCTGTTGTTTCCTTTAAAAAGTTCACTTCTGGGACGTTTTTAACATTGTCCTGGAAGAACTTAAAGCAAATATTTAAGTGTATTAAGGAACTTTGCCTTGACTGAATGATAGCTTTGATAAAAATGGATACAGGAGACCTGTTTCAGGTATATAACTCCCACAATGTCCTGAACATGAACTAAAAAACATAACCGTTTTCTTTTAGTCATTTGTTACTTAGTGGCATGTAACAGATCACTTTGCTTATTTTGAGCTTTCAGAGTGACTACAAATCATGGTTTGGCCGTGTTTCTGTAAAGGTGGTCCCTGTTCATCTGGTTGTCGGACATTGGCTGAGCAGCCTCAGCACATCATGACCCTGGGTAGGATGACCACCAGTCTGGCCTAAGGGGGAGAATGTAATGATGTTGCTTCCTGGGATCATTCTCCACACAGACAGCAAATTATCGTAGGAAAAGCAGGGAACAGAGGCATGAATTCTCTCCTCAGCTCGGACTCCAATCTAGTGCATGTCCATAGACTCGTCATTTATTCTTAGACTTTACCCAATAGATGAGGGGGCGAGGACTTGATGACTTTTGAGATATTTACTAGATCTAATGTTTTATAGTCTTATGACTTGAAAATAAATAATCTTTAATTTTTAAAAGTTATCACTGTTTCCAAGGGGTGTAGACAGACACACTTGGCCTAGATTTGTGACTTGATGTTGGCACTGGCCTGACATTCTGGGTTGGAAGACTAAGAGTGTTCCTGTTAACAAAATAACAAGAATGTTTCAAAAACAAATCCCCAACACTCAACCTTGCCTCCAGTGTAACTTCTTGCTTTTGCTCTTGCACACCCACCTTTTATCTGTGACTCACATTCCATTAAAATGTGTTTAGTGATCTTTGTGAGTGTTAGACTTCAAAGTGTTCAACTTTCCTAAGAAATATATTTTAAAATATTATATTTTGATCTCATTTACAGACTGTTACTTAGGGCTGTTTTTCTCTTATTTGGGTCCCATTGGGGGGACTCCTTGTCATTTTCTTTCTCAGATCAACACTTTGAAGTGTGATTGTGTGTATAAGAGGCTGCCCTTGGAGAATACTTGTCCACCTTGTAACTATGAGGCCCAGAAATCTCACCTTCAGTTAAGGCTACACCTTCAGTAGCTGCTTAGAATCTAAAATTCTCCTTGGGCTTTGGCTACCCACCCACAATACTGGGGACATTTTCTGTCAGGTGTTGTTCTGAATTATCAACAAAGGAGACATAGGATTATGTCCGTTCAGTGGCACAGAAACCACCCAATTGATGTCAAACACATAAGTTTCCTCTTACTCCAAGTACTGAATTCCCTTTTCTTCACCTGGAGTCTTCATTTGCAGACTCTCTCCTCATGAAGCTCTAACTTGTCATTTGCTCTTGAGTTAATTAAATTTAAAATCTTAAAAGGCTAGAGCTGGAAGTGAACTTGAAGATAATTAGACTCATGAGAAAACATGGCTAGTGGTAAAGCAAGCTGTTCAAGGCCACACTGAGACGGGCAGTGCCGGAACTAGAACAGATCTGGGACACTGATGGAGCCTTAGGCATGAGGATGAGGTGCAGCTTTAGCTGTATCCACACATCCTACCTTGCCTCCCAGGGAGTCCAAAAAATTTTTTTTCTCCCCTAAACGAGATTCTTTATTTTTATTGAAACACAAAGTTCCATTTAAAAATCCAGGTTTTTGATATATATTTATAAAGCTTGAGGACTAACTACTACTTTAATGGCTCTGGCACATTATGACTTTGGGGACGAAAGGTATTTTGGTAGAAGTAGAGGGTTTTTTTGTGCTCCTTTATTGTTTTGGAGGATTAAGGACTAGGCAGTGTCTGTAGATTATGCAAGTTAGGTTATTTTCTAAAGGTAAGTAAAATCTACTCAGAAACAGTAGGGGTAGAGATCTGCCTCATCCTCAAGACTCTGTGCCCATAGATCTTTCTCTATAGGTGCCCAACTAACAAGGTAGCATTAAGATCTATTTCAAGGGGACAAACCATAATGGAGACCAACTTAAGCAGAGTTCCTCTTCCTTCTTTTAGAATTCTGCTCAGAAGTCCATAAGAACCCACCTCCTTTCTCTTCTACAGTTCTAGATCATCAGCCTCCACATTTTTCTGTGGTTCCCTCTATTAAAACACTTACTATGTACTATAAATGTCTATTTATTTTCCTCCCACCCCTGGCTTTTTGAAGTCAGGGGCTAAGTCTCCTTTTTGTGCCCATACAGTATTTAGTACAATGCTTGAGACATAGTACATGTTTAATAATTATTTCAATAAGTGAATAAATGAGCAAATGTATAGCTGTACGTAGAAAATATTATCCTGGGTCTTTTGAGAAGCAAGTGTCAAGATAGGATTAAAGTTGGAAGTGCTTTATTACAGAAAACACCTGTGAGAGAAAGTAAAGTGGGAGCTGGGAAAGGTTGGAGGCCCATCGGACTGTTGGAATTCTGACCTGGACTGAAGGAGAGGGAAGAAATGGGGGGGAGGTTAAAGCATCCTAGTCTGCTGAGCAGCCTAAGGAAAGTGGGGAAAGGACGTGGGAGAATCCTCAAGCCAATTTTGGTCCAAGAAGTACTGAGTCTCCCTGAGATGGACCTGTCTCAGTATCCCTGCAGAGCCTTCGTGCAAAGTCAGAGCATAGTAGTTGGGGACCTCAGTCATTTATAGTCCCTTTAACTGGAGGTCTGTGAGGGACATCCTAATAGCTGAGGCACAAATGGAAGATGTTTGCCTTGTTTCTGAAAGCTGCTTGGGTGGACAGAAGTTTTCCGGGGTGCTGGAGAGCTACACAGAGGCAAGGAAATTATTGAGGTCCCTGGGCACTGATTCTGCTTTCTCTCCACTAGCTGAGGATGTGGACTTACTGGTGCTATTTGTAAGTATAAATGTAAATGTGGAAGAGCATTGAATGCTAGTGTAAGCTACTCAGGAACGGTGATGTTACCTGTGTATAAAAGGGCAGGAAGTGGCATGCTTGTCTTGCTTCTGATCTTAGAGGAAATGCTTTCAGCTTTTATACTCCAGTTAAATAAATAAATAAATGAATGAAATGAAATGAAAGGGCGGGGATGCAGCAAAAATTTGGCTTCTTTCTCAGTCCTAGGTGCACCTCACCTGCCACTAGAGGCAGTTGGCCCGTTGTAAACACTGGGTCAAGGAAAGGCTGCAGACCAACAGGCATCTGCTCTGTATAGCGCTGTGGTGACCTTGTTTTCATTAGTCCAGAATTCCTGGCTAAGTAAATTGGGTAAAGCACATGTGTGTTAGGAGGCCTCTTTCATCCATCCGTCCTTCCCACCTGCATGGCTGCCCTTGCTTTGGTGTAGTCTCTACTTTTTTATGTTCATAGCATTCTGCTCATTCTTTCTAGTTCTTGTTTTCTTATCTTGGCTGACTTCCACGTATTTGATATTCAGGTCTAGTTTTATAGTTTACTCACATGAGCTTAGCGCCTGGCACATAAAAGATGCCCCCAACTGATAAAAACCACCTGACCATTTGTGAACTCATTCTGTTTTCATAACTCACATCTCTACATTCTACGTTTCACTTCAAATATCCACACGTTCTAGGCATAACTGTAACATTTTCCTTTCCAAGTGGTTCAGTGGATACGGTGAGCTCTCTTTATGATTTCAGGTTTTTGCTTCAGCCAAGTGCATTGAGCATCCTAGCCTGTGAGAGACAAGGGAGGAGAAATCAAGACATGCTTGATGAAGAAGTAGCATTTGAACTGGCCTTTTATGGAAGCGTGAGACCTGCCGTCTGGTGGTGAGGAAGATAAAGGCTCCCAGGAGAGCTCTCAGTTCAGTGATGCTGGGAGAGCAGAGTGAGAAGAACTCCCATGCCAAGCTGCAGAGTTTAATCACCATTTGGGATGCCCTTGAACCCAGGTCTGCTGACCCATAACATTAAAGCCTTTTCTCTTATGAGAGCTGCTTGCACAAGTAACTTCTGTATTGTTTACTTGCACAAAATGGCTGATTTTTGATGCTTGCCTTCTGAGGAAGTGCCTTGGTTATTGTTAGATTCACTCAGACAAAACAGACATCTATTCATAGGCAAGTGTAGAGTCAAAGTACCCCAACTAGTTCTTTTTCTAAAAAATGCAATCTTTGTGCAGTAGGAAGGATAAGCAATATATTAATTTTGAATACAACACAAGAAATAACATTTGAAAAAGGAATAAAGATGAAATAAATGTTCATCACAAGTTAAGCTCACCTATCTTCTATTTAACCCATTTTCCACGGATTACCTGGCTCTCAGTCTTACCAGGACTTCCTTTCTTATGTGCATTAAGTTTCCTGAATCAGAAGCTGAGCTGATCACTGAGGCTTTAAGAACCTGGTGTTATAAGAATTCATGTGATTCATTCTTGGTGAGGCTTTGCATTCTGGTTTAAGGTGAATTACCTCTGGTTTAAGGTGAATTCAGAGAGATTCAGAATTCAGCTTTCTGGGGAACTATCTCTTCTAGAGACGGTGTAGTGCCATGGTTAAGGTCAAGGACTGACCTACTCATTGAGTTCAAGTCTGGGCCCTGCAACTTACTAAACGAAGTGTTTTGGGCCAAATCTCTGGGCTTGATTTTCTTATCCTTAGGCCAGGAACATTTATAATATGTTTATCATAAAGTTGGCATGAGAATTAAATAGATAATGTGCATAAAGTGCTCATCACAGTCCTTTGGCACATTGCAAACACTTAATAAACACCAGCCGCATCATCTTTACTTAGACCTGACTTCGTCTGCAGGGCAAGGAGAGACCTTTTTCAAGTTTCTGCCATTCCCAGGGGGGTGGTTGCCAAGTGGGTGGAGGGGCTGCCACTCCCCTCCCCATGGTGATGACTGACCATCCCAGCCAAGTTCCTAGGGAGAAGTAAGGTTGTCATTATTCTTCTCATTTTAGACATGAGGAAACTAAAGATCCAAAGGATTTTGTCGCCAGTCATTTGTGCCTAATGTATCATACTCCACTTCACCAAGTCTTAGTAGTGATTAGTACAGTATAATTAGATCTACCTGATTTAGTGAATTCTTGTCCCCAGTAATCTGCCCTGCAGCTAGGCCACAATAACATGAATTTCTTAGGCAGTGCTCATCCGCATTGCAGCTTGGGTGATTCCTCCTCCTGATGAGTATGGAGGGAGAGCTCTTCTTATTCCCATCACTGTTTTTCTTTCATCAGAGTTCTCTGTCCTTTATCACCAAAAGCTTCAACTCTATCCTGTAATCTGTTTGATCTCTCTCCTAACATATCATTAACATTTAATCTATATTTCTTTGAGATCTAATTCATGGTCTAGCCATTTTGACACCTTTTAAAGCTTTAAAACGTATTTTTTAAAAAGCTAATAAATGTGTATAGCTTATTTAATCAAATAAAAAATGCTTAGAAACATATCATTCATGAAAACATGCATGAGTTGTCATATTAAGGTCAAAATAAGTGATAGATATTTAAGGTTAAACGTAGAAATTTTAGTTTTTATTTTATAAGTTTTAAGTATACATTCAGAAAATTATGTGATGTGTATAAACAGTCACTACCTATGTGGATTATTGGCTGGAGAGATGCATTAAATTCTTGCCTTAGGAAACCTATTAAATTGTGTGTGTGTATGTGTGTGTGTGTGTGTGTGTGTGTGTGTCTGTGACTCAGTATATATGAGGATGGATGGGTATTATGTTTGTCACATGGCTGAGAAGTGGTCGAACCTGTATTTTAATGCAGGTCTGGCTGACTGAATTCTACGTTCTTTCAAGCATCGAAGTTCCTTCTCTTCTTCAATCCCTTCATAGATTTGCTTGTGACGTTAAAAGCTGGCTTTTAACAGAAAACTTCTTTTCAGGGCCAGCTTCTTGGAACAAGCTATATTTAACTGGTTTATTGCCTCAGTGTGGCATTTAGCAGTTCACTTAAAGTATATGAAGGCAAAGTAATAATAACCAAAAGCAACTTCCTGTGAACATTCTCAATTTCCTGGGAATCCTGAATTCTGGATTGTCCTTTATTCAATGAGAAAAATGTATTGCCCCTTTAGACCTTGCCATCTACTGAGTGTTTGTGCTGTCAGAGAATCTCTGCAGACCAAAAAAGCTCTCTAGAATGGTTTTGTTTCATTCAACCTAAATGTATTATGCTGGAAATCATAGGAGGTTCAAAATTAATTACTTAAGTCATTTCCCTTCTCTCAAGGAGCTTACTTGTTTAGTTAGGGAAACCAGGTGCATACATGTTATATTCAACATGTTATGTGACAGGCACTCTTCTAACCAGGACAGGTAAGACTGCCTCTAACTTCAGAAGGATCTAATAGCTGATATTCTTACCATCTCAGTTTCATAGACTAGGAATCTGAGGTACAGAGATATTAGGTAACTTGCCCAAGGTCACATGGGTAGTAGAATAATAGAAGTAGAATTTAAACCTGAGAAGATTGGTATCAGAGCCCACACTCTTAACCCTATGCATTTCTCTGCTGCCTCTCCGTAAGCAAGGCCACCCTGCATTCCAAAGTGAGTGCATCATAGTTACTATCTAATCAATGATGTTGAATATCTTATTTAGATGAGTTCAGAAGGTGGGGAGCTAAAATAGTAATCCTTTCTACCTGCAGAGATTGATATGGTATGAAGGATTTCTACTTGTTATCTCTTAATTAATCTTTCCCAAAGGAGAGCTATTCATGTGAGAACTCCACAAGTAAACTTAAAACATCCCACCTGGCTTTCTTAGAAAATATGAAGTGATTCAGTGGTCTGTCATTTGAAGAACCAGGAGTCCAGGCAACTTTAGCTGAGTTTGGAGCACATTCAGTTGCCCAGGTATGTGGCTTCACTGCGCCTTGAGTTCCTTCTTGGTAAAATGGACACGTTACCAGGATATAGAGAAAGTAATTGAATCGATAAATGAAGAAACATTTATATTGTCTAATGGAAAATCTTAGAGATATGTAAAGTATCTTACCAATACCCAAACTTTCAATAGTTGGCCCTCTTTGAATCTGGTGTATTAATAGCTCTAAAAGCCTATTCAATTTCTGTGCTCAGTTTGTGAATTTTACAAATTCTATTTCCATATTATGTCTACTATCCTGACCCATCCTTCCCTCCCCATTGATATTTTGTTATGTTAAAGAACTGAAGTACAGTGGTGCTATTTTCTCTTTATTCTTAACAGAAGTTTCTTCCAAGCCAACTTGAGCGTGTAGATCAAGATTTATTTTCTGAGTCCCCACGTGTATCAAATATATCATTCTTCATATAAAAGTTTTCAGTGAATTTAGATACAAACTCTATGGCACATAGACCTTGTGTTTTATGGTCTTTTACATGGGGACTCTCCTTCAGCACTACATCTAGACCCATTTAAAAAATGTAACTTTCTCCAGAAGATTTTTTTTTTTCTTGTGTGTGTGTGGTACGCGGGCCTCTCACTGTTGTGGCCTCTCCCGTTGCGGAGCACAGGCTCCGGACACGCAGGCTCAGCGGCCATGGCTCATGGGCCCAGCCGCTCCGCAGCACGTGGGGTCCTCCCGGACCGGGGCACGAACCCGTGTCGCCTGCATCGGCAGGCAGACTCTCAACCACTGCGCCACCAGGGAAGCCTGCTCCAGAAGATTTTTATCATCCTTCCAAATAAGCATGATCTTTCCCTCCTTTAAGCACGCATGCCACGTTTATGCCAAACTACCCTAACACAAGGGGGATTAAAAAGTTGTCTCAGTTTTCTTTTCTGAACTCTTTATGTTGACTTCTGTTTCTGGGACTGTTTTAAGGTTTAAGATATTTGCCAGTATTTTTGCATCAAACAAGAATTTATGTATGAAACTCAAATTCCTCATTTACTGTTTTAACCCAACAGAAAAAAGATACAACTATAAAACCAATAAGGCTCCCTGGGACTTGAAGGACAGGAAGGAAATTGCAAAGAGGCTTGGAGCGATAAAAAATAGTGAGGACTTTAAGTCTAGAACTTGAAGGATAAAGTCCCAATATTACTACTGGGTGACTGTGAGTGTCTCCCCTGACCAAAGGATACCTGCTTTACCTGCAGATGATGTGAACGTTGCACAGCAACATGTTTGTGAATGAGTAACAGCAATAGAACTGTGCATTATTAATGTAATAATGGACTCCTAAAGTCTATTAAGTAAACTCAGTGCTTTCTTTATGGAGCAAAACTTTGTCATCTTTAAAAAAATCAATCATTTGAAGCCTATATTATTTTACTGAGTTCGCTCAAGAAAAGAACTTTAAAATAGCCTTCTTAGATTCATTGCATGGCAGCAGTCCAGTTCCTTGGTCCATTTCTGGATTAAGCCGTAGATCATGTGGAAGTATTTTCTAAAAACTAGCTTGGGGGCTGCAATAAACTGCATCTTATGGTGCAGGCTTATAAATGTGATTTTTTTTTTCTGTGCTGATCTAAATTCCTTTTGTCTTCCCAATTCTGTGGTGGAGTTAAGAATTAGAGCACAAAGGAATGCTTGAAATGCAGTTATTACTTGGGAAATAGAGTTGAACCAGACAAAGATTCTAGAAGCAGGTAAATAAAAATATAATCAATATATGATCTTGTAAAAGTTTTGTTATGTTATGGAATCTCAGTTTTTACATTTGTTAGTTGGGGATAATAATAAAAATACCCACTTCATAGCATGGTTGTGAGGGATAAACGAGATATGATATAAAAATTAGAATGGAGCCTGGATCATAGAATATATTTATATGTTTTAACTGCAATATTAAATAAATTATGGTAACTTTATATGGTAGTATACCATGCAGCATTTAAATAATGCTGTAGAATAATGACATAAAAAGCTGTCAATGAAAAAACAGGTTATGACATTAACCCAAGATTCATCATTTGTGCTGTGTGACTGGGTCTGTATTAACTCTGTATTGGAAATCTTCCTGAATCCTGCCCACAGCTTCAAGTGTATGGATATATAGATATATAGAGATCTATCTATATAGCTATCTATATCTATATATCTATATAGATATGTTTAATTTTTCAAGAAGCATAAACTTTGCACCCACAAACAAGAGAAAGGGGAACTTGAAGACATATTCTAAACTTATTTGACTCCAGATCAGGTACCCACAGCAACAGATCCACTGACAAGTGTTTATACTTGGTACTATTTCCTGCAATGTACAGGATTGTGGTTGAGATGGAAGGTTGTCTACCAAATACTTGTTCCCCTTCCTTGGCATTGTAGAATTACTGTGGGAGGTGTCTACCAATTTTGGGAATACAGCTCTGCAAATCTACTCCAACCTCCACGTGCAGACAAGTGACCAGCAAATGTGAGCAAAATAATATGTCACTTCCAGACCTGACCCATAAACACTTGTATTCTTTCATGATTTTTTTTTCTCTTCTGGCTGCCTACAAGGGATGCGGTGACCTTGGAAACCACATGTTCATGATAGCAGAGCTTCTGACAGCCTAGGTCTTTTAATGATTGTGTGGAGAGGAGGCATTCCACTGACCTTTACACTAGTCTAGGACCAGACAAGGGTCTATTGTGCTTGAGCTGATATTTACTTCAGGGTTTAGTTGTTATAGCAGTCTGCCTACCATAACTAATACACTGGAATTTGATAGTTTACCTTTTTGATATTTTCCAAGCTCTGAACACAATGTGGTATTTTATTTCCTGCTATGATAGAAAGAAAAGAATAATAATCCAATCTCACACTGAGTATTACTGAGACAATTTTCTAGCTATATTTGGTTACCTATGACTTTTACTGGCTGATCCCTCAGAGGTTACTCAAGCAATTCTCTGGACTTGTTTTCATTTTATAAAATCTTCTGATCAATGTTCTTAAATATATATTTAAAGTGGTTTCATGATAGATACAAATATAAATCTTTTCTAAGTAATTTTCCATCTCTCTCATTAAAAGAATTATGTCAGGTTGTAGAAAAGAATAGAACATAATCAAAAGGATAAAGTAAAAAATGACCTTGAATACAAAGTGTATGTCTTTCATCAACCTTCCCCATTAGCTTTAGGGAGATATTTAATTTTACAAGGAACTGTTCTGTGCACTGAAGTAGAATGCATAATCTAAGTTTCCTAAGAAATTCTTCTAGCATTTTTGTTTTTTGTTTTAGTTCTTGGCAGGCAGCCAAGACTTGAATAAAAATTATAGATTTTGAACAATATTAAGGGGGAAATTTAGGAATGTGCTATGTTCCTACATTTTAAATTTCAGGGTTTTTTTTAATAAAATAAGGAAATGAGAATATCTCACCTTTTTCACTGAAAAGAAATTGGCACTGTGATCCTTTGAAGAAGAGACAAAAATCATTTATGGGGTCCTTGGAGATACTGGGTTATTTGCGAAGCTAGTTCCTGGGCTTAATAATATCCTATTCTAACTTTCACTATTACAACATTTCAGTTATTTGGCATCTTCCAAATTTATTTATCTTTCCAAAAAATGTTTATTTCCCCTCTTTCCCTGCTGAACTAAATTTGTTGTCATGTTTGGTTGATTTTGCCACCTGACTCCGCCTCATAAAACCTGATGCCTTTTCTACAATCCTTTCTCTTCTTGACCATCAGAAGCATTCAACACTTTTTTTTTGTTCTTTTCTTTCCTTGAATTTCCTGATTTTTTTTAGATCTTGTTCTCTCATCTAGATCCCAGGCATTCAAGAGCCCTTTTATATTCTAGAACTTAAAATAAACCAAGTTCTATGAGTGAGTGTGAGCCCTGGGGACAAGTCAAGAAAGGAAATTTCTTTCAGTCCCTCTATTGCTGATTAAAAATCAGAAACTAAGCATTATTGAATTATTAGTTTTTCATGAAAGAATCCATTTATACGGGGACATCTTAGTACATTTTAATATTGATTTTGTGTATTTTGGAATTAATTTAAAATTCCATTTATACTACACACATCTGCTATAGGAGTGAAAACCTCTCCTGTTTTCCTGCCAAGGGATGCCAAGGCTCATCTCTCAGGCAAAAATTCCTTTCTCAAAGATGTACTGTTTATGGAATCCCTACTCTGTTGCAGATACTGGGCTCAGTGTTGCAGTCAGTGATGGGTAAATGAATGTGAGGAGACAGAGGTAGTGATATTAATGAAGTTTGTTCTGAGTTTTCAGAAAGCATACCACCTATTAAGGATAGAACGATTGTTCCGATAACCCAAACACAAAGCAGGATTTTGATAAGTGACATAACAGAGCATCTAAGTGTTATTTCTAAAGGGAGAGAAAGTTCATGCACAATTGTGATAGGAGACGTTTTCAGAAAGTAGTAGCATCTGATAGTGGCCTAGTAGGATGCATGCACTATAAGCAAAGCAGGATGATGACATTTGATTCTGAATTGAATGTATGAGAAAAAAATCCTGGGACATCTGTGATCATTCTGATTGACCAAAACTGGAAGTAAACTGAAGGAGAGGGATCAAATCAATTAGTAGGTCCTGGGGATTTCCACATAACAACGTTTTCAAAATCCAGCTTAGGCATCATTACTTCTGGGGAGCCCTCCTTGATATTCTTTCCCCACCTTCAGTATCACATGTTACTCTGTGTCACTTCTATTGATACATTTGCCACTCTATTTGAGCATTTATTTGCTGATATGTCTCTTAAGTAGATAGAGAGTTCATTGAGACAGAAGCAACATCTCACCTCTGTATTTTTGGAAGCAGGGTGAGTGCCTACTGTATAGGAAGGAGGAAGGCAGTAAATATCTGTGGAATTCAATTAAATTTAATCAACAGATCTTTTGTCTAAATTTAATCTTTTCCCAGGGTACTATCTAGTCAAATGTGGTTAAATGCCTGATGAAGTTATTGAAAAGCCCTGACAAAACTTTAAAATACATCTTTGGTTTTAGTGTGAACTTTAACTGTAGGCTTGATGCATAAATAAATCAACTGTATTGAGTAAAAAAACTGTTTAATAATGGGCTGTAATTTTACCAAGGACATAAGTGGGTAGCTGGAAACCATTTCATAGCAGATAACCAGAAATATGGAATCTTCCCAAAGACTAAGATTTGCGGAATGACTCATCTAGAAACTATATAATTATTTCAGCTACTAAAATTTTTTATCTAAAGCAATTTCTATTTAGAGAGCAATGTATAGCAGAGAGACATTTGTGTGCCTGAGTGAAATGGATGCATAGATCCTTTAATTTAGATCATATCATTTAAGTCTATTCAGCTCAGAACAGAAAGCATTGTATAAAGAAAAACTAAAGGTTATAAGAATCAATCACTTTTAAAACCCCAGTTTCGTGTTTGATGACGCATAAAGCTTCTTAAAGTAAATTTTAGGATAGATTATTAAGGAATTGAACTTTGCAGTTAGACCATGGTTTTCCTCTCCGTCTTGGCCCTTGCTAGCTGTTTGGCTCTGTACAAATTACTGAACCGCTCTGAATGTCAGTTAACACATCTGTAAAATAGTTGCAATATATATCTTGCAGGATTGTTTTTGGAATTAAATGAGATTATATGTGTGAAATGCCTAGATCCCTGGTCATCTGTTATCTATGCTCAGAAAATGTTATGTCAGTCAGTTACTACAAAACATGCTTAGAAATGGGGGATGATCCTGAACAGTTCTCAGGAGAGCCAACACTGACAAGAAGCAGGGGTATATTTTTATCCAACATTAAGGAAGAAAAACTGAGGATAATGAGAGAGAGATGTGGGATTACTTTAGTACTTAGTGGTGACAATCCAATGTATGTCACTGTACCGTTTTAATTTATTCCTTGAAGACATCTCAGTTCTTCTCCATGACTTGTGAAGGGGTTATTCTAACTTTGAATACCACATCCAGAGGCAGATGCTGTGACCAATAAGCACAGCTTCTAATGGCAACAGTTTCATTGGTGACAGCTCTGTAAACTAACAGAGTGAGCAAATGGTTTTATTTTTAGGTTGCAGGTTGACAAACTGTTCTGGTTTGGCCGATACTGAAGGGATTCCTGGGATACAGGATTTTCAAATATTAAAACCAGAAAAGTCCCTAGGCAGGGCAGGGTACAGGGGCAAACCTGATCATCCACTGGGGGATTTATAAAGCCCCCAGGTCTTGGAGATAGTGGGGGTAGGGGATCGGCCTGTGTGGAGGGGGAAATCTGGCTCTTTGAATAGCATTCTGTAAAGTGAGCTGCAAGGGCTGTTTACTGAGTTTCCCACTCTTTGGTAATCAGCATCTTTAAATGTGTGTGTATTTCCTTTGCTTGTAGATTTATTGCCATCTGCTCTATTATATATTTTACTTAAGTATTTTTAATGTTTGTTTCCCCAACTACCTTCATGAGGTAAGGCAGAGATTTTTACCTGTTTTGGGTGCCACACAGAGACTACAGAGATATATACACTGAAAAGAAAATTAGAATCATTTATCCAAAAAGTGTTACTTGCAACTCACCAACAAACGAGAACAATTACCATTGCTATCATTTTATATTTCTTTCTGGTCATTTTTCTATGTATATTTGTTTATTTTTATAAGTGTGTGTGTGAATGTTTTTTGTTGTGTGTTTTAATGTTATATACATTTTAAATCCCACAATTATTATCATTATTTTGGATACTCAATATTCATTTATATCTACCTAATTATTTACCTGTTTTATTTCTCTTTATTTCAGTCTGCAGTTACACGTTAGGTTCTGAGATCATTTTCCTTCTGTTTGAACATTTCTCTTTAGTGGATTTATTTTAATGCAGGTTTGTTGGTGGAAGATTCTCTCTTGATCTAAAAACATGATAACTTCATCTTCATTTTTTAATGACATTTTTACTGAATATAGAATTTCATTTGGCATTTCTTTTCCTTTCAGAATTTTAAATATATCTTTCCTTTCTTTTTTCCATCAAGAAGTCAGCAGTTTCATATTCTCCTTTGTAGGTAATGCATCCTTACTTCTCTAGCTAGTTTTAAAAGTTTCTCTTTTCCTGTGTTTTTCACCAGTTTGTCTATTATGTGCTCTGGGTCAGTTTTCTTTGTATATATTCTTTTCTAAAATCTTCAGAGATACTTTAATCTGTGGGATAGTATATTTTAGAAAAAAATTTTCAGTCATTCTCTCTTCTTCTCCATTCTTTTTCTCCTATCCTTCTGGACCTCTAGTTTACAATATTATCTAACCTAATTTCAGATTTAGAAATTGTCAGTGGAAGCACTTCTGTCTTTTTCCTAATAGATTACAATTCTCTAGTAAATCCTCCACAATCATATCTATTTTCTCCTATTTTAAAATCCTTATGAAGTATATCTTCATCACTTGTGTATCTGTTTCTAATGTTTTTTTCCCCTGCATGGATTCCAGTTATATAGTTTTTTTCTTTTGGCATATCTATTAATTTTTGATTGAATGACAAAGGTTGTATACTGAAAGTATTTAGAGGTTATTTTCCCTCTAGAATGGGCTCATTCTTTTTTTAGCTAGTAGATAGTGATAGATTATTGCTTTCATTCTATCAGGGACTGTCCCAATGTGAGCTCTAGAGAGGCTGGGCTTACTATAAATTCACTCCTGGCTTTTCAGAGTTTTAAACTGAGAGCCTGGAGTAGTCTATGTAAGGAGTTTGAGGGATTTGGGGCTAATCACATTAAAATATATGACCATGAAAGGTAGTAATACACAACAACCTTTATTGAGTGGCATTTGGACAGGGTGGCATGAAACGGGAAGCTCCTTACTTTATGAGACCCTCCAGAGACTTACAGCATGGAGGCCACCAGCCAGAAAGGGAAGAGGTTAAGGGAACTCCTAAGTGACAGAAGAATCAAAGAGGAGACTTAGCAGCAGGGTGGGGAGTATCAGGGTCAGGGAGCTCCAAAGGAGAACAGTGATTTGGGGCCTTATGACTAGTAACTGTCCAGGGAGGTTTTGTGGGGTATGCAAAGCAGGCAGACTCTAAATGGCTAAAAATCTGCATGTTTCAGCTATTTTTAAAATAATTGGATCTGTAAAAATGTGAATTTGGAGCAGTCAGGCTTTTGAGCTAAGGGTCTCAGCCTGCAGTGAAGAAATAAACAACCTAGGGGACAACACACAGAGGCCATCTTTGGCTCATTAGTATAATAGCCTGCAAGTTCCTATTCTGGTATATCTTGTACTTTCAGTTTTGTCTTTCGAGAGTGCTGCATAAAGGTCACACTATTCAGAGTTTCTTCTCTCTTGGGAGTCATAGCTTCTCTAGCTACTCTTGCTTCAGCTGTCTTCAAGCAGATGATTTTTGTTTTTTATCTGGCTTTTAACATTGTTCTAGGAGGGAGAAGTTGTCTACTAACAACTGGTTCATCCCGCCTAAACCTGAGGGTCTTTTATTTAACTGGTGAGTTTAGTATGTGTATATTTATTGTGATTACTGGTATATTTACACGTATTTGTAAAGCTTTTTTCTTTTCTTCCATTTTCTTCTACATTAATGGTGGCTGATGATAAGTCTACTGTCTTCTTTATTGTTTTTCTTTTGTGGGTAAACATTTCTTACTCTTTGTTAGCTTTAAAACTTTTCTATTTATTCTTGAAACTCAACATTTCACTAAATATACACAGAAGTATATCTGTTTGATTTATAGTGTTTTGTACTGTGCCCTTTAAATCTGAAGACTTATGTCTGCCTTCAATTAGAACCATTATTTCTTCAAATTTCTTCATATTACTTCTCTTCCATGTTCTCTACTCTTTTTCTGGAACTCATTTTAAAGTTTTGTTAGAAATTACACCTGCTCTTCATGTTCTTAACTTCTTTCTCACATTTTTTCCCTGTTTAACTTTCAGTATTATGTTTTTGTTAACTTTTTCAGCTATGCCTTCCAAATTCCTTATTACTTCCCTGAACTGTTACATTCTCCTTATTTTTTTTTTTTTTTTTTTTTTTTGCGGTACATGGGCCTCTCACTGCTGTGGCCTCTCCCGTTGCGGAGCACAGGCTCCTGACGCGCAGGCTCAGCGGCCACGGCTCACGGGCCCAGCCGCTCCGTGGCATGCGGGATCCTCCCGGACCGGGGCACGAACCCGTGTCCCCTGCATCGGCAGGCGGACTCTCAACCACCGCGCCACCAGGGAAGCCCTCTCCTTATTTTTTAATTTATACATTTTCACTTGGCTTCTTTTAGTTTTATAATCTCTTTTGTTTTCTTTTTGAATATTTACATTTTTTTATTACCTTGCGTATTTCACATATACTTATTCTAAAGTTTTGCCTTCTCTACTTCCGCAATGTAATCCTTCCACTTGTTAATTCCATAGGCCGGCTTTCTTGGTGCTCTGCTCTTTTAAACTAACATTGTAGATATTTCATAAAATTTCCACATATGCTTTGGGCATTAGAAGCCTCCCTGTTGAAAGATCTCACAGATGACTCTGCCAGTTCCATGGGATTATCCACTGTTAACCAACTTTTAGGCTAGGTTCTTGTCTCCAGAGTTTTGGAAATAATACTCAGTTAATATAAACTTGGGATAAAACTAGGTTTCTAATTTCTGGTGGTTGATTCTCTTTCCAATCACAGCCTGGAATAAATGACTTGCTTTTTTTCTGTGATCCTGGGAAATGGACAAGTGTGTTCCAGTTCAGTTGATGTCCACTGCTAGATTCCTATGACATGTGGGATGTCTAGCCCCAATTCTAGCTTCATTGTAGAAGTTAAAGGTCTGGTCCCTAATGTGTGTTTCAGATTCCAGTCCCCCATAGGCTCCATAATTTCAAGTAGGGGTCACTACTACATCTAAGTGTTCCTTCTTCATTCCTGGGACTTAGAAAATCCCTCCTCTTTAATTTGAGCAATAAAAATAAATTCTAGTTTTGGTGGTTTGAAATTGGAAGAGAAGCTCTTACGTCTATTTATGCTGCCATTTTGCCTATAAATTTCTTTTAAAGGCCATTTTAACATTGCCATATATATGTGTGTGTGTGCATGTATATGTGAGAGAGAGAGTGTTAACGTATTTAATCCTCAGAATAACACTATGATGCCTGTAGTATTATTTTTCCCCCATTTTACAGATGAGGAGACTGCTGTGGAAAGTTAAATAATTTGCCCAAGTAACATACAGTTAATACGACTTGTTTGTGTAAAATATAGAAACATACACCCGTATTTATAAAATATCCCTCTTGACTAAAGAACACACAGGGAACTACATTCTTGGTCACTTCTATGGAGGTAACTGGTAGCTGGGGAATAGTAGTGGGAGGGAGACTGTGAAACTTTGACACATGTGAGTAGAATACTTATTTTAAAATTAAATAAATGGAAAAGTTACCTGGGCCTGGGCCTGGGCCTGGTATTTATGTGAATGCAAAGAGGAATATTGAGGATTGTAGAGAGAGGAAGTATATGGAGGCAAGTGGTCTGGGGCCTATGTGAAGAAGAGTGAGTATGTGTGGCTGGCCAGAATGTAGAGTACATGAAGTGGAATGATGAGGACATAACATGGATCGATTTATGCTTATTTTAGAACACCACTGCTCACTGTGTGTACATAACAGATTTGTCATATTGGCCCAATACTATTGGGATAACAGGTTTTCACAAACTCTGATTTATTCCGTTTCCCAATTTTATGTCCTCCTTCTACTCCCTTTATCTGAAGTTTATTTATGCGTTTCATAAGAAACCACATGCTACAATCAAATAAAATCATTCTGGTGAAAAATATTTCCCTTCTATTACTTGTGCCTTTAAAGACTAACAAGTTATTATTCTTTATCTTCCGAATTCTTGGTGGATTATTTATGTTTTCTTTTGAAAGTTCTCACTTTTTTTAACATGTTTATTGGAGTATAATTGTTTTACAACGGTGTGTTAGTTTCTGCTTTATAACAAATTGAATCAGCTATACATATACATGTATCCCCATATCTCCTCCCTCTTGTGTCTTCCTCCCACCCTCCCTATCCCACCCCTCTAGGTGGTCACAGAGCACCGAGCTGATCTCCCTGTGCTATGCGGCTGCTTCCCACTAGCTATCTTTACATTTGGTAGTGTATATATGTCCATGCCACTCTCTCACTTCGTCCTAGCTTACCCTTCCCCCTCCCCATGTCCTCAAGTCCATTCTCTACGTCTGTGTCTTTATTCCTGTCCTGCCCATAGGTTCTTCAGAACAATTTCTTTTTTATTTAGATTCCATATATATGTGTTAGCATACAGTAGTTGTTTTTCTCTTTCTGACTTGCTTCACTCTGTATGACAGACTCTAGGTCCATCCACCTCACTACAAATAACTCAATTTCTTTTTATGGCTGAGTAATATTCAATTTTATATATGTGCCACATCTTCTTTATACATTCATCTGTCGATGGACACTTAGGTTGCTTCCATGTCCTGGCTATTGTAAATAGAGCTGCAATGAACATTGTAGTACATGACTCTTTTTGAATTATGGTTTTCTCAGGGTATATGCCCAGTAGTGGGATTGCTGGGTCATATGGTAGTTCTATTTTTAGTTTTTTGAGGAACC
Source organism: Mesoplodon densirostris (assembly GCF_025265405.1). NCBI lineage: Eukaryota > Metazoa > Chordata > Mammalia > Artiodactyla > Ziphiidae > Mesoplodon > Mesoplodon densirostris. The sequence goes on along the minus strand of NC_082674.1, from coordinate 13,072,754 downwards.
TCCATACTATTCTCCATAGTGGCTGTATCAATTTACATTCCTACCAACAGTGCAAGAGTGTTCCCTTTTCTCCACACCCTCTCCAGCATTTATTGTTTCTAGATTTTTTGATGATGGCCATTCTGACTGGTGTGAGGTGATACCTCATTGTAGTTTTGACTGGCATTTCTCTAATGATTAGTGATGTTGAGCATCCTTTCATATGCTTGTTGGCAATCTGTATATCTTTGGAGAAATGTCCATTTAGGTCTTCTGCCCATTTTTGGATTGGATTGTTTATTTTTTTGGTATTGAGCTGCATGAGCTGCTTGTAAATTTTGGAGATTAATGCTTTGTCAGTTGCTTCATTTGCAAATATTTTCTCCCATTCTGAGGGCTGTCATTTTATTTTATTTTATTTTTCTGTGGTACGTGGGCCTCTCACTGTTGTGGCCTCTCCCGTTATGGAGCACAGGCTCCGGACGCGCAGGCTCAGTGGCCATGGCTCACGGGCCCAGCCGCTCTGCGGCATGTGGGATCTTCCCGGACCGGGGCACGAACCCATGTCCCCAGCATCGGCAGGCGGACTCTCAACCACTGCGTCACCAGGGAAGCCCCTGTAAAAATTTTTGTTCTAGTTCTGTGAAAAATGCCATTGGTAGTTTGATAGGAATTGCATTGAATCTGTAGATTGCTTTGGGTAGTAGAGTCATTTTCACAATGTTGATTCTTCCAATCCAAGTACATGGTATATCTCTCCATCTGTTTGTATCATTTTTAATTTCTGTCATCAGTGTCTTATAATTTTCTGCATACAGGTCTTTTGTCTCCTTAGGTAGGTTTATTCCTAGGTATTTTATTCTTTTTGTTGCAGTGGTAAATGAGAGTGTTTCCTTAATTTTTCTTTCCGATTTTTCATCATTAGTGTATAGGAATGCAAGAGATTTCTGTGCATTAATTTTGTATCCCGCTACTTTACCAAATTCATTGATTAGCTCTAGTAGTTTTTTTGGAGCATCTTTAGGATTCTCTTTGTTTAGTATCATGTCATCTGCAAACAGTGACAGCTTTACTTATTCTTTTCTGATTTGGATTCCTTTTATGAAAATTCTCACTCTTAATTGGTTCCTAAGATACTTCCAGAAGTTCATTTTGTCTCATTAAACCTCCTGTCCTGGATGAGGAACCTGGAAATAGTTTTTTTCAAAGTGAAGTGTCTTTGCTATGCAAGTTTACATGGGGAGCAGAGCCAATGATGACCGTAGGGAATACTTGAGAACTTGGGATAAGCTTGAGGACACCAAAGATTATTTCCCCAGGATAAAAAGTAAGCATTCTGGCAATTTTAGTGTGTTGTGGAGAGGCAGCAAGAAAAGAGAGAGAAAAGAAAAATAAAACCAAACAAACAAACAAAACCTTACCTAATTTGGAATCTAATATCCATTAGAGTAAGATTTCACACATTGTTCTTCAAGCTATCTTGGCTACTCTTGACTTTTTGAATTTTTGTATACATCTCAAAATCAGCCTGTCAATTTCTTCAAAGAAACTTTTCTTTGATTTCAGTCTTGGTTCTTGTAATTTAATTTTCATTATGGAGGTGCAAGTACTACTTCCTCTTAATATAAAAACATGGATAACATCTCTTAAAGGAGATAGGAAAATTTCATTCTCCCCTAAAGGCTGTTAGAGTAATGCAAGGAATAATATTAGGTAAATACAAGCCTTTGCACTTTTTTTTTTTTTTTTTTTTTTTTTTTTCAGTACGTGGGCCTCTCACTGTTGTGGCCTCTCCCGTTGCGGAGCACAGGCTCCGGACGCGCAGGCTCAGCGGCCATGGCTCACGGGCCCAGCCGCTCCGCAGCATATGGGATCTTCCCGGACCGGGGCACAAACCTGTGTCCCCTGCATCGGCAGGTGGGCTCTCAACCACTGCGCCACCAGGGAAGCCCAAGCCTTTGCACTTTTGAAATCACATTTAATTCATTATTTTCATGGGCATTTGTATAATCTTTTATCTTAACTTTTTTTAACAGTTGGCTTTAATGTGGAAGTCCAGTTTTTAAATGGTTATTTATCAGCTCACTCACATCAGCCCAGCCCTTCGAAGCCTATCAGTTATGCCAGTTAATGTATCTAAATTAGTAACAAGCCTTATCAGGGGCCTTTAAAACTGAACCTCAAAAGTTAACCGAAACAATGCTTGAAAGTCCATGTTTTTTTAACAAGACATCTAATCTCTGTTTAAAAATGATTGAATTAAGGTAAAGGAAGATCAAATAACTTGTCCAAGATCACATAGCAGATGAGTAAGTTGGAGCTGGAACTCTAGACTCCTTAACTCTACAATCTGATATTTTTTAATATCACATTTTGCTTCTTCCAAGCCTTTCAGACTGTCTCCTTGGCCTTGCCGTTCCTTCCAACATGAATAGACTCTCCCCCATTTTCACCTAGTGAGATTCTCTCTATTCATGAACTTGCAGCACCTGGACTGTATCACCTCAAAAACTGCTACTGATAACCTAGGTCAAAAGTGGTCTTTCCTCTTTGCATTCTCAGAACTCTTTGTACCTCTCTTATGCACTTACCTCATTCTGCTTTGTGTTTATACATGTGAGTTCTTCCTAGCAAGGCTGTGAACATCTTGATGGCAGGAACTGGTTATTATAAATTCAGTATTCACAATTCCTAGCCCCATGTCCTGCATAGGATAAGTACTTACTGCTTATTTAATAAATGAATGGATTCATGAATTCAGTGAGTAGAGAAAATGTCTTAATATATCCATACGTTTGGGATTACAGTGGAGATGGACAGAGAATGTTAACTAGGAAAAAAAATTCCAGATAGTTGCTCCTCTTAAATGGGAAGAAAGTTAGTAGTATCATTGACAAGAAAATTCTGTGACCCTTGCTGCTGATACGTTTGCTGTCTCCATCTAGTCACAATTGTCCCTCCCAGTGTGCTCTGCTGGGGCCAGGATTGTCCATGCTCTGGGGACAATGTGTTCTTTATGGCTTTACAAAGAGAAACATGGGCTGTGTTATAAGTCCTATCAGATTTTTAATCAATGCTTTTACCTTCTTCTTAAGATAAGCCAGAAGTTTCATTCTTTGAAGAAAAATGAAAATGTGGCTTATTTATTGTGAGAACATAGGTCATCTGAAAAGGCAAATAGTTTTCAAATTAAAGATGGTATCTTATGTATTGGAGAAAACAGGAATGTGTGAAGGCCGCCCAGAGTTGCAGGAAGAGCACGCCTCTCTCTGGTTGGGAGCTACTGCGGCCTCTTCTTGGGAACTACAGCAAGTCACTTAATCTTTTAGGGGCTCCGTCTTTCAGCATCCAAGTGGGAGAGATAATTTTCTTGTGTCATGGTAAGGATTATACATGAGATGACGTATGCAGATGTGCTCTATGAACTCTACAGCATCGGACAATTGCAAGAGAGTGTTCTTATTGGAAGCAACCACAGATGTGGTCGACAAAAAATTGAATTGGAGATTTGAAGGCCTGAAGCTGAGATCTGAAAAGCTAAAAGCTGACTTTCTCTGGTCCAAGCAGTGGAGGATGGGGAAGGGGCTGTGGCTTCTCTTCCTTGGCCTCTCCCCACCTCTGAGTCTCCATAGAATAGAGTTTGTAAGTCACTGTCTTATCTCATTTGATCCTCACTGCTCACTTATGTTTATTAGTAATCCTGCTTTAGAGATCACAAACCTGAAACTTGTGTGCCTTGCCCCCGGTCACGCAGTCAATAAGTAGTTGAGCTAAAACCTCTATACAGGTCATCTGATTCCAGATTATATGTTTCTAGGAAAGAATTATGACTCTATTCACTCTGTGACAACAACAGCCAGGGAATAATAAACCTGTGCATTTACAAAAACTGACTCTAGGCTTTCAAAATGGAGAGTTTAGTGTGATTATGAAAGTGTAAATCCTCTTGTGTTTGTCAACCTGTAAACACTGAGGAGGATGAATTACTTACCAGGCAAAAACAACTTGTCATCTATCGTTGCAGAGTGAGGAAGACAGTGTCTGCTTGTAGAATTTATGACTTTAACATCTCATTCTAGATTGTCCCTCTGGCACATCCAGGTGAGCTGAATTTATAAGATCTGCATCCACACAGTTTCATGAATGTAAACAAAATATGTTCTAGAGGAAAACCCAGTTTCACAGCTACCTATAGCAAATCTCAGATTATTCTTAGATTTCTCATTAAAATTTCAGTTTGTAAGTAACCTTGAGGACCTTTTAGTTCAATTCTTGTCTGACACTTTAACCCCCCTTTGAAATCAGAGGACTGTGTTCACTCTACCTCTGTTCACACCCCTCCACAGTAAAAGTGCTGTGAGTCTGGGGCAGAGGCAGAGTGCAGTAAGGCCGTGGGGCCTGGAATCAGAGACATTAGCTGAAATCCCACTTCTGCCCCTTATGTTGTCATTGAGATAGAAACAATTTTACTTATGCATAATCCTATTCACATAGGTTTACAAAGGCTATTAACTGAGTAAATAATATGGCAGCAGGGTTTACTTAGCTTCCTTAGAAGCAAAAGCACCTTTAGATACTTGGCTTGTCACTTAATAACGATGTTCATGTTTTCTTTTATTCATTCATTATTTACCCACAGATACTGATTGAGTGCCCACTATATGTCAGGCATTGTGCAAAGAACTGCAGACTCCATGTTCTATGAGTCAAGGCACTTGCCTTCACAGAGATGGAGGGAAAAATAGAGATGATATGATAAGATAATGGATTTAAAAGTGCTTTTGCAGTGGAGAAGTCTGATAGGATTTTAGGTATTATCTGTCAAGGTAGAACATTATTTGTAATGGCGTTAAAAATACAGTTTCATAGCAAATGGAATTTTGGTTTAAATAAATAATGGGAATATGTCTGGGGAAAACATGCTGCTCTGTGGGGCAAGACAGAGACGCAAGAGGAGTGTGTTGCTGACTTACCGTCCCAGGGCAGCACTGTGGGAGGTGGAGAGTCCTGATTTGCAGCAAGGTTTTGGAAGGCCGTGGCATATGAGGAGCTGCGACAGCGAGAACAGAAGACTGTATACTGCGAGACGCCATCCAATCTCTCAACCATAGAAATGTTCCTGAATGTTGCCAACTTCTTAAACTCCTGAGAATGATTAGATTTCTTACAGAGGACTATAAAGGGGCTGTGCATTGAGTGTAGGTTTTATATGGGACAGAATTCAGGTAGACTCGTTGAAGTGAACCAGAGAAGAGTATGTAAGAGGAAGTAAGACATGAAATGTTGGGGAGGGATTTGAATTGCCATAGCCCTGGAGCTAGTATTGGGACCTTATTTAGCCAGATCTCTGCATCAGTCCACTTTTGCTGAGTAGTTTGCAAAGGCAATCTAGCCTGTGTTTCATGTTGGGTGTGGGTTCACTTAGCTCTGTACCTCAGAGCTCTATTCTGTCATCTAAGCTGAGGGAGCAGCCCTTAAACCGGGACATGCTGTTCTCATGGCAAAAGAAAAAGAATAGTGTCAGAATTATGTCATGGCTCTTAAACCTTCTGCAAAGAAATGTTACTTCTGTTCACATTTCGTTGGTCAAACAAGTCACATAGCTAGGCCTGATCTCAGTGTGGTGGAAAGATTTGATCTTTTTACAGCAAGGAGAAGTAAATAATTTAGAACTCTAACGAAACTTCCAAAATATCTAAGGGTAGGGAGATACCAGCCAACATCAAGATTACATAAATTCATAGCAGAGTAGTCCACAGAAAGCTGTGATTTATCCAGCCCTCAAACTGGAAAAGATGATGGAGTGGTGGGATGATGGAGGATGGAGTAGCGATAAAGGATGCAGATGAAAAAAAAAAAAGCTGGGACCAGTTTTTTATATTTTGAGTACCATGGGGAGAAAAATGCATTTTGTTTTTAGAAGGTGAATAGTTATTTATTTTTATGTAGATCACTAATAATTTTAACACTGTTTTCTGGTGGCAGTGTGAAGGATGAATGGCAGAGAGGAGAAATGTAGATAGAAAAATCAGTTGAATGTGGGTAGAAAAGTCCAGGAGAGTAATGGCAGCAGCAAGTCAATGCAAATGAAAAAATAAGGAACATTTAAAAGTTTCAGAGTCGTATTTGGCAGGACTTGGTTGCAGGTTTGTTGTCACTGAACTTGGAAAAATTTTTACTGTTGCACAATCCTATTAACATAAGGTTTTCGTAGGATATTAGTAAAGTAAATAATATGATAGCAGGGTTTACGTAGTTTGCTTTGAATCAGAAGCCCCCTTAGAAGCATATTAACAATCTCATTCAGTAATGGTGACCTTGAAGAGGAAATCAAACTCACAGGCAGGGTAGAAACTCTTCTCCAAACACAGGGTGGCGTGGTCAAATATTTTTTCTCACTTCTGCTCTACCACGAACATCTCTCATTTTCCTTGGCACCAACTCTCTTCCACATTTATTGGGCTAGGATCTGACTTTCCATTTGCCAAGAATCCACCGATTTTACACAATATCATAAATATGGCTTATTTAAACTTTGTTTATATCCAAGCACCTGAGTTAAAAAAAAAAATTTCTCTGAAATCTCCAGAGTGAGAGAAACTTCTTTCCCACTGAGATTAGGGAGATTCATCTTGTCCTTATTGGGTTCTTCTCTGCACACACAGTCCTCTAACCTCATTCTTTTCTATATTATACACTGAATTACAGTCTTGTTGCATTAATTATATACAAATAATATTTTAATCACATAGCACTTTTATCCACCAGTTAGATCAGATCCCCTAGGTATTCTTATTACCCCAAAGTTTATTATTTTAATTTCAGTTGAGCCCTATTGTCTCCTTCTGGAACATCTTTGCAGACATCCTGTTCCCTGTCCATTTCTTCTATGTTGGTATTTCTCAGGGTACTTATTTTCCCCTGTTTGTTCCATTTGGTCTAGTTAATCAGCTGCTTAGATTTGCTGAGAAAAACTGGAATTTTCTTTCCACTTCTCATCAGAACACATGTAGACTTGCTCTTTCATTTTGTTGATGGGTAAAGAAACTAGTTTTAGTTTCTAGTACCTAGGGATATTGGAAGACTTTTGTGTAAGGTAAAGAAGCAACTGCTTCTTGTCATGTACTCTCAAAGTCCCATTTTCTGCTTGATGTATAATTTCTCCTCCCTGTCTTTTCCAAGCTTAATTGGAACTTTTCGTGCCCATTTATGACGTAGTCACTGAGGGCTGAAATCTGTGTGTGTGCTGTTTTACTTATATTCTTTGATTTTGGTGCTGCTTGTGGATCACCCAGCAGAAACAGCACTAGCTACACTCCACTGACTAGTATTTGGACGAGTGAACCCAGTTCCAGAGTGTGACAGTCCCCCAATTCAGCAGCTACAAATAACTGAATCTTGCGGAATATTTCTTTGACTTTCCCAAGTTGGAAAACACAGAATTATATGCTACCTGGCCTACAGAGAGCCAACGTTGATTCTTTTCAGGAACTTAATTCCAGAAGTGTTGCCAGAAATAACTAAAAATGAATCTAGAGAGTCATTGACAGCTCATCTGAAAATTACGGACAATTTGGGGATGTCTTTTCTAAAGCAATATTTGAGTATTTTTATGTGTGCTGAATATTATGTGTATATGTATTGTTATTTGTTTAACAATTTATGTGTTGTTAAATATAACACATCTTTCTTTAAGACAAGGTTAGAATTTGGTGAAGTTAACAAAGAACTGTTAACGCATATAATCTGAAAGGAGAGCAAAATATTGATACTTTAGAGTTGATCTTAATTCCCAATAACTGTGAGTTCTTCATCTCCAGCATTTATATGTCTATTGGACTCCATTTATATTACCAGACCACTGCTGGACTTTTTCGTTGAGTGCCCTGTAGAACAATCAGACTCAACACACCTAAACTAACCCATCATAGTTTTTCCCAATTCTCACCCTGTGTTACACATCTTAGTGAATGTCACCACCATTCACTAAGTCTGTTAGGTCAGGAACAAGCGTGTAATCATTAATACCTTCTTCTTTCTCACTTCTTCTCAATTTCCAAACTCAGTCTATATTTTCTCCAAACTTTTGAGTTCATATTCTTTTCACCTACAGGTGAACTACAAGGAAGTTCATCTGAATTTGCCCAAATTGCTCTAATAGTTGACAGTCTGTTTTTAACTTTCAATCATGTTCAATTGTGTAATGTTCTATTTTGCATATGCTGGTCCTTTCTCTCCAAATAGATAAAACATTTTTCAAAGGTGAATATCATATTCCATATCCTCTGGTAACCCCTCCATGTTAATTCTGGTGCTAAGGCTATATATAAGTAGATTCAAATTGGAAATTCCTTTTAAGGGGTTTGTGGCATTTTTCTTCTTCATACATCACCTCATGCCCCAACTGTCAAGGCTGAAATTGGGCCCTGTGGTTAACTGAACTTGTAACTCTGAAGCAGTCTATTGTAGTACCTACTGTAGTACTGCCATGCTTTAAGGGCTGGGAAAATTTCAAGTGAGGTCAGAAGCAGCCAAGCTTAACTTTCACTGAGTCTGCTGCCATTCCTGTGGGTATAATGTCTCTCTGTTTATCAAAATACATTTTTTTCCTACTTAATGTACTTACCATGTGGTTTTATTAGAATGAATGGCTCTCTCCTTGTAAATAGATTTGGTTGGAAATACAATTTCTTTCAGGGCCAGTGGGAGAGGTCGAAGGGCTATAAATACTCCTCCTCTAAACTGTTTATAAGTAAAATGGCAATGCTGAAAAAGCCTGACAAATGTTATAATATATCCTAAATTATGTACAACTCCCTGGCAATCTTCTCTTTCTTTCTTTGATGAAAACAGGTTGCATCGTTGTCTCTCAGTCATGAGTTGTGCTAATGGGTGCCTTAATGGATAGCTATGTCTATAAGAATGAGACTGGATCATCGGGGAATCAACCCCAACTCCTAGCCTTTCTTCTAAAGTTGGAAAGTAGAGCTTCTCCTCGTGCTTCCCTCATTGTTCTGTCTAGTGTTGGAATGAGGAGAAATCTGCCTCTGATTTGTGCGACTTTCAGTAAGGCCCATAACCACCACTTCAGTCTTATTTTTCTTGTGTCAAATGGAAACATTATCTTTCATGCATTCTTCACATGACGGATGTAGATGCAGATTTCACCCTGTTTTCAAAATTAGCACTTAATCCATTCCATCAGATAATTAGTTTCATGGAATATTTCTGGATGGCATACATGCACAACACACAAAGAGGTTATATGTTCTTGTATATGTATTACATCATGTGATCTTTCTCTTCAGAATGGGGAAAAATAGGCAAATTCTTGGTATTGTTTTCTTCATTTGAAAAGTGAGGTTTGGTAGAGATGACATGAAAAATGCAACATAGTTAATATTCACTATATGCCAGCCATTATGCTAGGTGTTAAACACATAGATTGCATAGCCACAAGCTGATTCCATTTACATACACTCTTGGTTGGGTTTACTTCTACTCTAGGGTGGCTTTCTCCTTACGTTTCTGTCCTCCCAGAGGTGTCTAAGATACCTATTATGGAGGCTTAATTTTGTCTTGTGTCATTGGGAGGTAGATAAACCTTGCATAAGAACTGATTAGAATGTGGATGACAGCAACTCTGAAAAGCACATTTTCATCCCACAAACTCATAAGTAGTAGTCTGACTCTGGGAGAGATTTGTGGTGTTCTCCAGCTGGTGGCAAGATGGATAACCAGTGCTACATCAATATAAAATAGGATGGAGCTTCCCTGGTGGCGCAGTGGTTGAGAGTCCGCCTGCCAATGCGGGGGACGCGGGTTCGTGCCCCGGTCCGGGAAGATCTCACGTGCTGCGGAGCGGCTGGGCCCGTGAGCCATGGCCGCTGATCCTGCGCGTCTGGAGCCTGTGCTCCGCAGCGGGAGAGGCCACAACAGTGAGAGGCCCGCGTACCGCAAAAAAAAAAAAAAAAAAAAAAAAATAGGATGGCAATATGGGACCCTTTCTATTTCATTTTGGGCTAAGGGTCCCAAAGACTGAGAGTAATCAAAGCAAAGCTGATATAGATCCCTTGGCTAATGAAATGCCTCACATTTGAGTCTTCAACTTTAAGATCTTAATATCTACCTAAAGGTAAATTCAAATGTTAAAATCTACCTCTTAAGACTGGAGAGGTTGAAAAGGGAGACCTTTTTGGGTAAGAAAGCTTTTTTTTTTGAGAAAGTTGTTGATATACAGTGTACGCCTGTCACCCCCTCTCTTCCCCATACAGGAGGGAAGACCATGTAAGGAACTTTAGAGAAACACTCAGAATAGTTGACCTGTGCCTCTTAGCGTTTTGAGGTGAAGGTACCAGGCAAAGTTTATGCTACAAAATTTGTCACTAGAGGAGAGTCTGGTAGAAGCAACCTGTGTCTGAAGTTGAAATTCTGAGAGCTAAACAGGGAATGAACTGTGTGTTTCCCCAGGAGGGAGCTGGTCGGGGCCATCTTGGATTCTTCTGAGAGAAGTGCCCAATGAAGCAAATAATCCCCAAAGAGGGGGAGAACTAACAGCTGTCCAGGGACTGAGGAGGGAATTAGACGTAACCAGCCAGACTGGAGATAGTGCATGCATGAAGGGAGTTGCAGTTGGAAGTCCCCTGCAGGTTCAACTATGAGAAACTCCTAAGAGCTCTCCACACATCTTTGAGAGAAAAAACTAGCTTTAAACACCCTGCTGCTCAAGGAGGCTATGCCCTTCCCCCAATACCATTTTCCCTGTTCCTTACCTTGGAGGGTCTGAAACTACTGCCAGCCAGGATGGAGAGGTGCAGGGGAGCTGGAAAGCAAGCACATCCAGGCCCTTTTCCCTCTACTGTAGGGGTGAGAAAAAGCTTTAAATTGGATAGGAGGAGGAAGTCACATAATTCTGACACAAGGATGGGTGTTTTAGTTTCCAAATCAAGACTCTTGTGTAGAAAATGTTTCGAGGAATGTTAATTATATGAGAGTGATCAGACAAAAAAAAGTGAGACTTCCTCAAAATGTCAGGTGTCAGAGAAAGTACTAGCATAGATGCACAGGCTCGGTTGGAGCAAGCAAGTGATGAGGAAAAGTAATTATTTTCTGCAGGGTTCCTTTTCCCCAAAGGATCTAGTTGAGTCCTACATCCTCTTTGGTTCCTGTGGTTCTTTTCTTTTTACTCCTTTCTCTGCAGACTAGAATAATTTACCAAACTCTGAAAATAAATATTTGCATTGCAATTACTGTGTATGAAAAAATATAAGGTGATCCTCGACCCATTATTTTCTGAGATGAGTAAAACCATTTATATGGTTTTCTCATTTTTATTTCCAAAAAAGGCACTAGGGTTTAGGAACTTCTCCTAGTGCTGAAAGCAATGACTGCCTTAGTCTACCTGTGTGGACCTTTTACAGTCCAAGATCAGTTGCAGTTTATCCAACTGTCAGGACAAGTTCATTGCTTTTCAGAAGTAAATTCAAAGATTCTCTGTGTTAGAGAGGAATTTGAAGGTCTCTGATGCTTTCACTTGTAAAAAATCAACTTTACTAAAAATATTTTTTTCAGTTTTATTGAGATATAATTGACATAATATTATATTAGTTTTTGCTCCACAACATGAAGATTTGATTATGTATATATTGTGAAATGACTACCACAGTAAATTTAGTCAATATCCGTCACCTCACATAGTTACAAATTTCTTTTCCTTGTGTTGAAAAATTTTAAGATCTACTCTCTTAGCAGCTTTCTAATAGACAATACAGCATTGTTAACTTTAGTCACCAGGCTGTACATTACATCCCCAGAGCTTATTTATCTTATAATGGAAGTTTGTACCTTTTGACTACCATTACCCATTTTGCCCACCCCCTACTCCCCATCTCTGGAAACCACCAGTCTGTTCTCTGTATCTATGAGTACAATTTATTTCATTTCATTTCATTTTTTTCTAGATTTCACATATAAGTGGAAGCATTTTTGAGTGCAGTCATCTAGGCTATGCCTGATCATTTACACTGAGGAGGTCTCACTGCCTCCCTTGAGACTTCTCCCCATAAAGACACACACAGTTTTTGCTTGAAAACAGAAGCACCAGATATGATTTCTCCAACCCATGTGTAGATTATTCAGCTCCAGCCTGAACTAAATGGGACAATTCATTTTTATAATAATTATTATAACTTAGAGATTCCAGTCCCTCCCAGGGTAGTAAGAGAACACACCATTGTATATTTTGTTGTTATTGCTGTTCTTGTCTTGTTTTTTATTTTCTTAACTGCTGTTAATTCAAGAAAGAAAGGTTGCATAAAATCCAACCTATTCTAGAAATATAAGTGGCCTTGCCAGCATATAACATTTCAAATATCAAAGTATATGATAGACATACAAATAAGGAGAAGGTAACAAACTTCCTATATACAGTACAATAGACTGGGTGGCTTAAAACAATAGAAATTTATTTCTCACTGTTATGGAAGCTGGGAAGCCCATATTTAAGTCTCTGGAAGATTCAGTGTCTGGGGAATCAGCCCGTAAACTGTATCAGAGATAGCTGTCCTCTCATTGTTTCCTCACATGATAAAAGGGATGAAGGAGCTTTGGGGTCTCTTTCATAAGGGCACTAATCCCATTCTTGAGGGCTCCACTCTTACAGCCTAATTATCCCTCAAAGACCCCACTTTGTAAGACCCTTACACTGGGGATTAGGATTTCAACATAGGAATTTTGGAGGGACACAATCATTTAGTCTATAGCGAGAAAGAAATCTTAGACATAGAGTGAATGCTTGCTGTGCTCAGGGCATCTGCAGTAAAATATTTCTTTTAATGTATCCTTTATAAGTTTCTTTGTGTCATCATTGGCCTCTTTGCTTTTATTTTTTTACTTTTTTTTTTAAACATCTTTATTGGAGTATAATTGCTTTACAATGGTGTGTTAGTTTCTGCTTTATAACAAAGTGAATCAGTTATACATATACATATGTTCCCATATCTCTTCCCTCTTGCATCTCCCTCCCTCCTACCCTCCCTATCCCACACCTCTAGGTGGTCACAAAGCACCGAGCTGATCTCCCTGTGCTAGGCAGCTGCTTCCCACTAGCTATCTATTTTTCGTTTGGTAGTGTATATATGTCCATTGCCACTCTCTCACTTTGTCACAGATTACCCTTCCCCCTCCCCATATCCTCAAGTCCATTCTCTAGTAGGTCTGTGTCTTTATTCCTGTCTACCCCTAGGTTCTTCATGACCTTTTTTTTTTCTTAGATTCCATATATATGTGTTAGCGTATGGTATTTATTTTTCTCTTTCTGACTTACTTCACTCTGTATGACAGACTCTAGGTCCATCCACCTCACTACAAATAACTCAATTTCGTTTCTTTTTATGGCTGAGTAATATTCCATGGTATATATGTGCCACATCTTCTTTATCCATTCATCCAATGATGGACACTTAAGTTGCTTCCATGTCCTGGGTATTGTAAATAGAGCTGCAATGAACATTTTGGTACATGACTCTTTTTGGATTATGGTTTTCTCAGGGTACATGCCCAGAAGTGGGATAGCTGGGTGGTATGGCAGTTCTATTTTTAGTTTTTTAAGGAACCTCCATGCTGTTCTCCATAGTGGCTGTATCAATTTACATTCCCACCAACAGTGCAAGAGGGTTCCCTTTTCTCCACACCCTCTCCAGCATTTATTGTTTCTAGATTTTTTGATGATGGCCATTCTGACCGGTGTGAGGTGATATCTCATTTGTAGTTTTGATTTGCATTTCTCTAATGATTAATGATGTTGAGCATTCTTTCATGTGTTTGTTGGCAGTCTGTATATCTTCTTTGGAGAAATGTCTATTTAGATCTTCTGCCCATTTTTGGTTTGGGTTGTTTATTTTTTTGTTATTGAGCTGCCATGAGCTGCTTGTAAATTTTGGAGATTAATCCTTTGTCAGTTGCTTCATTTGCAAATATTTTCTCCCACTCTGAGGGTTGTCTTTTGGTCTTGTTTATGTTTTCCTTTGCTGTGCAAAAGCTTTGAAGTTTCATTAGGTCCCATGTGTTTATTTTTGTCTTTATTTCCACTTCTCTAGGAGGTGGGTCAAAAAGGATCTTGTTGTGATTTATGTCACAGAGTGTTCTGCCTATGTTTTCCTCTAAGAGTTTGATAGTATCTGGCCTTACATTTAGGTCTTTAATCCATTTTGAGTTTATTTATTTTTTTTTTTTTTTTTTTTTTTTTTTTTTTTTTTTTTTTTTTTTTTTCGGTATGCGGGCCTCTCACTGTTGTGGCCTCCCCCGTTGCGGAGCACAGGCTCCGGACGCGCAGGCTCCGGACGCGCAGGCTCAGCGGCCATGGCTCACGGGCCCAGCCGCTCCGCGGCATATGGGATCCTCCCAGACCGGGGCACGAACCCGTATCCCCTGCATCGGCAGGCGGACTCTCAACCACTTGCGCCACCAGGGAGGCCCTTTTTTTTTTTTTTTTTTTTTTTTTTTTTTTTTTTTTTTTTTCATTTTGAGTTTATTTTTGTGTATGGTGTTAGAGAGTGTTCTAATTTCATTCTTTTACATGTAGCTGTCCAGTTTTCCCAGCACCACTTATTGAAGAGGCTGTCTCTTCTAAGTGTCAAAATAGGTAAAATCTTTGGCTAATTATGGGAAAGAATCATAAGAGCCATATAACACACTGTTACTTTAACTAGAGGGACTAAAATAACTGTGGCTCTGATTTTTACAGCAGGCAGTGTATATAGATAGTTTTAAAACTCTTTACTCATGTGAATATCCCAGTTGAACAGTAAAAATTCGATTTTATTTTCTCCAAGTATAAAAAAATTATATTGACATTTCATATACTGAAGCAAACTTTTATGAGACTTTAAATTTAGAACTGTAGTGAACCTGAATGAAATGTAGAATAGAAGCCACAAACGGACATTTGAAACTTAAATTTGCTGTTTTCTTATATGTGTTACGCAGATCATAAAATATATACAATCAATAAAATATCAAGGCACATTATTGTCAGAAGATAAAGAACAAAGTATTTAGGGACTTCTCTGGCTACTCAGTGGTTGAGAATCCACCTGCCAATGCAGGGGACACAGGTTCGATCCCTGGTCCTGGAAGATCCCGCACGCCACAGAGCAGCTAAGCCTGTGCGCCAAAACTGCTGAGCCTGTGTGCCATAACTACTGAAGCCCGCGCCCCTAGAGCCCGTGCCCCGCAACAAGAGGAGCCACTGCCATGAGAAGCCCACGCACTGCTACAGAGTAGCCCCAGCTCGCAGCAACTAGAGAAAGCCTGCGTGAAGCAGCAAAGACCCAATGCAGCCAAAAATAAATAAATAAAATAAATTTATATATATAAAAAAATTATTTAAAAATCAAGACATTACCTATAAAATCTAAGGAAAAGATTGAATGATATAGTCTTAGGGATTAATACTGAATAGAATTTACTTACACACATAGCTCTGTGTTATGATTTCAAATTAGTTGTTAGATTAAAATATTTCCCTATGGGTTATGAGTAGAAAACAATTTTAAGATGGACTCAAGAAAAATAATCTCACCTGAGCACAATAATATGTTACCAATATATGTTAAAAAGAACATTATTATTTTTATTATGAACTTGAATTTTAAAAGCTATCTGATTTGACTCTATTAAGAATAGTATGGGGGAATACAGTGGCATGGTAAGACAGTAGACCAGGTGTCAGAAGATAAGAGAACCTAGGTCTGCTTTTTCACCATTGCTGTTTGGTTTGTGCATGCCACTATCCATTTTTTCCCAGTTAAACTTCTTTATTAAAACATAGCATATATGCAGTCATATGTGTAAATCATACTTGTACATATTGATGAATTATCACAAAGTAAACAGACCAATATAATCACCACTCATACTGTGAAATAAATAGTACTAACACTATAAAAGCTCTCCTTACGCCTCTGATAGGTCACTACACAACCCCTCCTCCTCAAATCCAACCACTATCTTGACTTCTAATAGCATAGCGTAGTTTTGCTAAACTTTAAATACTGTCATACAGTATGTAAATAAATAAGTATGACTTTGGTCATTCAACTCTATAATTTTGTATTTTATTAATGTTGTATGCAGAAATATACATTAATTTTCATTGCTGTAAATTATTCCATTGTATGCACATAAAAACACGGGGAATTACTATTAAAGGAAAAAATGGTAATAGCAAAAACAAAGTGTGATGGTTGTTTTATGTATCAACTTAACGGGACCACAGAATGCTCAGATATCTGGTTAAATATTATCAATGAGTATGTCTGTGAGGATGTTTCTGGAAGAGATTAGCATTTGAATTGGTAGAATGAGTAAAGTAGATGGCCCACTCCGATGTGGGTGGATATCATCCAATTTGCCGAGGGCTTAAGTAGAACAAAAAGACAGAGAAAGGTTGCATTTACCCTCTACCTATTTATTTGAGCTGGAACATTGATCTTCTGTCCACAGCACTCCTGATTCTCAGGCCTTCAGGCTTAAACTGGAATCTATACCATCTGCTGTCTAGATCTCAGGCCTTCAAACTACACTGTAGGTTTTCTGGGTCTCCAGCTTGCAGATAGTATATTATGGGACTTCTCAGTCTCCCTAATTGCATGAGCCAATACTTTATGATAAAACTTTTTATATTTATATCTATATCTATCTATCCTATTGGTTCTGTTTCTCTGGAACACTCTGACTAATACACAAAGGATATTTATTGTTCACAATGACTTTTTAAATTTACCATTTAATTCTCACATTGACCATGCATTCATTGTATAGTGCTTCATAACCAATTAAACAAATTATTCCAAACTTAGTAGCTTAAACAACACTCACTATTTCCCTCATGGTTCTGTAGGTCAGAAGTCCAACGCAATGTGGTTGGATTTTCTGTTCAGGGTCTTGCCATGATAAAATCAAGGTATTACCTGAGGCTGCAGATTTCAGCCATGGCTCAGGATCCTCTTCCACACTCACTGGTTGTGGGAAGCATTTATTTCATTGTCATGCTTTCCACCTGCCCCCTGTACAAGCCAACAAAGGCTGGTGAATCCTTCTCATGAGTCAGATCTGTAGGCCTTCCTCTTCTGCTTTTGAGGGCTCATATGATTACACTGGGCCCACCTGAATGACCCAGGATAACCTTCCTATTTTTTAGGTCAACTGATTAGTCATCTTAATTACAGCTACGAAATCCCATTTGTCATGTAATGCAACATAACCATGGGAGCAACATCAGTGCACAGAGATCATGGGGAACAAAATTCTGTATGCAACAGGCCTTGTGTGATAAGGATTTTTACAATATGCACTTTAAAGATAAGAATTCCAAGGCAGAGGAAGGTGAAATAGCTTACTCTAGGTCACAGGCCTAAGTGAGAGAACCAGCTGAGTACCCAGCACTTCGCTCTTCCTTCCAGTTTGCAGTCTCTTTGCATGTGGGAATGAATGAAATAACCTTTTTGCTAAAAACCTAGATACTACGGTGATGTATCTAACCAGGCATTTAGCACTCTTGAGTGACTGAAAAAATAGATCCTTATTTTAAATTGATCTTTATAACAGAGATATGGTGGAGTTTTTAAAGGAAACTTTGGTGCTTGAAAAAGAAGTAGACTGTTGTGGGTAGCATGCACTGAGGCAGAAAACAGCCTTGGGTGTGTGTGGGCGTGTGGGCTGGAAGTGAGCCACAAACCAGAGGACTCACAATGGTTGTTGCTGGGATAATGACACCAAGCCCTCTTCCCTGGTGGGTAAATCATAAACTGCTCTATGTTGGGAGCTAGAAATCCTAGTTTTCTAGGTGAGTAATTCTCAGAAGAGCTAACACAATAGAAGAAAGCTTCTTGGGATTTTACCAGGACATAGGATTTTCTTCCCAGTTTGATCTTACCCTTTCTCAGAAGTGACTTGCTGGCCTTATGCATGGTAGAAACTCAATTAAATTGCATTGAGTCATGAAGGATTCCAAAGTAAATTAAATTATAATCTGATAAATTTAGTAAGGCCTCATTCTACTGGACTTTAAATGTGCAAAGTGAGCATAAGACAGTACGTGAATACCAGTACAACTTTCTGAAATAGGAATCAGAATTTTGATGCTGCTAATTGTGGAACCAAATGTGTAAAATAATTTATGGAAGAAAAAGAAGCTTCAAAGTGCTGGAGTTTTCTAGTAGGACCAGTTATCTAGTCAAAAATTTTTATACTGAGTTAATTATATTACATTTTTCTCTGTTAAATTTAGAGATGTGGTTTCTAACTCCTAACTCTCTCTGTCTCTCTCTGTCTCTCTGTCTCTCTGTCTCTCTCTCTCTCTCTCAGAGACAGACAGACAGACAGAGACAGAGACAGAGAAAGATAGAGACAGAGAAAATCACTGAGTACATGGTGGCATATCCTTGTACATATCCTTATCTGTTCAATTACTTTAGAAACCAACATGGTTATTTTAAAGGTGAAATGTCTTTGTTTTGCATTTGAATAAAGGATGTTAGGCTCACGTTGAAATATTACTACTTGGTAATCACTTCCCATTGTATATCCAGGTTTGTTTTATAAATGAAAAGGCAAAAAATTATGGGAAATAAAATGGCTTCCAAATCGTGACTTCAGAAGGATTCTGTACCGTTAAGAAAAACTAAGTTGGCATCAAGGTTTCATAGTGTAAGCCAATAGTTTATTGCTTCATCACCTGAAAGAGGGATCACGTTTCAGCTAAACAAGTTTATAAAGATAACCATAAATCACTATTATATAACAATTACCTCAGGAGCTTGCTTGAAATGTCCGAACTCCTTGATTTGGCATTCAAATGAATGGCTGGATTGACCTTTTCCCACTTTTCTAAGTCCTTTTCTAGTTATTCTTTTCTCTTTCAGTCCAAAACAACATGTGGCTGCCTGCCTCCCCATCTGTCCTCATCTCAAAGCGTACTTTACACCATGCAAGATTTGGGTTCCATGAAATCTGGAAAGGTCCTGCAGAGACTGCAGAATGGTAGGAACATTCATTTCCCTACAGGTTCCTAGTCTATGAAGAACAGAACTGCTTGTTACAATGGGGAAAACAATTGGAAAATGGAGAATTCATTTTAATGGTAAAAATGTATCAAACTGTCACATCACAAAGTAAATCTTGAATGGTTCAGCTTTAGGATATCCCTCTTGATCAGTGTAGTCCTGGCTTGTAAATATCCAGACCTCCCTGGAGACAAATGTGTGGCATATCTCAGAGTTTAGCCATAGACTCAAAGACACCATGATACCTGCAGTTCTTGCCTATCTTTTTCTGTGCCTTTTTGATATCTTTGCCTAAGGTTAGACCTATCTTTGTTCTGAAGAAATTAGTAATGTCCTAGTGATGTCACTGTTTTATTTATTCCTTTGTTTGTTGGTTGCTGGTTTCTTTATTTTCACTCAGTAGCAGGGTTACTGAGGTTAGTAATCTGAGGTCTCCCTGGTATGGTGGTGGGAATGCATTACTGAGGAAAGCACAGTGTTTCTCCCCAGATCCTTTGATCATCATAATGTTGGATTGGCTAAGAGATATAGTTGTGTCCAGTGTTATTTGGACTGAAAATGGCAATCTAGAAAATGGACTTTCCAAAGAGCCAAGCTGGCATCTGCCTTCTACTCAGCCTTCTAACTGCAACAGAAGAACATTAGTAGATAGCCAAAGTGTCTGCACTGACAAGTTTTCTCTTCCTATTACATACTGGAATCAGTGAAATCATTGTGTGTTCATTCATTTATATGTAAAAACATTCACTGAGTATCCATAGGGTTATAGGTCTTCTAAACACCAGAATACAATCACCATGGCTGAATTTTGAAACAATAAGAGGGCCCTGTGAATTTATCACATGCTTTTTTGTGTGCCCTAAATTAACAGGTAGCAGCTCCAAAGAATTTTTATTTTTTTTATTGATGTATAGTTAATTTACAATATTAGTTTCAGGTGTACAACATAATGATTCAAAATTTTATAGATTAAACTCCATTTAAAGTTATAAATTATTGGCTATATTCCCCGTGCTGTACAATAAATCCTTGTAGCTAACTTATTTTACACCTAGTAGTTTGTACCTCTTTATCCCCTACCCCTATCTTCCCCCTCCCCACTTCCCTCTCCTGACTGATAACCACTGGTTTGTTCTTTATATCTGTGAGTCTGTTTCTGTTTTGTTATATTTATCTATTTGTTTTATTTTTAGATTCCACATATAAGTGATAACATATAGTATTTTCTTTCTCTGACTTATTTTACTAAGCATAATACCCTCTAGGTTCATCCATGTTGTTGCAAATGGCAAAATTTCATTCTTTTTTTATGACTGGGTAGTATTGCATTATGTGTGTGTGTGTTTGTGCGTGTATCTCACATTGTCTTTATCCATTTATCTGTTGATAGGTACTTAAGTTGCTTTCTTTCTTTTTTTTTTTTTTTTGTGGTACGCGGGCCTCTCACTGTTGTGGCCTCTCCCGTTGCGGAGCACAGACTCCGGACACGCAGGCTCAGAGGCCATGGCTCACAGGCCCAGCCACTCCACGGCATGTGGGATCTTCCCAGACCGGGGCATGAACCCATGTCCCCTGCATCGGCAGGCGGACTCTCTACCACTGCGCCACCAGGGAAGCCCTTAAGTTGCTTTCATATCTTGGATATTGTAAATAATGCTGCTATGAACATTCGTGTGCATCTATTTTTTTGAATTAGTGCTTTTGTTTTCTTCAGATATAAGTGGAATTGTTGGATTATATGGTAGCTCTATTTTTAATTTTTTGAGGAACCTCCATACTGTTTTCTATAGTGGCTGCACCGATTTATATTTCCACCAATAGTGTACAAGAGTTCCCTTTTCTCCACATCCTCACCAGTTTGTGTTATTTGTGGTCTTTTTGATGATAGCTATTCTAACAGGTGTTGAATGTTTTGTTTTTTGTTTTTTGTTTTTTGTTTTTGGTATGCAGGCCTCTCACTATTGTGGCCTCTCCCATTGCGGAGCACAGGCTCCGGACGCGCAGGCTCAGCGGCCATGGCTCATGGGCCTAGCTGCTCCACGGCACATGGGATCTTCCGGGACCAGGGCACGAACCCGTGTTCCCTGCATCAGTAGGCGGACTCTCAACCACTGCGCCACCAGGGAAGCCCTGTTGAATGGTTTTGATTTGCATTTCTCTGATGATTAACGACGTTGAACATCTTTTCATGTGCCTATTGGCCATCTGTATATATTCTTTGGAAAAATATCTATTCAGGTCTTCTGTCCATTTTTATAATCAGGTTGTTTTTTGATATTGAATTGTATGAGCTGTTTATATATTTTGGATATTAATCCCTTATTGGACATATCATTGCAAGTATTAATATTTCCTCCCATTCAGTAGGTTGTCTTTTTGTTTTGTCAATGTTTTCCTTTCGTAGTGCAAAAGTTTTTAAGTTTAAATATGTCCCATTTGTTTATTTATGCTTTTGTTTCCTTTGCCTTAGGAAACACATCCAAAAAAAAATATCGCTACAGTTTATGTCAAAGAGTGCCTATGTTTTCTTCTAGGATTTTTTATGGTTTCCATTCTTACATTTAGGTCTTTAATCCATTTTGAGTTAATTTTTGTACATAGTGTGAGAAAATATTTTAATTTCCTTCTTTTACATGTAGCTTTCCAGTTTTCCCAGCACCATTATAGAAGAGACCTTCTTTTCCCCATTGTATATTCTTGCCTCCTTTGTTGTACATCAATTGACAATGAGTGTGTGGCTTTATTTCTGAGATCTGTCTTCTGTTTCATTGATATATGTGTCTGTTTTTGTGCCAGTATCATACTGATTTGATTACTGTAGCTTTGTAGTATAGTCTGAAGTCAAAGAGCTTTATTCCTCCAGCTCTATTCTTTCTCAAGTTTGCTTTGGCTATTCAGGGTCTTTTGTGTTTCCATACAAATTTTATAATTATTTGTTCTAGTTCTGTAAAAAAAATGCCATAGTGTATTGATAGGGATTGCATTGTATCTGTAGGTTGTCTTGGGTAGTATGATCATTTTAACAATATTAATTTTCCAATCCATAAACATGATATCTCTTTCCATATGTTTGAGTGACCTTCAATTTCTTTCATAGGGTCTTATAATTTTCCAAGTACAGGTCTTTAGCCTCCTTAGTTAGATTTATTTCTAGGTATTTTACTCTTTTTGATGCCATGCTAAATGGGATTGTTTTCTTAATTTCTTTCTGATAGTTTGTTGTTAGTGTATAGAAATGCAACAGATTTCTGTGTATTAACTTTGTATTCTGCAACTTTACTGAATTTGTTGATGAGCTCTAGTAGTTTTTTGGTGATGTCTTCAGGGTTTTCTACATATAGTATTAGGTGTTCTACAAACAGTGATGTCACATACTTTTATAAATGACTCCTCCTTTCCTCTTTATGATTAGAAGAAAATCATACCTATCTCTCCAATTTCCTTGCCAGTCAATCTTTTTCCTTTATACTCTTTAGAATCAGAGAAGTGTTTATATTTTCCTAAAAGCACTATGTTGTCTCTTTCTTCCACACCTTTTCTGTTCAGCAAAAGCTGCTTGGATTGCTCTTGTCTGTCTTCTTGCCTGACCAACTTCTAGTTAATTTCACTGTAAACTGAGATCTAGTTTTCCCTAAAATGTGTCCTGATTACATAGATTGTGGTAAGTATACTTCTCCTAATCCTGTACTTAACACTATCATAACACCTATTTGTTCTATTGAAATTATTTCTTGTGCTTCCCACATTAGACTGAAGTTCCTAGACTGTAAGAGACATGACTTATTTTGAATTTGGAATGATAAACACAATATGGAAACAGATCAGAAACTTTAAAAAGTTTTAACCTGAACTAAACTGCACACAGACTGTTTCCTTTCTTGCTCAGAGCAAAAAAAGTCTTCCACATTTTTCCAAATACCTGGAGCTACTCCCAGACTTCACTAGTCTCCTTGCAGGTATCAGCTGAACCTCACCCAGGGAGAAATGCATTATAGCCTTTGAACACCAGGGTGGAAAGAAACCTCAGGAATCAAGTTCAATACTTTTCATTATTTGGATTTTAAAGCCATCTTGACACAGTGTATAGGATCCTGGATTTGTGAGAGAGTTACTGGGTTCAAAATCTACAATCACCAGGATTTATCAAGTACAGTGCCTGGCCCACAGAAAGTACTTTTAAAAATACTTGTTTTATTAAAGGAATAGAAGTATGATATTTGGCAAATCATTTACTTACTCTGAGCTTTTTTCTCATTGTCAGGTAACCCAAATTATATCATAAGGTCAAAATAAATTTGTCAAACATTAAACTCCTTAAACTGCCTCCCAGTGATTTCTGAGAGTTCCTCATGGTGTGTTCCGTATACTTGGGGATCCTTCTCTCTTTCAGTTCCCTCTTTAAGCTGCTACGCAGTTACCTTTGCTCACTGCTGCTGTTAACTGCAGCCCTGAGGGAGGAAGCCTTGCTCTCACATGTTGTATTCTATCGCTTTATCTCCCGGTTGGTCTGCAAAGACCAGGCTGTATCTTTTAATGAGTTTTTTTTTTTTTAATTCTCAGATAATGAAAGAGAAACAACACAGAGAATCATTTGCAGCCCTGCAGCTTTCTCTAGCCTGTCACAGAGTCAATATGCAAACACAAAGTATTACTGATGTGGTCAGTAATACAAACACTCTGTAGCAGAAAAGCAGGAGTGCTAGTCCAGACCAAAGTTCCTCGTGGTGCATTAGAGATTGAGTTCAGACCACATTTTTGTCCTTTAGCATCCATTGTTAGTAACCGTGTAAGACCCTCTTTACAGGTCTCATTCCAGCAGCTTTGGAATGTAGCTTCTGTCATTCTCAATCCTTTTATCATCTTTTCAAAATCAAGTTAATGACTTTCTTCCAGGTATGGTTAGAAATAAATATTTTGACCTTATGAAACATACCTAACTACCGGTGCCATAATTCTGGTGCTCAGACAAACACCTTTTGTATCATGCTTCATTAGCCTGATTTATTTCTGTCTCTGTGTGTAGTACAGAATACAAGGCATAATGCTAGATAAAATGTGAGTGACTTTCTGGAAACTGATAAGTAAGTGGGACATACATAAGAAAACATTTAATATTCTGTAATTAAGGTATCATAAGTTAGAGAGGGATAAGGGGAATTAGTTTGGGTGGGTGATATCGGGTCGGTAGCCCTTGAGCAAGGTCTTAAAGGATGTGTTGGGAGAAGGAAAGACTTGAGCAGGACTCCAGGGCCTGAAGAGTGGGGAGTAACTTTGCAGAATATCAGGTAGTCTGATAGGGATGAATTTATGGAAGGGACATGAAGGAGAGCATAGCGTGATAAAGATGAAGCTAGAAGTTCATTTGGGGCCACCCTAAGTGTGGAGAGTTTTGAATTTCAGGATTAGGAGTAAAAGCCAGTTCAGTTGCTCTAAATAAGGTTGAGTTATGTGCCCAGGACAGCAGTGACACCTTAGCAGTTGTCAGACACCTTAGCAGGTGACAGTTGTCAGAAAGCCTTTATGTGATTTTTCTCTTCCCAAAGCTCTTGCAGATTTAGAGCACAATAATGATCCTTGGGTAAATTTCAAAGAAGCGATGACTCTGTGCCTGACACCTTGAAGCCACAGAGCGTCTGAGGTGATAAGAGTGAGGTGAACCAAACCCCAAAGCCACGGAAAATCAATGGCTATAAGTAACTGCAGCCCCAAGCTGCAGATTGCTGTAGCAGCTGCTGTATTGATTTCAGTTCCAGCTTAATTGCTGCAGCAGGCAAAGTGAATGCTTCACTCTTGAGTGTTTAAGGCTCTATAGATTTTCCTGGAGCTTGAGCTAGAGCTCTTTTTGCTTCCAGTGCTTCTGTTTATAGCTCATTTGGGAATTCCACTAAGTCATTTCCTGTTTGAAATGTCCCTGTCTCATGCTTATGTCCTATCTCCCAGGATAAAATGTGGTTTTCAAGGACAGAGACGTCAGCTTAGGTATTCTAATATGTTCCATAAGGTTAATCACATCTTTGGTTGAATAATTCTTGATAAGCTGAATTACATGCCAACGTAATTTGTGGTTATTATTAAAGCATTATTGCTATGATAGCAAAAGATGTTTTTAATTAGTAAAAAACCACCCATAATCCCACTTTTGTAACATGGTAACTGTTTCACTTTTCCAAGTTCTTGTCTAGTTTTTGGTCATTTCCATACCCATCTTGACGTGGTTGCAATACATTAATTCATTTACCTAACAAATAGTCACTGAATACTTACTGAGTATGAAGCAGTGATGATCAGATACACATAAGATGCAATTAGTAGGAATCTGTAATGTTGAGGGTTTTATCATCTTGGTGTTATACCAAAAGATGTTGCATATTTCATAATTTTCATAATAGCTCATCAAGGTAGCAAATCTGGTAACTTCCTTTGCTCACAAGCAGAAGTGGTGTTTGGAGAGCTAGAGAAAAGTACACTCACATCATGCTATAATAAAGCTTGAACTCACAACCAACCTAATCAGTTCAAAGAGGTCAGGTAGTCAGGCCCATGGTGGGTGGTGATGATGGCTGACACTCATATATACCAGCAGTGTTTAATAGAGGAGACATTTCTTACCACAAGAAGATGTTCACTAACCAAGCTTTGTATAAAAGCTAAGCTCAGACTTTAATGATTAGTGCCCATGCCTTGGAATTACCAGAATCTGAGAAAATAGGTGAACATGAGAGGAAACTCAACTTTTTATCCTACCTACCCCGTACCCCAAATAGTCAGTCTTATTGATTAAAGATGTTTCTACTTAAGTGGGTGCCCTTCCTCCTGTGTTGGAGTATGTGAATTACCCCAAGCCAACTGAGCAGAGTGGAACTAGGGAATGCTGTTAGATTCATTGCTGTCCTTGCATACTGGTGACCAAGAGGAACATCTGAGGAAGAAACATCCAAATCTAATTTCCTGAAGTTCAGTTTTCTCTTGTTTGTGAAAGTGCTGATATTTCTCCCTGGTTAATATATGGCGCCCATGGTCTTAGACAGGCATGATTAAACAGCAATGCCCTGGGCAGTCGTATCCCCAGTAGTTGTCGTGTCACTGTCCAAATCAAGATTTACTTTCCTCTGGACCCTGACAGGGATTGGCTTTCCTAACATAAAGGAGAATCAAGGGTTTTTTTCTGCATCCGAAAAGAGCAGTCTGATCACATACAGAGACTACAGCTGACAAGAAGAGGCATAGCACTCAGGCAAGGGGGTGGGAAAGTGCAGCATCACTCAGCCATCTCTATACTTAACACTGACAAGCAGTCAGGCAGTTTTATGGATGACATGTTTGGAGAAAAATAACGCCTTGCATAGTTAAACTTCAATAGCCTAAGTAATTTTGCTTAGCTTTATTTTTCATAGACTGTATACAAAAGATTAGGCATTCATTTCAACTTTCAAAGTATACAATTAGAATATTGAATAAATTTTTATAAAACACCCCTGAGGTTGCCCAGGTATTTTTATATGAGCCGCTAAAAGGCCTATGCCCCTGCATTTAAATCTTTACATTAAGCATGCCTACTAGGTTTCTAGTGATGAAGAATTTGAGACTAAACCCACTAAATGTGCACTTTTGTTGCATTGCGTAGTAAACTGTATATATTCTCATTCCAGAGGATGTATATACACAGTTTTATTTTCACTACTTTATTTGTTATATACTTTTCTAGGTTAAGGGATTTCCTCCAATTATCATCATAGCTAAGTTGCTAGCTTGCTAGACTTAGGTATAGGTAGGTTAACAGACACTTAGAGCAAATGAACCTGATCTGAGCCTTAAACTTTAGATTCTTATACTAAAAGTTGGTCACAGCAGGTGAGAAGGTCCCACTACAGAAGACATCTTAACTAATCTTATTTTTTGCCCATGCGTTCAGAGTATTAAAAATAATTTTTCTGAGCCCTCCAATTGTACATTTTATTTCTACTCATAATATGGCAAAAACTGCTGTATTTTCAAAGACAGAAATGAGTTTGAGACAAAAATACCCAAGGACCTTTTCACCCTTTGATCATGTGTACATTGCCACTATTTGATCTAAACCCTTATAGTGGTTTTTAGCATAGCTTAGGACTATTCTTCATCATCTATAATGTGGGCCTTCAGAAGTTTTTACTGGGTAGTGAAATTGTCCCTTTGTCCAGAATATATTGAACTAGAAGAGACTACCCAAATCCATCTAAGCCAACTGGAATAAGGGCTCAGAGATCCTAGTTGGTCATGTGGAATGCTCCTTTAAACCTCTGTAGCTGTGGTGCATTCATCTTCCTTCATGCAGATTAAGTAGCGCAGAAAGTTACAGAAAGAGATAGGAATGAAGCAGCTCCTTTTTGAGCCTTAGCTGAACACCTGCCCTTGGGTCAGTGAGGCAAGCCTGTATCCTGAGAGCTCTAAGTAATACATTCCTTTAATGTCAGCTTAAGAGCTAGATCCTGTACAAAAAGCAGATCTCTGGAGGCATGGGGGATGGAGAGGGAAGGCAGTGTATACTATTATTTGTAATATAGGCTCATGCAATCTTAAAACTGGACTGACCTTCAGAGAGTTTCTAATTCAGCCGTATTTTGTAGGTGAGAACCCAGAGAAAGGAAACATATTTTGACCAGGCTAGGCCGTTAGAAAGTTGTTAGTGGCAGAGTCAGAATTAGAGTCTTAGTTCTACAAATTCCCACATATATGTCATGTGAATAAAATTTCTGAGAATGATACTGCAATGCCTGCCCCTCTACAAGCAATTTCATGACAAGTGTTGTACATCCTATTACATACATACACATACTATGCCTTGTGCAAAAACATGTTAGCATTGTCTATCTCTTTTTCTGTGAAATATCTATTAACTAAAAGCACCATTTCCATTTGTGTGAGTTGTTTATGTCACTTTGTCTCCCTTTAACTTATTCTGTGGATGAGAGTTTCATTACTTTTTCATTTCCCTGTACAAGCTGCTTAATCAGTTGTTTTGCTCTAAGCTCAGCAGGGCCTTCACAGTTGCTCAGTAATCTTTCTTTTATCCCTGTGGAGAAATTTTCATTCTTCTTCAAGGTCCCTATACATCCCTTTCTCACTGTTTACAAAGAAACCTTTTTTTTTTTTTCCACACAAAAAGTCTGAAACTGCTAAGGGATAAATTCCATCTATCTCCCTCACACTGTAAGTATTAAACATGTCTTCTATCCTCTCTTGATTCAAAATAACCTGAGTCTCTCTTTTCCAAGGCTGGAATGTACCACTGTGTTCTCTTCACCATGTGCTCTTATACCCTCCTTGGTCATGATGCATTGATTGCCTCTTCCTAATATCATCTCCCTCTCTCCCATTAATGATACCAGTCTCTACACAGAAAAAGAGCTAAGACTTCCCCATTCTGTGGAAACCTGCCTTAAGCGTTCTTTCCCTTGAGTTGTATGGTTGAATTGACATTCCTTCTCCATTATACTTTACACTGACTGCTCTTATTTCTCTCCCTTGCATTCATTTCTTTTTTTTTTTTCTGGTACGCGGGCCTCTCACTGTTGTGGCCTCTCCCGTTGCGGAGCACAGGCTCCAGACGCGCAGGCTCAGCGGCCATGGCTCACGGGCCCAGCCACTCCGTGGCATGTGGGATCTTCCTGGACCGGGGCACGAACCTGTGTCCCCTGCATCGGCAGGCAGACTCTCAACCACTGCGCCACCAGGGAAGCCCTGCATTCACTTCTTAAATGTTCTGCTTGTTGTTCGCTCTTCCTAACATGCTCAATCCTCTCTTCATGTTCCTAGGATTTTCTAATTGCTGAATCCAGCAGTCTTTTCTTATTGTGTTTCTTTTTTAAGCTCTCTGAAGCTTTTGCAACTTTTGACCACCCCTTTCCTCCAATGGTTTAACAAATCCCCCGCCTCCCCACCCCCGGCTTCTTTTGGTAATCTGATGATGCCTTCTAAGTGCACTTAACTAGTGCTCTGGCTTCTACTCTGATAAAATATAGGCATTTCCCAAGGTTACAATCTTGACCATTTTCTCTTATCTACATCAGTAAGGCTAGTGTAAAAGTTGAGTGGACCTGAGATTAGACTATGCTGACCATTTATTTAGCAGTGTGCCCTTTACTATTAATAGTTATTTAACCTCTCTATGACTTAACTTCCATTATCTGTAAAATGAGGTGAAAAATAATTGCTCATGTTTACTGAACGCTTGCTATGTGTCTGGAGCTCTTATAAACCCTTCACATGCATTAAGTCACTTTGCATCATAGCTCTAGGGATTATTATCCCCATTTTACAGATAAGAACACTGAAACACAGAGAAGTTAAATAATTTGCCCCAAATGACAAAGATAGTTAACAGCTGAGCCAGGATTTGAATATAGGTAGTTCATTTCCAGCTGTTAATCGCTACACTATTCTGCTCTGCAGTAGTGATATTTTTTACGCATAGGATTCATATGCAATTAAATAAAATAATCCTTGTAACACTGTTAGTGTAGTTACTGGCATAAATTACATGCCTAGCTCATGTTAGCTGTTAATATTCCTCTTATTGTTAATAATGTTTCCTTCACAGGGGACATATTTGGGCCTTATAGTCACTCCTTTGCAGTTGAACACCCACACATATATCTCTAACCCATATTTGTCTCCTGAAACGCCTAACTGTATGTCTTTATCCAGTTACAAGCTATGGATCTAAAATCATTGTATATAAAGTTGAAAAGGTCCTATTTCTTATCTTCCCTTCAACCTATGATCCTTATGTCAGTGAATAGTACCACCACATTTCTAGGCGCTTGAGCTTAAACCTTGGAGTCATCATTGTATGTCCACCTTGTACCTCATTATCCATGTTCAGTATGCAGACAGTTCCTGCTTATTATAACTCAGAAATATTTTTTGAATTTTCCCATTTTCTGCTAGTGTTGATTTCTCTAATTAAGGGTTCATCATATTGTAGCTAAATTGTTGTAATAGCTTCCTAAAATATCCTTGCTTTTCTAGTGTATCTAGTACTAGACAGCCAGTTATGTTTCCAAATCTTTGGATAGCAAACATTTTAAAAAATTGTGGATCTCTTTGTTCAAACAAAACCCCAAGTGGAAGCCTTATATGAAATGAGATACGAATCAGAGCCCCTCAGATTGCACTGGGGATATGAAATTTGGAAGCTAGTGCTCCCTTATTTCCTTCTGTCCTAGTTTACTCTAAATTGCCTTGTGAGTGGTCTCTTATCTCCTAAGGGAATGGTTTGAAGATTTTGGTTTTAAACAGACTTAATCATAATATTCTTCTGTATACATCTTTGGTTAATATGACATTCAAGATCCTTCACAGTTTTGCCCAAAGTGTATTTTCAGTCTCATCCACTGTCATTTGCCCCTCAGAGTCACAGTTGCTATCCAACATCCATTGCTCATTCCATTCATCCTCACATATCCATTCCTTTGCTTATTGGTTTGGACTTCCTTAAAGTCTCTCTTCATTCTCTGTCTCATCTAGTGTAATTCATTCATTTTTTTAATGTTTTTATTGGAGTATAATTGCTTTACAATGGTGTGTTAGTTTCTGCTTTATAATGAAGTGAATCCGTTGTATGTATACATATATCACCATATCTCTTCCTTCTTGCATCTCCCTGCCTCCCACCCTCCCTATCCCACCCCTCTAGGTGGTCACAAAGCACCCAGCTGATCTCCCTGTGCTATGTGGCTGCTTCCCACTAGCTATCTATTTTACATAAGCATTTGGGCTTTTAGGGACAGGCATTGTTCTTTCTTTCCTTGCCTTTTTGACTTTTTGTCTGTGGCCTGACAGCTCTTGCTTCAAATTCCTCATTATATGGTGTCAGTAGTGGTATTCCTACCCCAGATCCTGATACATGATCATTTCCTTATCTAAGCTGTTTTTATTATCATTAGTGATTTTTACTCTTCTATTCATCCATCCAAGCATCTACCTTCCATCCTCATTTTACCCATTCTTAGAAGACCTACACCATCCATTTTCTTTAAGTAGTCTTCCCTAACCACACCCAGGGATTTATCCCATTTGAAAAGTGCCAGTTTCTGCTTATCTTTTAAATCCACGTCTTTCTTTTTATTACATATATTTGCATCATTTTCCCAAACTAGAATCTAAATCCTTTTAGAATAAAGACCATAAATGTGTGCTGTCTTTTGCCTCTCTCATAGAACATAATTCACAGTTACAAGGTGTGACCTTCCTTTCTTGCTTCGTATCCCCTTTCCACAGATGAGGTTCTACCATGGAAATGAGCTTATATTTACAGTCAATGACTCCCCAACCTCACATGATTTCCTGCCATTAAATATAGTTTTCTCTCTCCATTGGGAAGAATTTTATTTAAGATCAACATGCTCTGAACTATCCTCCCCCCAACCCAGCAGCCCTCCCTCCATTTTATGTTTTATGTCAAAGGATTTTGCTGTGTCTACTGGTGACTTCCTAATAACAAATTCAGCACCATCACAAGAGGACAGCTCAAAGCAGGGTTCTGACTATGCTATCTAACTGCAAATATTGTGTTGTCAGTCTCTCTGAAGGAACTCTTGAATGCTGCTTTAGAGGAGCATCCCCAAATTACATGCCATAGATATTATGCTAAAAGGTCTTCACAGTCAAATACATTTTGCAAGCACTATCCTAAACAAAAATAAAAATATTACTTCACTGTAGCACATTTTAGAGCCAGCATTATGCTAATGCACACTGAATATACCGATGGGAAAAAAACCTATGCAACACTTTCTAAAATTATTTGACCATGGGATGTTATTTTTCAGAACTTCTCTCATGGACTGGAGCTGAGAAAAACACTTTGGAAAATACTACACCAAGAATTCAATCCTGTACCACATCACAAATCTTAACAGCTGATTTATTTTGTGGATGAGGGTATGGAGGTCCAGAGAAAATATAGTTCACTTTATAAAGATCATATGACTAGCTATCAGCAGAACTGAGGTTAGAACACCTGCTTTATTCTGTTGCTCACATCTCCATCGTACCTCACATCCCTCAATAGGTCTCCTCTTCCTGATTCTATCCCCAGTTCTTCTGCTTCCCTGAGCAGATTTAGTTGTGAAGTTCTCTCTCATGTTAAACATATTAAATTTTTATAGTTCTCTTGTTTGAGAATTATAGGTTATTTCTCCTTGACAACAGTTTCAAATATCAAAATATGCTTCTTTCCATACTGCAAAAACATACCTATACAAATGAAGTTTCCAGAATAGTATAATTCTCTGAAGCCAACTATAATGATCCCTTGGTATCTAGGGGGGATTGGTTTTAGGACACCCTGCAGATACCAAAATCATGGATGCTCAGGTCTTTTATGTAAAATGACATGGTATTTGCATATAACCTACCCACATCTTCCCATATACTATATACCATCTCTGGATTAATTATAAAACATAACTAAATGTAAATGCTATATAAATAGTTGCCAGTACATGGCAAATTCAAGTTTTGTTTTATTGGAACTTTCTGGATTTTTTTTCCTGAATATTTTTGATCAGCAGTTGCTTGAATCTGTGTGTGTGGAACCCGTGGATAAGGAGGACCAACTGACAACCTTGGCTGCAACCTTAGGTTATGTATTTATTACAGAACAATGTTTTCTATCATGGCTAATTGAATCTTAAAATCTATTGCTCAATAATAATTTAGTATTGGTATCTAAAATTTGGAGATTGTTGTCAAATACAGGAAAATCTCTGTCATATATCTTTCATGTATAAGGTTTAGGATTTGGAAGAATTTTCTGCAGACTAGCTTTCAGCTCTATGCATTCCAAACCTCATCCCTCCTTCATTACCCACCTAATTCAATACCAGGTACTACTGAACACATTTCTACCAGTATACAACCTCTGCTGTATACCTTCATGTTAAGATATAGGGTTAGTTGGCATGGTGATAGTGGTATCTGTAGAAGACGTTTCTGTACGTGACAGCTATCAGTGACTTATTTATGCATGGAAGTGATAGCAAACCACATCAATACTTTTCTTTAAAACCCAACTAAATATATTTCAAATTCAACTATTCTTTGGCCAGATACCAAAAATGCCTGCAGGTACTCTGTACCTGACAGGAGGGAAAGTGAGAGAGAGAGAGAGAGTAAAGTGGAAAGTCAGGGGCCTTAACTGTCTGCTGCTAAAACACATTTATTCGGCAAATTTTATAAAATCACATAACTGACTAAATACATTGCTTGCCTCTTCCAGAGGCTTGAAGGGATCTGTGCAAGTAAGAGCCCTGGAAGATTAAACTTCATGGCAGATCTGCTTCTGAGCAGAAAGTCTTATTACAGAAAACAAAAAATCTTTGAGGGCATTATTTGTAACTTGAGCAATGTGTCAGGTTTTTAACTGAAGAAGAGATATGCAGCTATTTTTAAGTCAGAAATGCTCCCTAATGATCTCCTCCTGTAGAAAGACAATGTAAGATGGGAATTCTTTCCTGGAGCTTTAAATGCTTAGAATAACAAGTCACTATTTACTGACTATGTATATGTGCCAACACTTATCACGTGTGGTTTCTAATCTCACAAAAGCCTATAAAATTGGGAGAGCAAAAACAGCAACAGGACTCACAGGTGTTATCTTTGCTCTCCAGACTCCTATAAGAAAGAAAAGACTCATACATTTATACAGACTTGCTTCATTTGAATTTCAAAGGTAAGCTGGGTTCTGAAAGCTAGATAGATAAATCAATTTCTAGAGATTAAACAGTGATCCAGAATAAGACAAGCTCTCAAATTTGTTAAAATTTAGCAGGTAGTGGAGTTGAGATGCAGTTCTGTTTTTCTTTAGGATAAGCCACATACTAGCTGTGATGGATTTGTTGTGTGTGATTAGTATTGCATATGTTTGTGCTTTTATGCATCTTGGCAGAAATGTGTAAGGACAATCAAAACCTTCTATTAGCCTAACTCCCAGCCCCTGATCCTACAAGAACAGCCTTCTTCCAATATTTCAAGTATAGTTTCATCTGTTTTGTAATCCTACTTAATTCTTTCACTTGATTTTCAATATGAAGCCTGTTGGAATAATATTTCTTTTTCTTTATATCTAAATAAAATATGTATTTCAACTAGTCAAACTATCTTCTAAATTAACTTAATGACCTTGTTCATCACACAAAAGAATCATAGGATAAGAAGCCAACATCTGCTTCACTAATCATCAGATAAGTTAAAGTATACTGATATCTCAGTTTTCCAGACAGGCCTTTCAGAAATATAATAGATAATGCCATATAAATTAAAAAATGAGTAGACAGCCATAAAAAAGAACAAAATAATGCCATTTGCAACATGGATGCAACTAGAGATTATCATACTAAGTGAAGTAAGTCAGAAAGAGAAAGACAAATACCGTATGATATCACTGATGTGTGGAATCTAAAATATGGCACAAATGAACCTATCTACAAAACAGAAACAGACTCACAGACATAGAGACCAGACTCGTGGTTGCCACGGGGGAGAGGGGAAGGGAGAGGGACAGACTGGGAGTTTGGGTTTGGTAGATGCAGACTATTACATTTAGAATAGATAAACAACAAGGTCCTACTGTATAGCACAGGGAACTATATCCAATCACCTGGGATAAACCATAATGGAAAAGAATACTAAAAAAAAAGAATGTATATAAGTATAACTGAGTCATGTTGCTGTAGGATAGAGATTGGCACCACATTGTAAATCAACTATACTTCAATAAAAAAAAATAAAAAAAATACAAAAGACCACAAATTTTAATATTGATTACATGTTAAAACAGTAACATTTTGGATATAGTGGCCTAAATAAAATACATTATTAAACAAATGAGTAGAAACTAACACCTTGAGGAAGCAAGACTTTTCAATGTTTAAGTGATTTTGGTGAGAAATTTTGTAGTCATTACAAGTTAACTTAACAAGCAGCAGACTTGGAATCTTAACTAGTTCCCTTGACTAGAGGGATCATCATATTAATTATTATACTTTCCTGCTATGTGTGAGTACTCTGGTAGCTGGATATGCTTTTACTTGGGGGGACAGGGGGTTAATACAGTGATTACTAGATTTCTGCATTTTTCTGATTATTTTTCTTATTCTCAGCTAATATTTCTCCTTGGGTACGTTCTCAAAAGACTACTGAAAACTGTTTGTTAAATGAGTAAACTTGATGTCACATGAGGCATTTACTCTCCCAGATGTGAAGATGGTGTCCCTATTCCACCAAGAAATTAAGAGCATGGGCTTTGTCATAGTTTGCCCCAGTGCAGAGGAGACCTTTGCAGATTTGTGGCCATGTTCTGGATGATTATGATCGCCAGATATTGGAGCCACTACTGATTAGTACTTGAGGAAGGGTGAACTGTTTGTCTTTGAGAAATAGCCCTTGCAGTCCCCTAACATTCTTGCTGTTTTATGACTCTATATTTTCCACATAATCTTCCTTCTGCTGGGAAAGCCCTTGATCTTCAAATATATTGGAGCCAAGCCGACTTATCCATTAGGACTCAGCTTTAAAAGAGTCCCCCATCTATGTAGCCTCCCCTGGCACTGCCCTATCCTCCCAGGAATGGTTTTTCTTGTAGTATATTAAGCTTGTCAATTTAAAAGCTTACCATAATGTATGCCTTCCTTCTTCAATAAAGAGTGAGACCTTTGAGGGCAGAAACCATATTTTATTCATTTTTACATCTCTGCCTCTTGGTGTAATGCCTGTCACATAAAAGCTCTCAATTAATACCCGTTAAATGAACTTTTAATTCATTAATTTATTCATGCAACAAATACAACTTAAGGAATGTTATCGGAAGCAAATAAACTACATTGGCAGTTCCCTCAAGCAGTTGAAGTGTTGGATTTACGGTCTATTATTACTCATTAGGCAGGCTGAGCTCCGCTTTAATCACAGGTCTTCTTTAGCTGCTTACCTTAAGAGCTAGTTTCATATCCACACAGCTGCCTGTATCCATGGCAACTGAGGTGCACGAATACAGGTTCTGAAACACTCTTTCTAGAAAGTCAGGTCCTCTATTAAAACTGTAGTTTACATCTGTATCCTTCCAAGACAGGTATTATCTCAGGCCTGCACGGTGACTATTTCAACTAAGCAGTAGTGACTTCATACAACATCATGTCTACAAAGTATTTTCCCCTTAGAGCACAGTGAGCTGTTGATAGATCTAGTGTGGTGAGGTCACAGGATCACATCAGTTCCTGAGAGTGCTACCTGCAATGAAGGTGTAGCCTATAGCATTTCATTTATGTGTCAGGTGGCATCACAGTCTCCTTGCTTCAGCTTAACAGAGGTAGCAACTCCATATGTTTCTTTCCATAGATGTCTGGAAGCAGGGGTAGCATTGTATGTCCCATGTCCCTTGGTGAAGAGATTTTATGTAGGAATAGTTCCTGTGGGGGCCTGAAGAAAACAGAGATAGAAAATGCCACTTGAGATTAGAAAGCATTGAATGTATAGAAGTTAGGAATACGTTATTAGCTCTTTAGGTGAGTTTAACCCATCCTCAACCAGAGGATCTCCTTTTAGATAGAAACCAGGAACCACAGAGAACTGCGTAGATTTTGGAACATTTATTACACCTCCATGATGGTTAATATGTAATCATTTACCTTTTCTTCAGAGAGCTTATTGGTAATATCCTTATAATGTGAAGAGGATTTGACCTTGGCTTAAGGTGCAATGAGGAAGTGATAAGCTGAGAACAGGTATGTTCTTTAGCCTTTCTTGCAGGAAGAGAGTAATCTGGCCTGAGTAGGTTGTTGCAGCTCTAATGATGTAGTTCGTTGAGTCCGTGAGGGACTTTAGGTTTTGCATCATGGGGAAAGCCCATGGGTCCCAAGAAACGGGTTAGGGTAGACAGGGAGGCCAGGGGTGCCTAAAATAACAGTGAGGCCATGTCTACCAACCGGAAGAAAATTACTTCAATATTTTGACAACCAGTTAGCTGTACCAGTGCATATTGAATATCAGCCTGTATTGGTTTGCTAGGGCGGCCATAACAAGGTAGCACAACTGGGTGGCTTAGATCAAAAGGAATTTGTCATCTCACAGTTCTAAAGGACAGATGTTCAGAATCAAAGTGCTGGCAGGGCCATGCTCACTCTGAGAAGGATGTGTTCCAGGCCTCTCTCCGAGCTTCTGGTAATTGCTTGGCTTATGGCAACATAACTTCTGTCTTTGCATAGTGTTCTCTCTGTGCACATGTCTGTCTTTTCACATGGCATTCCTTTTATAAGGAAAGCAGTCATATTGGTTTAGGGGTCCACCCTAGTCCAGTATGACCTCATCTTAACTAATAACATATGCAACAACCTTATTTCAAAATAAGGTCACATTCTTTGGTACTGGGGGTTAGAACTTCAACATATTAATTGTGATGGGGGACAATTCAGCAGTAGTTATGAACTTTCTTAGGCACATTTTCTGGTGTACATGCTCAAGAATTTCTCTACAGTAGATACCTAAGCACGACTTGCTGGATCAGTCATGAAGAATCCAAAAAAGAGAGGAAAAAAAAAAAAAACTTGGGCGGTCCAGATGCAGTGATGGGATCAAACTGGTGAGAGGTCTGTGGGTTCATTTCCTGGTACTGAGCAGCTGCTTCCACTGGAGAAAGGAGTGAGGAAGCCCACATCTGAAGACGAATCCCATATATTGGGTTGGCCAGAAAGTGTCTTCAGTTTTTAAGTAAAGATAAAAGACACATTTTCATTTTCACCAAGAACTTTATTGAACAGCCTATTCACTCTTTTATTCCATTACCTTCTGACATTTTTCAGGCAACTTCATAATTCCATTCTCCCAAAACTTATCTTTTTGAGCAAACAACTGTTCCAGGTGCCTTTTACAGTCTTCCAGAGAATTTAAATTTTTTCCATTAAGAAAATTTTGTAAAGACCGAAATAAATGGAAATCCGAAGGTGCAGTGTCTGCTGAATACAGAGGATGAATCAGAACTTCCCAGCCAAGTTGTAACAGTTTTTGCCTGGTCATCAGAGAAACATGTGGTCTTGCATTATCCTGATGGAAGATTATGCATTTTCTGTTGACATTCTGGATGCTTTTCGTAGAGTGCTGCTTTCAGTTGGTCTAACTGGGAGCAGTACTTGTTGGAATTAATTGTTGGGTTTTCTGGAAGGAGCTCATAATAGAGGACTCCCTTCCAATCCCACCATACACACAACAACACCTTCTTTGGATGAAGACCGGCCTTTGGTGTGGTTGGTGGTGGTCCATTTTGCTTGCCCCATGATCTCTTCCATTCCACATTATTGTACAGTATCCACTTTTCATCACCCGTCACAATTTGTTTTAAAAATGGAACGTTTTCATTACATTTCAGTAGAGAACTGCATGCAGAAATACAGTCAAGAAAGGTTTTTTTTTGCTTAACTTATGTGGAACCCAAACATCCAAGCAATTAAGATAACCAAAATGGTGCAAATGATTTTCAGCTCTTGATTTGGATATTCTGAGTATGTTGGCTATCTCCCGCATGGTATAACGTTGATTGTTCTCAGTTAATGTCTCGATTTGATCGCTATCAACTTCAACTGGTCTACCCGACCATGGAGCACCGTCCAGCGAGAAATCTCCAGCACGAAACTTCGCAAACCACTTTTGACATGTTCGATCGGTCACAGCGCCTTCTCCATACACTGCACAAATCTTTTTTTGCGTTTCAGTGTGTTTTTAACCTTTCTTGAAATAATAAAGCATAATATGCTGAAAATGTTGCTTTTTTTTCCATCTTCAATATTAAAATGGCTACACAAAAATTCACCAGTTTTGATAAGTCTTTTTTTTAAATGCACACTGATATGACAGCTGTCACACACTAACAAAATTGTTTTGAATGAAGTTAAAAGACAACTAAGTGCTACTACAGCCATCTTATGGGAAAAAATGAACAAAGCTTTTGGCCAACCGAGTAGTATTGAGAGCTGGATAACTTATAAGGTAATAATTTGGTAAATGATCAGTCACCAAAGGGTGGATATATCTTCAGCAGGTGTTGGCTGAGGATGCTTCTGCTTCAGAAAACAGAATCAAGGAACACAAGCTCTGGCTTCATGCTTCCCCTTGCTTTTTACCTTCCTCTTCTAAGGGCTTCCTTAGTGGCTTTCTGTTCTGAGGTGTCTCCAATTATTGCAATTGATTTCAGAAATTTATTTTTTAAAATGTGAAATGCACTTATTTTTAAGGGAAAGAGGAAGCAAAACAAACGCTTATTCAGTGACTCTTCTAACTAAGGTGTACCCTAGTCTTTTCCTCACATTATTTCTTAAGAGATGATTTTATCCCCATTTTTACAAGCAAGAAAGTTAATACTCATAGAGATCAGAGAACTTCCCCCAAAGCAAGCAGTAAGTAACTGAGTTTTT
Organism: Mesoplodon densirostris; assembly: GCF_025265405.1. Classification (NCBI taxonomy): domain Eukaryota; kingdom Metazoa; phylum Chordata; class Mammalia; order Artiodactyla; family Ziphiidae; genus Mesoplodon; species Mesoplodon densirostris. The sequence continues at coordinate 13,033,270 of NC_082674.1, read as the reverse complement.
TTTTTTTTTTTTTTTTTTTTTGCGGTACGCGGGCCTCTCACTGCTGTGGCCTCTCCCGTTGCAGAGCACAAGCTCCGGACGCGCAGGCTCAGCGGCCATGGCTCACGGGCCTAGCCGCTCTGCGGCATGTGGGATCCTCCCGGACCGGGGCACAAACCCGTGTCCCCTGCATCGGCAGGTGGACTCTCAACCACTGCGCCACCATGGAAGCCCAGTAACTGAGATTTTAACTGTGTTTTTTTTTCTATTCCAAACCATAACAATTACATCACTTACTCTTTAAAATATTTATGTTTTGCAGGTTGGTTTGTTAAGGGGATGGTAGTAGTTTCATGATTAGCACAAGTCACGGTAAGATATCATAAGAAGGAAATATACAAAAGAGAGTTAATTCTTCATCAAGCACCTGTATAATAGGTGCTTTCTATCAGTAATTTCCTTGGGTGTTTCTAAAAATTCTGTTCTTCAATATTGTTAATCCAATCTTATGATGAAAAAATTAAGATTTAGAGAGGTACAGTGACTTGCTCAATATCATATCATAAAATGATAAAGATATGGTTTGAACAATAACTCTTTCATGTGAAGTGCCATATTCATCCCTTTGTTTCATTTTTCTCTTTTTATAATTTATTAGAGCATAAATTTAATGAAGGAGCTGAGACTATATATTATTTTTATATCCTGCATAAAGTGAACGTGAAATGAATATCTATTGCATGTTTGAATGAACAAATTCACGTATTTTGTTATCAGAGCAGTTTAAGATAAGAACGGAAGATTTCAGGATTTCACAAGATATCTTAGCTGTGGATTGCAATTTATGGTAACATTAAATTTATGCTCTACCCATAATCAATTGTGGATACTCTTTCAGAAAAATATCCCCAGTTCTCCAAAGTCAGATCCTTTGATTTCAAGGTGAAAAGCATGTGATTTTGTAGAAACTTCCTGTATCTCCTCATGGAGGGATGTCTTATCACACAGTGGAGACAAGAGGGATCACAGAGTGCAAGTAGAAGAGTCAGTCTGGGAAATTTGACCCACTATTTTATTTTATTTATACTTTACCAAATTCATTGATTAGTTCTAGTAGTTTTCTGGTAGCATCCTTAGGATTCTCTATGTATAGTATCATGTTATCTGCAAACAGTGACAGCTTTACTTCTTTTCTGATTTGGATTCCTTTTATTTCTTTTTTTTTCTCTGATTGCTATGGCTAAAACTTCCAAAACTATGTTGAGTAATAGTGGTGAGAGTGGACAACCTTATCTTGTTCCTGATCTTAGTGCAAATGGTTTCAGTTTTTCACCATTGAGGACAATGCTGGCTGTGTGTTTGTCATATATGGCCTTAATTATGTTGAGGAAAGTTCGCTCTATGCCTACTTTCTGGAGGGTTTTTATCATAAATGGGTGTTGGATTTTGTCGAAAGCTTTCTCTGAATCTATTGAGATGATCATATGGTTTTTCTCCTTCAATTGGTTAATATGGTGTATCACATTGATTGATTTGTGTATATTGAAGAATCCTTGCATTCCTGGGATAAACCCCACTTGATCATGGTATATGATCCTTTTAATGTGCTGTTGGATTCTGTTTGCTAGTATATTGTTGAGGGTTTTTGCATCTACGTTCATCAGTGATATTGGCCTTTATTTTTCTTTCTTTGTGACATCTTTGTCTGGTTTTGGTATCAGGGTGATGGTGGCCTTGTAGAATGAGTTTGGGAGTGATCCTCCCTCTGCTATATTTTGGAAGAATTTGAGAAGGATAGGTGTTAGCTCTTCTCTAAATGTTTGATAGTATTCGCCTGTGAAGCCATCTGGTCCTGGACTTTTGTTTGTTGGAAGATTTTTAATCACAGTTTCAATTTCAGTGCCTGTGATTGGTCTGTTCATATTTTCTTTCTTCCTGATTCAGTCTCAGAAGGTTGTGCAGTTCTAAGAATTTGTCCACTTCTTCCAGGTTGTCCACTGTATTGGCATATAGTTGCTTATAGTAATCTCTCATGATCCTTTATATTTCTGCAGTGTCAGTTGTTACTTCTCCTTTTTTATTTCTAATTCTATTGATTTTTCTCCCTTTTTTTCTTGATGAGTCTGGCTAATGGTTTATCAATTTTGTTTATCTTCTCAAGGAACCAGCTTTTAGTTTTATTGATCTTTGCTATAGTTTCCTTCATTTTTCATTTATTTCTGATCTGATCTTTATGATTTCTTTCCTTCTGCTAACTTTGGGGTTTTTTTGTTCTTCTTTCTCTAATTGCTTTAGGTTGTTTATTTGAGATATTTCTTGTTTCTTAAGATAGGATTGTATTGCTATAAACTTCCCTCTTAGAACTACTTTTGCTGCAAAGCCATAGGTTTCGGGTCATCGTGTTTTCATTGTCATTTGTTTCTAGGTATTTTTTGATTTCCTCTTTGATTTCTTCAGTGATTTGTTGGTTATTAAGTAGTGTGTTGTTTAGCCTCCATGTGTTTGTATTTTTTACAGATTTTTTTCCTGTAATTGATATCTAGTCTCATAGCATTGTGGTCGGAAAAGACACTTGATACGATTTCAATTTTCTTAGATTTACCAAGGCTTGATTTGTGACCCAAGATATGATCTATCCTGGAGAATGTTCCATGAGCACTTGAGAGGAATGTGTATTCTGTTGTTTTTGGACGGAATGTCCTATAAATATCAGTTAAGTCCATCTTATTTAATGTATCACTTAAAGCTTGTGTTTCCTTATTTATTTTCGTTTTGGATGACCTGTCCATTGGTGAAAGTGGGGTGTTAAAGTCCCCTACTATGATTGTGTTACTGTCGATTTCCCCTTTTATGGCTGTTAGTATTTGCCTTATGTATTGAGGTGCACCTACGTTGGGTGCATAAATATTTACAATTGTTATATCTTCTTCTTGGATCAATCCCTTCGTCATTATGTAGTGTCTTTGTCTCTTGTAATAGTCTTTATTTTAAAGTCTATTTTGTCTGATATGAGAATTGCTACTCCAGCTTTCTTTTGATTTCCTTTTGCATGGAATATCTTTTTCCATCTCCTCTCTTTCAGTCTGTATGTGTCCCTAGGTCAGAACTGGGTCTCTTGTAGACAGCATATATATGGGTCTTGTTTTTGTATCCATTCAGCCAGTCTATGTCTTTTGGTTGGAGCATTTAATTCATTTACTTTTAAGGTAATTATCAATATGTATGTTCCTATTACCATTTTCTTAATTGTTTTGGGTTTCTTATTGTAGGTCTTTTCCTTTTGTGTTTCTTGCCTAGAGAAGTTCCTTTAGCATTTGTTGTAACGCTGGTTTGGTGGTGCTGAATTCTCTTAGCTTTTGCTTGTCTGTAAAGGTTTTAATTTCTCCATCAAATTTGAATGAGATCCTTGCTGGGTAGAGTAATCTTGGTTGTAGGTTTTTCTCCTTCATCACTTTAAATATGTCTTGCCACTCCCTTCTGGCTTACAGAGTTTCTGTTGAAAGATCAGCTGTTAACCTTATGGGGATTCCCTTGTGTGCTATTTGTTGTTTCTCCCTTGCTGCTTTTAATATTTTTTCTTTGTATTTAATTTTTGATAGTTGGTTAATATGTGTCTTGGATTTTTCTCCTTGGGTTTATCCTGTATGGGACTCTCTGTGCTTCCTGGACTTGATTAACTATTTCCTTTCCCATATTAGGGAAGTTTTCAACTATAATCACTTCAAATATTTTTTCAGTCCCTTTCTTTTTCTCTTCTTCTTCTGGGACCCCTATAATTCAAATGTTGGTGCATTTAATGTTGTCCCAGAGATCTCTGAGACTGTCCTCAATTCTTTTCATTCTTTTTTCTTTAATCTGCTCTGCAGTAGTTATTTCCACTATTTTATCTTCCAGGTCACTTATCTGTTCTTCTGCCTCAGTTATTCTACTACTGATCTCTTCTAGAGAATTTTTAATTTCATTTATTGTGGTGTTCATCACTGTTTGTTTGCTCTTTAGTTCTTCTAGGTCCTTGCTAAACATTTCTTGTATTTTCTCTATTCTATTTCCAAGATTTTGTATCATCTTTACTATCATTATTCTGAATTCTTTTTTAGGTAGACTGCTTATTTCCTCTTCATTTTTTAGGTCTGGTGGGGTTTTGCCTTGCTCCTTCATCTGCTATGTGTTTTTCTGTCTTCTCAGTTTGGTTAACTTACTGTGTTTGGGGTCTCTTTTTCGCAGGCTGTACGTTCGTAGTTCCCGTTGTTTTTGTTGTCTGTCCCCAGTGGCTAAGGTTGGTTCAGTGGGTTGTGTAGGCTTCCTGGTGGAGGGGACTAGTGTCTGTGTTCTGGTAGATGAGGCTGGATTTTGTCTTTCTGGTGGGCAGGTCCACGTCTGGTGGTGTGCTTTGGGGTGTCTGTGGCCTTATTATGATTTTAGGCAGTCTCTCTGCTAATGCATGGCGTTGTGTTCCTGTCTTGCTAGTTGTTTGGCATAGGGTGTCCAGCACTGTAGCTTGCTGGTCGTCAAGTGAAGCTGAGTCTTGGGGTTGAGATGGAGATCTCTGGGAGATTTTTGCCGTTTGATATTACGTGGAGCTGGCAGGTCTCTTGCGGACCAGTGTCCTGAACTTGGCTCTCCCACCTCAGAGGCACAGCCCTGACGCCTGGCTGGAGCACCAAGAGCCTTTCATCCACACAGCTCAGAATAAAAGGGAGAAAAAATAGAAAGAAAGAAAGAAAGAAGATAAAATAAAATAAAATAAAGTTATTAAAATAAAAAATAATTATTAAAAAATGTTTTTAAAGTAATAAAAACAAAAAACATAAAATGGACAGACAGAACCCCAGGACAAATGGTAAAAGCAAAGCTATACAGACAAAATCACACACAGAAGCATACACATACACACAAAAAGAGAAAAAGGGGGGAAAATATATATCGCTGCTCCCAAAGTCCACCTCCTTAATTTGGGATGATTCATTGTCTATTCAGGTATTCCACAGATGCAGGGTACATCAAGTTGATTGTGGAGCTTTAATCCGCTGCTCCTGAGGCTGCTGGGAGAGATTTCCCTTTCTCTTCTTTGTTCGCACAGCTGCCGGGGTTCAGCTTTGGATTTGGCCCCGCCTCTGCGTGTAGGTCGCCTGAGGGCATCTGTTCTTCGCTCAGACAGGACGGGGTTAAAGGAGTCGCTGATTCGGGGTCTGTGGCTCACTCAGGCCAGGGGGAGGGAGGGGTACGGATGTGGGGCGAGCCTGCAGCGGCAGAGGCCAGCGTGACGTTGCACCAGCCCGAGGCGCGCCGTGTGTTGTCCCGGGGAAGTTTTCCCTGGATCCCGGGACCCTGGCAGTGGCGGGCTGCACGGGCTCCCGGGAAGGGAGGTGTGGATAGTGACCTGTGCTCGCACACAGGCCTCTTGGCGGCGGCAGCAGCAGCCTTAGCGTCCCACGCCTGTCCCTGGGGTCCGCGCTGTTAGCCGCGGCTCGCGCCCGTCTCTGGGGCTCCTTTAAGAGGCGGTCTTAATCCCCTCTCCTCTCGCACCAGGAAGCAAAGAGGCAAGGAAAAGTCTCGTCTCTTTGGCAGCTGCAGACTTTTCCCCAGACTCCCTCCCTTTAGCTGCGGTGCACTAACCCCTTCAGGCTGTGTTCACGCCGCCAACCCCAGTCCTCTCCCAGCGTCAGACCGCAGTCCGAGCCTCAGCTCCCAGCCCCGCCCGCCCTGGCCGCCGAGCAGACAAGCCTCTCGGCCTGGTGAGTGCCGGTCGGCACCGAGCCTCTGTGCGGGAATCTCTCCACTTTGCCCTCCGCACCCCTGTTGCTGCGCTCTCCTCCGCGGCTCCGAAGCTTCCCGCCTCCGCCACCCGCAGTCTCCGCCCGCGAAGGGGCTCCTAGTGTGTGGAAACCTTTCCTCCTTCACGGCTCCCTCCCACTGGTGCAGGTACAGGCCCTATTCTTTGTCTCTGTTTTTTCTCTTGCCCTACCCACGTACGTGGGAAGTTTCCTGCCTTTTGGGAGGTCTGAGGTCTTCTGCCAGCGTTTAGTAGGTGTTTTGTAGGAGTTGTTCCACATTGTAGGTGTATTTCTGATGTATTTGTGGGGAGGAAGGTGATCTCCGCGTCTTTCTCGTCCGCCATCTTGAAGACGCTTAACCCACTCTTTTTATCTGGGTAAAATGTGTCTTCTGTTCTTTGTGAATTTTATATTTCATAAACTCTGCTCTCATATAAGAACTTTACATATAACTTTATATATGACCAAACTACAGATTTTTTAAAAAAATACAATTCCCTCTTTATTTGGTGTTTCCTTGCGTAATATTGCTTTGCTCAGTGCCTCCTGAAGAAAGAAAAACTGACCTCTGGGTTGGGGTAGGTGAGTGGAAGGAAGCTTCTAGGCGGTTTACAGAGTGCCTGCTCCTTCACTGCTTACTTATAGTAAACTGGTAGCTCAGACACCTATCTTTTGATTTTACTTATGTTTTCCCCCTAAATTCTATTTTAAATAGTTAATCCATAAACAAAAGAATATCCAATGAGAAATAAATCTCTTTTTCATACATTTTGCTCAGAGGTCCAATCCCTCTCGCCAAAGAAAACCTGCTAGGAGTTTTTGGTAAACAGTTACCAGAGATACTCTCTAGGGAATAAGGCAGGATTTTATGAATGTCCTTATAGAGCTAGGTCCTGAAGAATTCTAGGCAGGAAATAACATATACAGAACACTGAAAATGAAATAATATAGTTATTCAGTAATCAATTTAATGCTTCAATATCCCTTCCTCTGAGCACATTCTTTTCCTTCCTCTCTCTGCTTAGAGGGCAGCCTACCTATTTGTATCGCCAATAACCAGATCATTTTAGTACCTGTAAGAATTTAAATCCAGTGATCCAGGAAGCTTATACTTCCATCAGATTTGTGGATAAAAGGCTGTATTTTACACAATTCTGCTTAAATCTGAAGAGTGGTGGTATTGCATAGGACCTCAGCACCTGCACCATCTTCTTCCATGGGAAATAGTTTCCTAAATTGTCTGTGGACTATGTAGTTATTGAGAGCTATACCTCTTCTGTCTCAGTGAAGGCCTTGGTTGGAGATCATGTGTTATTATACAAGATCAATGTCCAAATTACTCTCCTGCTTTTAGACTTACAAATTCTACCAAATACTTTCCACAAAGCATTTGTGCTGAGAATGGCTAAGAGGGAAAACGTGGCTGTATTTCAGGCTGGGTCCTGAGCTTAGGCCTCTGATGGTGGTAACAGAGGCAGCCATCCCAGGGTTGTCACTGAGAAAGGTGAGTCTGCAGAGACCTCTGCTCAAAGCATTTCCCGTGTTGTGCCCTCCTAGCAAAAGCCAGCAGCCTTTTTAGTAGACCCACCTATTCTCTGAAATGCTTTTCACCCTCCTGGAAAAATCAGGTTCTCTCCCCACTTTCTATAATGGTAGATGCATGAATAAAAGCAAACTCAGCTAGCTTTCTGGCATGATAAACTATCTGGAGACGCAAACACTAAGGAGTTTATGCAAATGAAACCAAAATATATTGAAGTACAAAATAAGCTAATGTGTTATAAGAACTTAAAAGTTCATCTGGATGGTTCAAGGATACATCACAGAATTTAAATTGGGTATCCATAGAATTCAGTTAAATCCAACAAATATTGACCCTGTGTTCAGTCCCGCTGGGACATGTTAGCATGGAGGTGGGGTGTGATGGGCAGGGTAGAATGAGAGGTGAATGAGACATAGACCCTGCCTTCAGGAAACTCTCAGCCTATGATCTAGAGGCTGGGGGGAGACAAGAAAAATGAATATGATTAAGTGTGTGGGCAGAAAACCATAATGCTGAAATACCCAAGTGCTGGGGTCAGACTACCTGGGTTTGAAGCCTGGCTTCATCACTTAAAGCTGAGTGATGCTGGGCAGAGTGCGTCTTCAAGCCTCAGTTTCATCATCTGTAAACCTGAGTTTCATACACTATCTACCTCATAGTGTTATTTAAAAACTTAAATCCTGTAACCTGTCCACAGCACTTATTCCAGCACTAACGACATAGTGCCTAGTAGGTGGCAGCTATGAAATGTCAGGAGACTCACAAAGCAAGTAGGAAAGGTTGACCCCGCTGGAGAGGTGAGAAAAGACTTCAAGGAAGAAGTAACATTTGGAAAAGAGAGGCAGGATATCCACTGATGGAAACTGGGGAGCAAGGCACTTAGCATATGTTTATAGTAGTTGCCTGTTGGGCTCTATAGCCTCTGAGGTGAGGGTTCATGCCTGTCACATTCATCAAGATAGTCCCAGGTCCCAGCACCAGAAAGGGACTCATTTATGAATGAAGAATGAATGAATTCGTGAGCAGGTGAATTAAAGGGAAGGCTTTGAAGCTGCTGTTAAAGCTAACAGCAAGGTTGATAGATTCTATGAGGATTATTTTATAGAGCTGGGAAGGCAAAAGATGTGCCCATGGTACCATGTATAAGTAATTCTGCCGGTGAATTCCTTGCAGGTGAAGCTAGAATGTCAAGTTGGAGCCAGACCACGCAGAGCTTTGAGTACAGGGCAAAAAGTCATGTCTACAGGCAGTGAAATCACTGTACTTGTATTTCTTTTCCTTTACATTTTGAAGAAATTTTTAAAAAGCTAAGCTGTACTGCAGAGTCAGCTGAAATGCTATGAACTCATCGTTCATTTTCCTGCCATCAGTTAGGTGCAAATTAGACATTGTCTTCTGCAGATAAATTGCTTAATCTAAGTTTTTGCTGCAAAGGACACCAATGGCTTTTGAAGCTGCAGTTAAAGCTAATAGCGAGGTTGATAGATTCTGTGAAGATTATTTTCTAGAGCAGACAGAGTCTGCAGTAACCAAACCTGAAATGGTTGTTAGATAGAGGCATTGCAGGCTTACCTGGGCTTCACTGGTCCCAGGTAATCAAATGTCAGGATTCTTTGTAACCTTTGGTTCTCTCTATTCAAACATGTCACGGGCTTCTTATGAGATAGGTCAATCCAATGAAATATGATGGTCATTTCCCAGCATTTGTTTTGTCAGCCTTCAACTTTTCATATTTATGAAGGCTTTTACCAGCATTTTCCAAGTATAGCATATCGTTTAGTTCTCAGGACTAAGTTGTTCTGTGGGTTTTATCATCGTGACCGGGGAGGATCCAGAGCTCACTCAAGTCGTCTGACACCCAGTTCCAGGCTCTTGTTTCTCAGTCATATGGATTCTGTGGACTGTCAGTGTTTTCTTCTGAACTCTCCAGAATTCTTCCTGCAGGTACTGCTTATGTGTGTGATGCTTCATTTTTAAGCTACAAAATGGTTTTCTGCTTTTATGGTGTCTCCTTGATGGACGCTTTATACAACTATTCTTACTTTGATCTCTTTCTATTTTAAAATCTAATGTTCATTCCTTAACTTAATCAGGAAGGCACCAGACAAAATAATCCAGTAATAAATTTGGTTCCCTTTTATAATGCCTCTTGATCTGATAATAGTGGCAGGCCCAGCCAAAACTTATAAGATTCTAATATAGACATCAAAAGACATTTGTCTAGATTTTTATGTGGAAGGATTAGGAGAAAGAAGGTAGAGGCATGCTGAATACCTTATTAACAAGTGAGTTCCTACCTGAAGCTGAAAGAGGCACAGTGTTGTGAGGTAGACAACACATGGGCTTGGGAGTCAAACATACCTGGGGGAACTGGTTCAGGCACTCTCAAGCTATCAAAACTGGATCTTGACCTTGAGCTCAGATACTGAGCCTCAGTTTTCTCATTTGTAAGGTGGGTTTAGTGACAGTTATATGGTATTAACTTATTTTAACTCATTCATGAGTCCACAAATATTTATTGATTACCTATTATGAGACAGGCATTGTGCTAGTTGCTGGGGATAAAACCATGGATAAAAATAAAATAAGACATGATCACTATCTTTATGGACTTAGAGTCTAGTGGAGAAGACAGAAATGGTGCAGATAATTATACAATCATATAATTAAAATTGTGATAAAATTTATGGAGGAATGATACAAGATGTTTTGGGAGTGTTCTAGTGTAGTTTGGGGGTGTCAGGAATCCCTAAAGTTGAGACAAAAAGGATGAATAGGATGAGTTGCCTTATAGGATTGTTGTGAGGATCACGGATTATGTTTACTGATGTGTCTAGCGCAGCACCTGGGACATAATAGTCATCAATAGTCATAATGAGAACAATAATATTGGACTAGGTTACTTCCCACTTCAGATATTTTGAGACATCTCAAGGAGAGCTTCCCTACCATCCCCCTTTTTCCCAGCCCTGATCCTTTTTCTAGGGCACAAAACCCTGTTTCCCAGGATTCGATGGCCACTCCTCAGAGATTTATTCTAAATTACTCTAAGTCATATTATGCTACTGACTGTTATAAAATCAATCCCGAGAGTTACTCACGGGAATGAATTATTCCAATCCATGCTAGGTTACTAATAATTGATATACCATCCCATCCTGAAAGAAGCTTTTATTAAGGGGAGAAAACGTTAAGAATGCTCTCTGTGAATGGAAGAGAGTCTTCATAGTGTGGGTGTGTGGGGAGAGAGAATGTCAAATAGAGAGGCTGAGGGTTCTTATACTCAAGATAATAGAAAGAGGTCAGGATGTTTGAAGACATGCTGGCTTCATGAGGAATTCTATCCAGGAAGCCTGCAGAATGCCTATTTTCTAATGGAAAAAGTGCTTCTTGTCACATTCACAGTCCCCAAAACTTTTACTTAATTATAATGATGGTGACCCCTCATGTTTCCTGGGGGTTTCTGACTGGCAATGTACTTCCACCATCCTGATTTCCTTTGGTCATCTCCCCAGGCTTGGAGATGGCTGACTATGCTGACTGTGCCAGTAAGAGGAGGTTGTTTCTGTACAGCTGGGGCCTTCTGGGGCCAAAAGACTGAGGCAAAACTACACCCATCTTTACATCTTTTATCTATGTTGACTTTCTGAGCGCCTGTTAATTCTTGGCCCTGAGTTAGAAGTGGTGGACAAAGAAAAATTCAGAAATAGTTTCTACCCTCAACGAGTTCACCATTTAGTATTTTGATGGAGCAAAGTAGCAGGAGCTGTGAGAGCACAGATGAAGGAATGATTAACTTGGCGTAGGTGTGCTGGGAAAGGCCTCAGGTACAGGGGCATGTTTCAAAGGGCATGAAATGACGTCTGCCTACCAGAGATGCACGTGGTGGGCATTCTAGGCAGTGCGTTGCCTGCAAATATGCAGAGCAGAATGAAAAAGCATAACATATTTACCAGATGATGTGGTCTGAACATATTTATGAATCATCAGTTTAAATAAATATATTCTATTTTGAGGCTTTTTGAGTGATACTGATGGTGGGAGAGGGAGGCAGGCAGGAGATGGAGGGAAGGAGGAAAGGAAGCAGAAAGGAAGGAAGGAGGAGGAGGAAGAGAGCAGAAAGTTGCTGAGTCATAATCACTCTCTCTGGTATTAAGTAGATGAGTCATGAGTTCACAGGTTAAAGATACCCGAATTCTTGTTAGCTTCATGCGCTTGACCAAAGTGTCAACCTCATCTCCCCGGTTGCCATGGATGAGATGGCCTAGCAGCATATTTGTATCACTGAGAATTCTTTCCCTGTCCTCCGAATTCTATAAAGCACTGACTTTAGAACTTGATAACCTGAGGTTTGAATCCCAGCCCTTCCATTTATTTGCTGCCTGACCTTGAACAAGTTTCCTAACCTCTCTGAGCCTCATTTTCTTATGTAACATAGGGACATTGTTCCTCTTTCATATTGCTGTTGAAGGATCAGGTATAACTTATGTAAGTATCTGCTATGGTCCCTGATTTATAGGAGGCACTCAGTGAATGGATGCTGTTGTTATTATTATTTCTGTCATTTTTATTTTCAGTAGTAATACTTTTAGTTTTATGTGCTGTATAGAACTTACTGGAACTTCACAAAATGGGAAAATAAAGTTCAATAATAAAAGGGATAGGCAATCTCTGAAACTTTCAGATAGAGTCTTTAATCTTACATATATTACCAGAAAATGGAGAAAAATGTGTTACATATATAAGGAGGGATAGGATGTGGGGAAATCCTTTGAGTCATGCTGTTTAGTGTCTTTTGCATGTGGTCATTTGTTTTGACCAAGGCCTCCATTTCATCGAATTAATGCTGTCTGGATAGAAGGCACACAGAAAGATTCTCAAAAGTGAGTACAAACACTCGTGCAGCTCAGTATCAAAAAAACAAACAACCTAATCCAAAAATGGGCAGAAGACCTAAATAGACATTTCTCCAAAGTAGATATACAGATTGCCAACAAACACGTGAAAGGATGCTCAACATCACTAATCATTAGAGAAATGCAAATCAAAACGACAGTGAAGTATCATGTCACACCAGTCAGAATGCCCATCATCAAAAAATCTAGAAACAATAAATGCTGGAGAGGGTGTGGAGAAAAGGGAACCCTCTTGCACTGTTGGTGGGAATGTAAATTGATACAGCCACTATGGAGAACAGTATAGAGGTTCCTTAAAAAACTACAAATAGAACTACCATACGACCCAGCAATCCCACTACTGGGCATATACCCTGAGAAAACCATAATTCAGAAAGAGTCATGTAGGGCTTCCCTGGTGGTGCAGTGGTTGGGGGTCCGCCTGCAGCTGCGGGGGGCACGGGTTTGTGCCCCGGTCCGGGAGGATCCCATGTGCTGTGGAACAGCTGGGCCCGTGAGCCATGGCCGCTGGGCCTGCGCATCCGGAGCCTGTGCTCCACAACGGGAGAGGCCACAACAGTGAGAGGGCTGCGTACCACCAAAAAAAAAAAAAAAAAAAAAGTCATGTACCACAATGTTCATTGCAGCTCTATTTACAGTAGCCAGGACATGAAAGCAACCTAAGTGTCCATTGACAGATGAATGGATAAAGAAGATGTGGCACATATATACAATGGAATATTACTGAGCCATTAAAAGAAATGAAATTGAGTTATTTGTAGTGAGGTGGCTGGACCTAGTCTGTCATACAAAGTGAAGTAAGTCAGAAAGAGAAAAATAAATACCGTATGCTAACACATATATATGGAATCTAAAAAAAAAGGTTCTGAAGAACCTATGGGCAGGACAGGAATAAAGACACAGACGTAGAGAATGGACTTGAGGACACGGGGAGGGGGAAGGGTAAGCTGGGACGAAGTGAGAGAGTGGCATGGACATGTATACACTACCAAATGTAAAATAGATAGCTAGTGGGAAGCAGCCGCATAGCACAGGGAGATCAGCTCGGTGCTTTGTGACCACCTAGAGGGGTGGGATAGGGAGGGTGGGAGGGAGATGCAAGAGGGAGGAGATATGGGGATATATGTATATGTATCGCTGATTTACTTTGTTATAAAGCAGAAACTAGCACACCATCGTAAAGCAATTATACTCCAATAAAGACGTTAAAACAAAAAAGTGAGTGTGCATAGGAATCATGTGAAGAAGCCTAGCAGACTGCAGAGTTCCAACCTCAGAGATCCTGATTCAGGACTTCTGAGGTCCTACCTAGGCCACCACCCCATCCTGTGCTCTGTCCTGCCCCAGGCTGAGACATAGAAGTGCTTGTGCTCAGACAAGGGCCACTTCAGCCAATACTGTCACCTAATGACGTGGCCTCCTGAGCCAACAGGTGATTGTTCTTTCTGTTGGCCCTGCAAGCAGAGCCATGGTTCAGGAATTTGCTAATTACTGTTCCTTGTTGATTGATTATGTACATCTACTGTATATATACTGGGACACTTTTAGTTTTTAAGTCAATTTAAATCCCAGGTCCACAGTCACTTATCTGAGTAGCTGCACATGAAATACTTGTATGCTACTGCCACCACCACCACTATCCGTGTCACTAAAGCCTGTCACCACTAATAATTACAGCTGCAGAAGCCACTGTTGTCTATTGATGTCTGCCAGATTCCCAGAGCCTTATGGAGGCTTTAAAGCGTCCCTTGGAGCTGTATTAGTCCCTTACTGTGATATAGAATCCTTGGCTCAGAGAGATTAAGTATCATGCTCAAGGTCACAGGGTTGGCAAGCAGCAGAGCTGTGATCTAAATCCAAATATATCTGATTCCAAACCCCTTTCTACTTCCCCTAAAATGAAGGGAAGGCAAATTATGTCTTTCCATTATTTGTAATAGATCAGTATTAACTGTAACGTTTTAAATCTCTGTATGAGAGAAAAACCACTTTATCAAGGTGAGAATTTAGATTAATTTTTCAAAGTTATTATTTTAGATTCTTCTTGTCCTTCAGTGCAGAGATTTGATGTGAGATAAGATGAATCCACGGTGTGCTGTGCAAGGGGGCATAAACATCCTCAGGCATAGCCTTGGCTAAGGTCTCCAAATACAGGTGTTTGAATACAAGAGATAAAATGCAACCTTCTGAAGTTCTTGTCTCTCTGTTAATTGTTAAACCAAAGAAATACTATTTGCTGCAAATATTTCTAGAGACCTTAGAAATGGAACAGTGTCACCAGCAGCTTCTCTGCAGAGGATAGCCTAATAGTCCAGTGAGAATAGGACAGACCAGAAGCTGTTCAGTTACAGAAGCAACTTCTACTGCATTGCAGAGTCCAAAGAACCAGCGTGTGGAAGGCAACAGCTGGGGGTGTGAGCCAGGGCTCTGCTAGAAAAGTGGTAAAAGGCAGCTGCAGTTTCAGACACAAAGAGATGGTGTATGCACAGAAATAATGCAGAGAGAACATTTGCATTTTTCTTATAAGATGAGCAGAAAACAACCCTCGCTAAAAAGAGGTTTAGATGAAAGCTTCTTGATAGTTGAAAACAAAATGACAAACATAATTTCCTGCATTGAGGGAACCAGGACCTGAGTGTGCACAGAGGAATGACCATCTCGAGAAGACACAACTAGAAGTCAGTCAACAATGGTTGCTGGATAGAGTAAGATGCAAGGGTGGTAGGCATGTGTGCATTGAGATTTAGGGATGCCTGAGGGCCAGGCTTCTGGAAACCCTCACCATCAGGGTTACTTTTCAGTTTGCAAATTTAGTGTTTACAGGCTATTTCTATCGGGGGGGGGCTATTCCAATTAGGAGGCTATTCCAGTTAAGAGGTTATTCCAGGTAGGAGCCTATTCGGGAGGCTGTTCCAACTGGGGAGATATTCCATGTATGACGCTATTCTGGTTGAGGGGCTACCCCAGTATTCAAGGCAAGAAATGATGGTGGTTCTATGAGGAGAGTCATAACAGGTGTAGATGCATCAGGTGTATAGATCCAAAGTAGGCCTGGCAAGATTGACTAATGGATTAGATGTTGACCAGGACCAGAGGCGGGGTGGGAAGGTGCAGAGGAATAAAAGAGTCATGAAGGATTCTTCCCTGCCCAACCTTTTCCTCGATGTAGGAATATGTGCAACTCTATAAGTCAAACTTTCTATTTTTGGACAGCTAATTCGTAGGCAGAATTTCCGTATATTTAGCTTAACCTTGTTTCCCTGGAACTTCTCCCACTGATCTGAGACCTAGCTTTTGAAATTATAGAGTCCAAGTCTACTGCCTCTTCCTTCCAACAATTCCAAGTATATAAAGGCAGAGATTATAAATCTCTCTTTCCCCGCACACACACACCTTGGGTCTACTCTCCTCCAAGTGAAATATGCTCTGTGTTCATTTGATCCTTTCATACATGGCATGACTTGACTTTCCTCCTAACACAAACTTGCTCTGTGAATTAGAATTTCTCTGTGCTCATCCTTCCCACCCTCTGGATGAAACTAGATGTGATATTAGTGAGATCTGGATTCCTCAGTCACTGTTTCACAAATGTGCCGCACATTGGAATCACTGGATAAGTTTAGAAAAAGACTGATATCTGAGTGCCATCCCTGGAGAGTCTGATTTAGTTGGTATGGGGTCCAGGCCAGACACCCAGAGTTTCAAAACTCCCTCATTGATTCAAATGTGGAGTAAAATTTGAGAACTGTTCCTTATTTTGATCCTTGCTGTTCTAAGTGTGGCCCTTAGACCAGTAGCACTGACATCTCCTAGGGCTTGTTAGAAATGTAGGATCTCAGCCCTTGCCCACCTTCATCCTACTGAATCAGGATCGTCATTTTAACATAATCCTCAGGTGATGTCTTTGCACATTAAAGTTTGAGAAACATTTGTTTAAGTCAGTGGTCCTAAAACTTGGGTGTACGTTAGAATCACATTGGGAGCTTAAAAAAATAGTGATTCCCAGTTCTGTACTGAGAGATTTGGATGTAATTGTTCTGGAGTGTATGCCTGAGCATTAGGATTTAAGAAAACTCAAGATGATTCAGATGTGAAGCCCAATGAGAATCACTGCTTCAGATCTTACTGTGACAGTGATTTAGCTAGTGGCCTTGAGTAAGTTGCTTATTTTCTCTCACAGTTTTCTCTTTTTTAGAAGACAAATCTCAGCTCTGCCACAGAGGACCCAAAAGAGAATATTAAGCATTTAGAATATTTTCTAGCAAGGGCAGTTTTACATCTATATAATTAAGAGTTTAGCCACCAAAGAGAGTCCAACATTGAAAAATAGATGAAACCTGGGAAAGATCAGAAAAGTGAAGATTGGAGATTGATTACAGAGTTTCAGTTCCTAGCAAGGTAATTTAGTAGAAAATGTTGAACAGCTCTTCTCCCTTCCAAGACTGCAGCATAAGCCATGTAGTCATGGTACCTGGGATTATTTCCTGATGATTACTGAGCCAGCCACTCATGTGCTACCATTCTTGGAGCAGTTTATGCCAGGCACTGCAGGGGTGTGAAGGACCCTTCCTATGACAACGAGGTTCTCCAAGGAAGGTAGGCTTGGTGGCCCAGCTCCTGCGGGCTATGGTAGCTGAAGGGTAGGGCAGAGGTTAGTTAATATTTGTAAAGAAATGTAATTTTGGGGATGTTGAGACTGTCCTCTTAGGGTCCTGTGAAAAATCATCTATTATTTAGCATCTATATGGTCAGGACACAGAAGGTTGTCTTGGACTCACTTGAAGATCTGGGCAAAGAATAGGCTGCCCCATGGAGTTATAAAAGAACACTTTACATCTGTA
Source organism: Mesoplodon densirostris (assembly GCF_025265405.1). Lineage (NCBI taxonomy): Eukaryota > Metazoa > Chordata > Mammalia > Artiodactyla > Ziphiidae > Mesoplodon > Mesoplodon densirostris. The sequence continues at coordinate 13,016,217 of NC_082674.1, read as the reverse complement.
TAGACCTTTACTTACAAAATCCAGTTCTTCATTTGCTCTGCTTATATATTCTGTGAAGGTGGTATTATTCTCTTCTATGTACAAGAAAATCAGGAGAGGAGGTGACATGTTCTATGAACAGAGTCCTAAGAGGTGGTTCCTAAATTTGAACCCAAGTCTCTCAACACTAATTCTCATAGACTTTTGAATACTAAGAAATAGGCCATATTTTATCCCTGAAATAATTTATGTGTGAGCATCTTAGGAATTTTAAAAAGAAGGAACCTGGGGCAGAAGAAAATCGCCCCCAAATTCATCCATAATGACCCTGGTTCTATGCTCTTTGTTGAGAAATTTGTAGGATTGAAGGATGGTGAGACTAGGATCTGAGCTATCAAAGGTATGACGAGAAAATGACTTTTAAATCACAGCTATGGACACAAATCCTCACCCAGGCAATTACTAGCAGTTGACCTCAGGCGCATTATTTAATTTTTCCAAGACTCAGTATTCTTAGTTCTAAATGGCAGATGGTACAAGGTTGTTGTGATGATGAAATGGAATCATATAAGAAGTGTCTTTTATAGAATTTAGCATCAAGAAGGTTTTTAATAGATGGCAGATGTTGGCGGTGTTTTTGCTATTGTCATTGTTGCATATTACAGGAGTTCCAGGAAATGCAAGCTCAATGGCTAATTTAATCAGAATTTCTTTTTTCACAAGCACACCCTAGCAGAGCCATGATTTCCTGACTTGGAAGGGCCAAAAATACAGTTGTCAGAATCATTGATTACACGGAGGTCATTTCCACACCCAGATGTGAAATTCCCTTGAATCATCAAGTTTCAAACTGGCTATGCCACATAAAGCAGTGGCTTTCACAGCATAATAGGATGAGCCCAAAACATCGTTCTACTTAGCCATGTACTTTGAGAATGAAAGTTTAATAGTAAAATTCTATCCTTAAATCAGTGTTCCTTTATGCCAAGCAAATGGTGGTTTTCTGGTTTGGCAGTGGTTAGGTTTTACCTTTGAGTATTGCCTTTCTTCCTAAATTTAGGAACATACACTCAACAGCTGTGTTATATGTGCCTAATCCTAGCCTTTTATTAGATAAAAATGGACTAAATATACATCTATATTAAGGATATTTACTTACAAGATCTTCACTCTTTTTTTTACAGATGGAGAAATACCTGAGGTACCTTGTCCAAGATCATGCAGCAGGAGTCAAGCCCAGGTATGTTTGATTCCAGGCCCATTATATTCCTCTTCTACCTTCTCTACTGCCTTACAGACAGAAATAGGGCTTAGAGACAAGAAAACAGACTTCCAGCGAGGGTAGGTTTACTGAGATAAACACTGCCAGAGAATCACTTATAAACAGCTCAGATGGGGAGTGATTATGCCCAGGGAGAATGGAGAAGTGTACACAAAGGAAATATATTTCCATATTACACCTGTAAGTCTAACTCTCTTAAGTGCATCATTAATTCATTTATTTATTCATGCTGTCATTCATTTAATTATTGAATACCTGCTTTGTGCTTGGCGCCGTTCTGTGCCAAGTAGGAAGCCAGCGATGCATGACAGGTAAGTAAACGCAATCGTACTCAGCTTGTGAAGCCTTGCTTGATTGCTGTGATGGAAACAATTTCTTCCCTGTCTGAAGCACCGTACCACTTTTACCCAGCTTCTATGGTAGCCAGGGCTCTTGGCAGTGGCATACCAGAAAGAGCACCGGGCCTCCTGTCACGCCTCCACGCCTGTCTCTCTGCCTCCAGGAAGTCTTTCTTGCCCACATTCCCCACTGCAGTCCACACTTACTTCACCCTCTCCTAAGTCCTGCAGCCCTGATATCCGACCCTTTCCTAAAACCTGGACTTAAAGGATATGTGCATCGTATCCATAGTTAAACATAATGGATTTTGCAGTCTGACTGCCTGGGTTCAAGTTCAGTCTTGGCCACTGGATAGCCATGTAACCCTTGGCAAATAATCCCTTAGAGTCTGTTTCCTTATTTGTACACTAGGAATAATAACAGTAATTATCCATCGTGGTGTTGTCTTGCTTGAATGTGTTGACACATATGAATTTCTTAAAACTGTGTCTCATCGTACTTCCTCCTTCTCTAGGAATCTTCACTGAATCCTTTTTGCTCCTATAATCAAATCCAACATAAATCTGGTGTCTAAGATACCCCTCCTCTATATTATCTTTCTTACTTTTCCTAGGGTCTCAGCCCTGTGACCCACCAGACGAAGTACTCTTTCCTAAACCCATCCTGAGCTCTCTGTTTCATGACTCTTTGTTCCGCCTTTCCCTTCACTTAAGCTCCCCTTCCCTTCCCTTTGCACTAGACGCCTTACTCACCATCCAAGATCCAACTCCACTGCAGCTTCCTCCATGCAGCTTCCCCCGATTTTTTAGTCAGAATCAACTCCTCCTTCTCCTGCTTGCCTCTACTATAATCCCATCTGCCCTCTATTGGAACGACTTGGGTAGATATTTGCACATCCTACCCATGATGAGCTTCTCAAGGTCAGGAAGTGTGTTTATTAATATTTGTTGAATAAGATAAAATTAAATCCACTTTACCTTAAATTGAAAAGGCAGAGTCTAATTCAGTAAAAAGGAATACTTGGTTTGGGGTTAATCCTTCAGTTATGTTTATACAATCTACTTTCTCTATGATTCCCAGAATAATGGAGCTAGTATGGCATAGAATTTTCTGGTTGGTAAATTCTGTCACTTGTGGCATGTGTCAGGGTAGCAGATATTTGAGGAAAACTTTAGTCTATATGCTAAGCTTGAGACTTGCTTTTTGAGTCAAACAGAGACATGTTGCTTGAATACTGTCCTGAATAGTTTAGAGAATCAGCACCTACAGTAGGGTATGGTAAAATCTCTAATTATCACCACACACTAGAAGAAGGCAAAGATATGAATGAAGGTCAGGAAAAAGGGGAAGAATCGGACAGCAGTAACTGGGGCTCCCACTCTGTTAGTCCATAAAGGGAAGACTGATAATTCATCTCTCGATAAAAAAAAAGAGATTCTGAGGAATGTGGCAATTAGGGGTATTTGAAGACAGGTTTGAACTTCAAAAAGAAACCGTGGGGATTTATCAGTGCTTCAGTATTTCCATCCCAAGGTAGGTGATGGAGCAATCATGGATGACATAAAGAGTATGTGTGTGAGGACACCAGATGAAGATCTGAATTCAAGTTAAGGTTAGTCAACTTTGGGACCAGGATTTTTCTCAACAGCAAGGGAGCAGAACTGTGAGGTTACAATTTATTTGCAAGATGATATCAATTAAGTTTTTTCCCTATCTTATCAGACTCACAGGATGTAAACTGAGAATGAAAGGTGCTAAAAACTTCTCATTTTAGGTTTACCTCGCCGTCGCCATTTGGGGCCAGACATTTTCCTGTAGGATTCACTAAAAGACATTAGAATTGAGCTAATCATCATAATGCCTGTGATACGTCTACCTCCCAAGCAATATAGGGCTAAACCAGGAGGAAGAAATCCTGCCTTTTGAAGGATGCTGTTTTCCAAGAGGAACGTGCTTCTCTTTCTGCAAGTCAGTGGAAAGGATGACTTTCAAGAGAATCACTCAGAAGGATGTGGAGGCCTGTGAGATGCAGACACTGTCATTTCACTCCCTTCCTTGCGTGACCGCTCTGCTTGTGGCCTACCTATTATCCTTTGTGTAGCCTAAGCAATCAAAAAGAGTTAGCGACCAAGAGACTGAAAAAGGTGCTGAGGCAAAGCATTTGTCCTGAGAAGAATATGTACATTTCTAAAGAGCTTAGTGAAGACTGGAAAATACTTGGGGTTTGAACTATCAGCCATAATCCCATCCAAGATGACTGCCTGCTGGGTGAGGAACTCTGACAGCAAGAGGCTAAGGCGTGGGCTGCCTTAGAGGGGAATGAGCAAAGGATGGGGGAGGACATACCAGAATGGGATCTTCTACGTCAGTGCAGTGGAAAGAGCCCTCCGAAAAGTTCACTCATATACCCCGAAAGAAAATCACCCAGAGCACATTGATGGCCATAGAGGTAGCACGAGAAGCAGCGGCAACCAAAAAAGAAGGGATTTTAATCTCTCCAGTCAAGTAAGAGACATATACCTGCCCTCATCCTGTCCTTCCTCACCACGTGCAACGCCTGAGAAGCCATCGTCTAGAAGAAGGAGTAACGACAGGAAGTCTGTAAGCTAGGTTGACCCCCTCCTACCCCATCCCCTCCATCTACCACACTTCAAGTCACAGTTCTATCCTGTGCTGAGGAAGGAGAAAGGAAGAGCTGTGGTCAGGATTGAGATGATCATTTAAAATGAAATCTTTTGTACCAGAATAAGACTCTTCTAATAACTTAAAATGACAGACAAGTCAAGAAATCAGACCAAGATCTCATTAAGGTAGATATTTCCCATCAGGAAAGGGGAGTGACACAGCACAGTGGGGAAGTAGTTTTTGGAAAATAAAAATTTCATGTTTATAACTAATGAGACCCACCAGTAAATATCAATATCACTTTTCAAAACTAGTATAAAAGTTAAATTGAAACTTTGAGAAAAAGGACACTAAATGATGATTCACTTAGCTTGCATTCTTAGCAAGTTTTACAGGGGACAAGTTTGGTTAAGAGGAGTTGTCCTGTTTCTAACGCCCGAAGTATTAAAGTAGCAAATAAACAATGGAAGAGGAAATTTGAGCTAAGAAGGTGCTGGGGCTACAGCTGAATGGTTCATTACGTCTACCATTAAAAAAATCATGATCTGTGGTCAATTTACTACCACAGAGAGAAACCTTAGAGAAATGTTTAATGTTTCAGGCTTAACTGGAGCCAGAATTCAATTTCCCACTAATAATAATTTTACTCTCTGCCATCAGCTTGGAGCAACCTGTTGCCACTCTTTCTCACTTTCTCTTTGCAGATGCTGCTGAGTCTGGCTAGACTTGTTAGAGATTGAGATTCTTAATGAAAAGTACCAGGAACCATAATATCTTCAGGGCAGCATTTGTGTAGATAGTGAATATGCATGCTTCAAAATGGATAAGGCAAGGTTTGACTTCTAGAGAAGCAGGCAATTTACTTTTAAAACGCACAGGGATGATCAAGAGGAAGTCTGTGTTACGGTCAGTAAATCCAGATATTCTAGCCTGCTTACCTCAAACCTCTTCAGGGTCTGGGAAGAAAAAAGCCCCTTCCTCTAGGAATATTTTGCAACTCCTTTAGGTGATGGGAGGACTGGAGGGAGGAATAGAGAGAAGGCAAAGGGAACAACCAAAGCCCCTGTTCTAGGAGGTGAATGTTCTGGATCCCCAAAGCAGAGGAGGCAGAGGAAGTCATTAAACAAGGGGATAGAGCAAGGGATCTCAAGTTTAAATATGAGGCAAATATGTGTATGTCTGAGGTGTTCTTGTTATTCCAGCTAATTACTCTAGCGACAGCCCACAAAGCTTGTCTCAAGCACTTAGTGTATGTTTGTGTACAGTCATTTACATGCACAGACACACAGAGACACAGTTTCATACACAGGTGTGCACCTAGGGTGCACACACACACACACACACAGAGGTGTGATGCTGTCATTATAAACGACAGGCGCATATCCTCCTTTTTCATTATTTTAGTAAGAGATAGCCTTTTAAATCAGTAAAATGGTCTTAATACAAAGAACCAACTAGACAAGAGAACTGGAAGTATACTGTCCCCTGGGACCTTTTATGTTATTTGGTGATTCTTTGTTCTTAATTCTCTTCTGTCTCTCATGTCTGCTGTGATGTTAAACAGTATTGCCAGGTTAAGGGTCAATAGCGACCTTTTTTTTTTTCGGTACACAGGCCTCTCACTGTTGTGGCCTCTCCCGTTGCGGAGCACAGGCTCCGGACACGCAGGCTCAGCAGCCGTGGCTCACGGGCCCAGCCGCTCCGCGGCATGTGGGATCTTCCTGGACCGGGGCATGAACCCGTGTCCCCTGCATCAGCAGGCGGACTCTCAACCACTGCGCCACCAGGGAAGCCCAATAGCGACCTTTGTAGCTGACTTTTCCACATCTTTCTTGATTTTAGTGACTGGATGAATAATTGCTCCCACATGCCTGGACTGACTGCTAAGTAAGGCAGCCTTACATGTCTATGGAAACTGTAAAAATAGTGGCCGGACCAGGAATCATAGATTTCTCTGTCACCTGACACCACAGCTCCTGCCTCTGAGTTTTCTTTCCTGGCTGCGCTATGGTTACCAGGAACTAGATCTTTTATGATGACCAAGCAGGGCAAGAAGTAGAGGAGTATTATCCAAGGCCTTGACCTTCTTCTAAGGTTACTTCCAGGTTTATATCCACTGATGTGCACAGTAGTCCTTTTGTAAAATGTGCCTTTTGGGTAAATATTGTATTTCTCCTCTTGTTTAAAAGACAAACATTTGGATTTCAGTTGTACTTCTGGACAGCTCATAAATAGGAACGATGGACTTACAAAGGAAAAAATAATTTTATTTAAGTATGAAGAAAAAAGCAGCAACTCCATTAAGATTTGGGTAGATGATAGGAAAGGAAGTCCATGCTGTAGAGACATATCTAGGGGTCCAGAACAGTACAGGTATTTGGACACCTGAGTCTGGGTTAAATTGTCAGGGACAGAATAGATGGCAACTCATTGAGCTGTGAGGACCTGAAGAGATAGAAATGCAAAGCAATAAGCATAGTCCCCAGCATACAGTCAACCTTCAGAACGGTTAGTAGTCCCCACTACAGTACAACAGGATTCTGGATCCTGGAATGGTCATTCTTTCTAAGTTCTCCTTGGGCTCTGGCTTTCTGGCAGTAGCTTTATACCTGTCACCCTTGGCTTCTGGCTTTTTACCCCTTTAGAGGTACCTTGTATCTCAGGCTGATAACAGCACACCCCTTCCCTTTGCGACTCAGATCCCCATAGCCCTACTTTCTTCCCCTGCAGTTTAGGAAAATATAGTTCAAGGAAAAGAATGCCACCAGTCTGGGAATTTCCAGGCACGTGCAGGCCTCATCTAATAAAGTCCCACCAGGAGGTGATGCCCAGTTTGGCTCGCTTCCCTGTGCTATTTATATTTCCCAGGAAACCAGGACTGCTAGATTGCGGGGTCACCTGACTTTACTATGAGGTCACTTGTACAAAAGAATTTCCTCTTCAGTAGGTCAGTTTAAAAAAAACACTGCACTCATAGCCACCCTGGGGTGATATCAAACATGTCACACTTCAAATCCTAAAACCTGAATAAGATAATTGATCCGAACACTCTTTGAAAAGGGTGGATACATACACATACCTGGCTCTTTATTTGGCAAGCTTTGATTTTAGATTCCAAAAACTACTTTATCTCCCCTGAAGATCTCATTTTTTCTGTAGATTGATTCCATTTAATTAAACTTTTTAGAGATAGCTAGCTTTATATCCATTTTAATGAGGCTGATGTTAATCTAGAGGTTGAAGACTGGTTTGGATTTGTGGTTGTTTAGGTGCAGAGTTTTCTAAGTAAAAATTGAGAAAGAAATTCCAGAGTCTATAGTCACATGAAAATAGCTTCTCTCAGACTTTTTTTTTGACTTATATTTCTAGAAAATCTCAATTCCTCAGTTAATTTTACCAAACTAGAGTATTCCATGTAGTCACATTTTTACTCTATAATGGCCCCGTCCCCAGAGTGCCAGATTATACTATCTCAGTCTCATTGTTGATCCTTAGTCCTTAAACTGAAAACTTCATGAGGGCAGGGGCACCTTCTGATCTGTTCATCATTATATCTCTTGCATCTTATATTTTGTCTTCATATGGTGGGTGATTAATAAGGATATGCTGATTGAATAAATTTATGTTTTTCATATCCTATTGAAGTATTAATTTTAGTAACTTTCTTTAAATAGAAATCTTTTCTTGGGCTTCCCTGGTGGCGCAGTGGTTGAGAGTCTGCCTGCTGATGCAGGGGACATGGGTTCGTGCCCCGGTCCGGGAAGACCCCACATGCCGCGGAGCGGCTGGGCCCGTGAGCCATGGCCGCTGGGCCTGTGTGTCCGGAGCCTGTGCTCCGCAACGGGAGAGGCCACAGCAGTGAGAGGCCCACGTACTGCAAAAGAAAAAAAAAAAAAAGGTCTTTTCTTCATTTATTCTTAAAATGTAATGCTGTTGGGTCCTGTTTTCTCTCTCCAGTACTTTTGTGTTTTAGTATAAAATGTTCTGGTTAGTGTAAGGGTATGGCAGAAAGAGCGTTAGACTTGAACCCGGGATAACTGAGCTACTGTCCTACTCTGCCAGCAACTAACCTTCTATTTGGTAAAGAAGTTTCACCTCCAGATCTCATATTGAAAACTAACAATGGTAGCAAGTTCAGAAAATTGATCAAATTATTTCTGGTCTGCAGGTAGAATGTATTTACCCCAGCTTTCCTCTTTGCTTTAGTTTTTGGAATATCTAAATAAATTCTTTAAATGTGAAGAGAGACTTTTTCTTAAATGATCAGGTCTGTAATCACAACGTTAGTTACATTTTAAGTGTTCTGGTAGATATAAAAAGTATCAAAGGGAAGTTTCCACTTTCATTTATTTACCCTCTGTCTCTTACAAGGTATGTGATCTGCAAGTCATTTCACTGTTCTGGGCTTCAGTTTCTCTATATGCAAATTGAAAGAGTTAACTAGCTGAATTCTCAACTTTATTTTTCCCAGATGTATTATCCTATGATTCTTCATTCTTCCAAAGCTCATGTGAACCGCCAATAGTATTCTTGTTCTCATCCAATTATTTATTTATTCAGCAATTATGACTGAACACTTATGTACGAGAACTGTGCTAGGTTCTAGGAAATAGTTGTGAACAAACAACATGCTTCCTACCCATAAAGGCTATCATTTAATTTTCTCCCTTTTCTCAGTCTTCCCTGAGAATACTCAGTATTCATTAAAAGATGTACAGACGTATATGAATAAGAAGCACAGTGGACGAATAAAAGTATTGTGAATAAGTGAGCATAATACAACAAAAGATGGGTTGGGGAAGCACAGGTCAGCACAGAGTCCAGATTGTAAGTCAGATGTATAATTACTCAGTTTTTCTTTTTTAAAGGTTTTTTTTAGTTATGCTATTGTATTTCGTTACATTTCTTACATATCCTTAATTCTTTTTAATTTTTACTTTTTAATTCATTAATAACATATCAGTAAATGATATCACATGAAGCTAAATTAATTTAAATCCCAGTTGTTAGTCATTCAGCTACAATAATTTAGTAAACCTTCCATTTCTCAATGAATAGTGCCTTAATTCTGTAGGAACTTTTAGTGAAGAAAATGATCTACTGCTAAAATATTTATCCTTCTCCATCAAGATCTACAGATTAGTCTATAATGCAATCATTTCAACTTTATACTATATTTTAATGTATTTCAGGATGATTTCTTTTTCATTTCCTTCAAAATATATATTTTAAATGAATTTTACATCTTCCAATTATAATTTATACTTTTTCTTATTTATTTATTTATAATTTATACTTTTCCTTATTTATTTATTTAAAGGTCATGCTTTATTCCATTGGGTTTACTCATGGATATTCTCTTTTTGCACTGCAAAGAGGTACTAGAAAGCAAAAATACACTTTAGACAGCTTGACAAGACACGCAGTTTCATAAATGTTTCAATTCCTTTCTCAAGGAACAAATTGAATATTTTGACGATATTTTGCCAATTTGTTTAGTCCTAAATCATTCACTTAATATCTTGGCAGTTCTACCTATTTAATTTATTATATTTATATATATATATATATATGGCAAGAAAACAAATCACTTGGCATTTTAAGATATATTAGTAAATAATATTGTAGGAATGGGACCTATTTTGATGGTCTCTGCCTTCTCATACTGGAAAGCAGTTGCTTTTACTATGCCTCAGCTTATATCAATGAAACAACCATAATTAATGTGAGGAGAATAAGTGCAAAGGTGTTTTTAAATGGCTCTATAATAATGGTATCTCCTAGTCACAGGACATTTATTACATACTGGGACGGGCACTACACGTACATTAAGTATTTCAATTCTCACAATACCCTAATAAAATAAATGTTAAGGCCTCATTTTACAGATGAGCACCCTACCTAAATCATCCAGCCCAAACTTGATCCTGTCCATCTCCAAAGCCTAGGCGTGTATACACTGTAGATACTGCCTCCCTTTAAATAGAAAACTAACTGAATAGCCTAAATATAAAGGTCTGAAGCAGCTGCAAGACATTGGAAGATATTTCTAGAATTTGATCTCTGCACAAGGAAGGAGGTCCCAGCTCTTTCTAGACAAGAGGTACCAAGACAATCAATAGCTTTGGCATCTCTTTTGTACCATATTTTCAAAAGAATTTAAACAAACTATCAAAAATAAAAAACCCTACCTTCCCATAGCACTCAACACAGATACACACACACACACACACACACACACACACACACACAAGACACTCACACGCTGCATGTCAATTTTATAAAGAGTATAGTTACTCTTCTAAAGTCAGGAGAATGAAATCTTTTGTATTATTTTATTTAAAATTAAAATGAGGTTTTAGGTCTCAGCTTTCTGAAATCCACAGACTGTGTTGATTTACTAAAGATATCTCTTCAAAAAACATTCTTTCTTCCAATTCCCGCCCCCCGTTACTCCCTGGTAACTGTAAGTTTGTTTTCTACATCTATAACTCTCTTTCTGTTTTGTAGATAAGTTCGTTTGTATACTTTTATTTAAATTCCACATATAAGCAATATCACGTGATATTTGCCTTTTTCTCTATGACTTACTTCGCTCAGTATGACAGTCTCTAAGTCCATCCATGTTGCTGCAAATGGCATTATTTTGTTCTTTTTTTATGGCTGAGTAATATTCCATTGTATATATGTACCACATCTTCTTTATCCATTCCTCTTTTGATGGACATTTAGGTTGCTTCCATGTCCTGGCTATTATAAATAGTGCTGCAATGAACATTGGGATGCACGTATCTTTTTGAATTATGCACGTATCTTTTTGAATTATGGTTTTCTCCAGATATATGCCAGGAGTGGGATTGCAGGATTATATGGTAGCTCTATTTTTAGTTTTTTAAGGAACCTCCGTACTGTTCTCCACAGTGGCTGCACTAATTTACATTCCCGCCAACTGTGTAGAAGGGTTCCCTTTTCTCCACATCCTCTCCAGCATTCATTGTTTGTAGATTTCTTGATGGTGGCCTTTCTGCCCAGTGTGAGGAGATAACTAATAAGGACCTACTGTATAGCACAGGGAACTCTACTCAATACTCTGTAATGGCCTATATGGGAAAAGAATCTAAAAAAGAGTGGAGATACATACATATATATATATATATATATATATATATATATATATATATATATATATATATATATATATATATATATATATAACTGATTTACTTTGCTGTACACCTGAAACTAACACAACTAATGCAACATTGTAAATCAACCATACTCCAACAAAAATTTTTAAAAAATTCTCTTTTGTTAAAAAATTTTCCAAGAACTAATAAGAATCCAAAGCCTTTTAAAAAAAGAGTATGAGTGTAACTCACATAAGTATTTTAGTAAGGCACACCAAAGGGTGCTTTGTTTGTGAAAAATAATTATTGTTACCCACTTGAGTAAATATGAGATATTGCATTCTCACAAAAAATGGAAGTGCATTTGTGTATTTATTCACCAGTGTAAAATAAAGATATTGGATTTGGTAATGGCTAAATATTTCCTCCCAGCCTTCTCTACTCAACTTATATTTCAGAAAAACATTTTTTGAGATCACATATTTCTGTCATGGAACTTGTTGCATAGTATTGTAATTGCCTGTCCACCGTTTACAATATTGAAGACACAGGGGTATGAGGCCCAGTCTATATTGCTAGGGTCTGGCACAGGTCCTGGTTCCTAATATATACAAATAAATGTTTTATCATGTGATAAAATAGTCATTCAACTAAAAAGACCATTTGATTTACTAATATATTTTAATATGTCCAGTAATATTTGTCCAGAATATAATAATGACTCAGAAGTTAGTAAATTCAAGTACTAGGACTGCCAAGATATTAAAAAGATAATACGGAATTGAATAAATTGGTCAACCATTTTCAACTGAAATAAGTTGATCAACTAACTTACCCCCTGCAATGAAGTGAAGTATTTTGAGTTTTTCCCTAATGAAACATTGAGAGGTCTCCTTCTGATGGAAAGGAGGATTTGCTCCAAAGAGTGTTTTGTTTATTTGTTTGTTTGTTTGCTTTTTATTGAAGTATAATTGATTTACAATATTATATTAGTTTCAGGTATACAACATAGTAATTTGATATTTTTATAGATTATATTCCATTTAAATTATTATAAAATAATGGTTGTATTCTCTGTGCTATAAATTACATCCTTGTATCTTATTTATTCTATGCCTAGTAGTTTGTACCTCTTCATCCCTTTTGTCTCTTTTGCCCCTCCTCCCATATATTTTCACTTACATGTGGAATATAGAAAATAAAACAAATGAATGTAACAGGGAATGGTTTTGTTCTTTGGCAACAGTAAAACAAACAAATAAAACAACCTAAAATATGTAAACCCCATTTTAGAGGAAAATATGTGTTTGAGATGTTAAATATACATATGTGTAAGTATGCATATATTAACTATGTACATAGAGACATATATATGCATACACATACACAGACACCAACTTCGTCTTTTAAGAAGGGTACTATTCCAAATCAGTAAATTGCTTTGCTAGCTGGAATTGCTAGGCTAAGAATACCAACTTCAAATCAGATTGCATTTTGCTTCATGCTGTATTTTCTTTCTCTAAGCTCAAAATATCAAAGCAGAAAAACATAAGACCTTTCCTTTTGACACTTTGCATTCCTCTTAAAGACATAGTTTATGAACCAATGCTTAAACATATTCACATAAAGTTATTAAGCAATGGCTGGAATAAAAAAATGAATGCAAATGTATAAATTGAATCAGTTGGTACAAATGAATCAGCAATACCTTAGCGTCCTGTCTGCAGGTCTTTGTTTTTAGGGCTATAAATATTTCTGTGTTACTAGTAATGGAGCTGAACACACTAACTTGTTTTTCTTCCTGCTGCATTAGAATTTATTAACATAGAGTGATTTATGTTTTCCTAAAACACCAAGGCAACCCTGTTTTCTAAAAATAAATGATGTTAAAGATTGTGGCTGACACTAATATTTGCATCCTCAATAGTAATTCTTCCTGTCTTGCTTACTAACAGAACCCTAATGGGGGGGAGCAACAATACAGCCAGTAAAATACATATTTATATAATATCTTAAACATATATACATACATATATATATGTTGAAAATATTACATATATAAAAATTATATATATATATACATAATATAAAATTTCCAGCCTCCCTTGTAGATTGAATAGTGACACAGTAGTAGTGTTTGGTCTTTGAGATGTAACACGAGACACCCACTATAGTGGAGTAGTGATATTTGAGATGTAAGCAGAAGTTATTTAGGTGGGGCTTCTAGGAAAGCTCCTTAAAAGAAAGGCAGGCTGGGGGCTTCCCTGGTGGCGCAGTGCTTGAGAGTCCGCCTGCCGATGCAGGGGACACGGGTTCGTGCCCCGGTCCGGGAGGATCCCACGTGCCGCTCGGCTGGGCCCGTGAGCCATGGCCGCTGAACCTGCGTGTCCGGAGCCTGTACTCCGCAACGGGAGAGGCCACAACAGTGAGAGGCCAGTGTACCGCAAAAAAAAAAAAAAAAAAAAAAAGAAAGGCAGGCTGAGCTGGTGCCTGTTCCTTTTTCTCTTCTTTCTCCCTAGGAGAAATCTCAGCTCAGCTCTCTTAATAGTGCAGCAGCTATGGAACAGCAGCATCTCTCCTAACACAGACTAAAAGGATAAAACAAATAGAGTCACAGAGATTTTGTTGACCCTCTGAACCCATACTAACCATAGCTTGCTGGGAGACTTTGTCTTTTGGTGAAGAAAAAATGGGAACAAAACTATTTTACTGCTATTTGCTAGGATTTCTGTTGCCCACAGTAAAGCACAACTCCCAATTGACAAAAATGTATCTTCAGATAAAAATATCTTCAGAAATCTGGAAAGAAGAGACTGATGTCTGGAAACCAGCAATATTATTATAAAATTATCACTTAGACATTTTGGAAAGTAAGTCTTTAATTTTTGTTTATTTTTCCTTTTGTCCTGGATTGACTTATGGCTGAAAAAACTTAATTAGCTTCAAGGCCCTGAGTGTGTCTGTTTGGGATATAGCTAAAGTGGTAACACTTTTGCCAAACAAAATGTCCTCGAAGGCAGCAAGTGTAAGACAGTGTGGTCCATAGTGTGCATCCAGGATCCTATGATGTACATGCTCATCTTTGCGTCTCTCCCTTTGCCCACTTCCATGGAGTTTGCATAAAGCTATTTTTGCCCTCGTCATGCTGCCTTGTAATTTGTCCTCATGGCTTCACCCTCACTGATGTGTGAGCTCACTGAGGGCAGGACCACTGTTTTACTGACCTGTGTGTTCTGAATGCCCATCATATAGTCCATTGGTAGTGCTTAGTAAATGCACATTGACTGAATAAATGCATGAATTAAGACCATCACCAGGATATATTGGCCTGCTCTCTGAGGGACTGAGCCCCTGCCAGCATTGGGGAAGGACGGAAATCTCTGCTTGGTTCTGGTATACTTCGTGACAGAGATGAGCTTCCAGAAAAGGACATGAGGGATGACATGGATCTGTTGTACTCACTTGAGGACTTGGGTCTGATCTCTATCACTATGGAGCCACTGAGCTGGAACCACTGTCACTGTCACTGCTGTGACAGCAGCTGGGTATAATTTGGCATGTCCTTTCCAAACCTTTTCTAAGAAAGTGCCAATGACCAGAGTGACTTTTGCTCAGAAGGCACTGTGACATGGTAGAAAAGTCATATGGGGAGCAGTCACAGGGACAGCAACTTACATTCAAAATATATTATTTGACCTTTAACCCTTTCTGAGTCTCTATTTTTCTCTCTTCTATGTGGGGATTTTTGTCTCCCACAGAGGGCTGATGTAAGGACTGAAAGAAGTGGTATGTTTAAAGTTCATGCCTCAATAAGGGAATTATAACACTTTATTATGTCATAGGTCATGTTGGTGTAATATGAAATATTTTTAGCATTTTTCAGGAGTGTTTCTAGGATGCGTGATAAGGAAAGATTATACTTTAGGCTAAAATACCTCTGGAATAACTTCATTTATAGCACAAATTGTAATACATATAAACCAAGTAACTTACCAGTATCTGGGGATATCTTTACTGCTCAAACTGGTAAGTGCTTCTCCCGGTGGGTAGGGGCTGGGAGCAGTCTGACCCAGAATCTACCATAAACTGACCCCAACCTCTAGGACCTTGCCAACCAAGGAAATATGAAAAGAAGCCAGGCATTATTGTTTTCACAAAACTCTTCCTTGCTGATGCCCCTTTCTTTTGCCTCCTGTGCTATTTTAAGAGACAAGTGAATAAAATTTCAGCAAGAATAGGCTTTCATTCTGACATTTCAAAAAGATTGATGTTCATATTAATTATGGACCAACTCTGTCTCTCTCCTCCAGGAGCTCTTTTTTTTTTTTTTCCTGCTGCAAACATCTTTATTCATTTTAAAGTCACCTCCTCATCAAGTTTCTAGTCCTAGGAGGTTTCTGGAGACTGAGAGCAAATTTTGGAAACAGTAATGACTACTATTTAAAGTTCTCTATGACTTTTTCAATTCAGATATAATGACAGTGCCCTTGGACTTCCCTGTTGTCATATAACCTGCCACTTAAATCCACAAAAGTTAGACAAGTATATTTGTAACCTACTAGTTGTTCTGGTTATCTCTCGGGAAATAAATACACCTTCACTAGTTCCTTGTAATAAAATGTGAATATAAGACTCCGCAGCCTTATCCTCTCCACTCCCCTTCCCCTCCTCCGTCCTGTGCCCAAGGCAGCAGCACTCACAATTCTGAAACTTGCCGTGTCTTTCTGGGTGTCCATGCCATTGCACAGGTGTTCTGTCTGCCTATAGCAACCTCAGTGCATCATTCCTCTTGCTTTTTTTGCTTCTAGTCATCTTGCCATATTTGACTCTTTCTCTCCGTTCCCACTTAAGCCATTATTATGAGTCATTTCCATACCCACTCTGATAGCCATTCCAAACTTTGACCTTATTGGTTCCACTTGCTCTGTGTGTTTACTCCACATCAGTCACTTGCGACTCCTAGGAAGTATTCGACTTCTAAGAGCCCGTGTTTAAGCCTGCTACTCTCTAACTTGAATCTCCTCCCTTTGCTAGCACCTCATCAAAGATTCTCACTGAGTAACTGAGTCTGTGAACTTACCAGGCTCTGTGGTCTGCAAACTCCCACACTTGTTCCTTATCTCTCAGCCTCCTCCAGTTTTTGTTTCTGTCTGTATCCAGCGTATGCGCCATGGTCTTTCACATCAATCACCCTTGCTAATAGCATCAGCTTTTCTCCTTATTCTTGTCACATTCACTTGAAAAACGATTTATATGAAGCAATGGTCCAATTTTTTGATTTTTAGCTGGACAATGTTCCTGGACATTGTTGAACCAACGTACTTAGCCATGTAGTTTTTAATACCACATATAAGCAAGGTCACTGATATGAACTAGGACCTCAAAGACCCACGGCAAACATATGGTTCTACTTAGCCTTTCCATTTTCTAATACTGCTTATTTCAAAATTTCCTACTGTTAATGCACTACTTCTCTTTCAAGATTTTCAGTAGGCAGCCTCATTTCTTATCATACACACACACACACACACACACTCACCAGAAAATCACTGTGTGGATTCTTCCCTTCCTCTTTGTAACTTTATTCTCCTCCTTTCTTCTGACTTTCTTACAATATATTTAAACATAGTACTAAGATTTCTTTCAACTTAAAAAAATGAAAAACTAAAACCCTTGTCGTTGACCTTTTGCTTCCCTCAGCTACAGCTTTTTTCCTTCTATGCACAGTTAAGTTCCCATAAAACAGCTTATTTAAAAGTAATATGACTTGGTCTCCTCCTATGCACTCTTCTAACTACTGAAATTCATCGTCTGCCCCATCACAGCACTGGAAATCACCTCACTATCCCATCAAAGACTTCCTTCTTGCTCGAACTCATGGACACTCTTTATTACTTGTCTTCTTTGACCATCTTGTAGCATAGCTAGGGCAGTTTCTCTGACTTGAAACACACAGATTCATAGAAGAATCTCTAACTCTTCACCCGTCCACATCTAGAAGTCAAGTTCTATCAAATCTCTTTCAAACATTTTCTACTCGTTTCTCTCTAGACCACCTGCTGCTGTTCATTCAGGTTAGGATTATCTACTATGTTCACTTTTCAGTTTCCTTACAGGTTTCTTCAACTCCAGTTTGAATCCACCAAACTTTGCCAATGCACGATCTATTCAGCACACTATGCTAGAGAATTTCTAGTGCATCCAGTCATTCCCTAATAAAAGCAAACAAAGCACTTCACTATCTTCCCATGGTCCTCAGAAAAAAATCTAATCTTCCAAACATAATTTTCAAAAACCAAGTCCCTGTTTTTGTATCCAGCTTTATCTCTCACCTCTCTTTTCACCATTCTTGGGCTCTGCACTCAGTCATCCTGAAGGTCATTTCGTCTCTACGATATGCTCCATCTTTTTCTCTCCCCACAACTTTGCCTGTTTTATTTTTTTCCTGCCTGGAACATTTCTTCTCAACTTCAACCTCCCTCTGCCCTCCATCTCCCAAACACCATACCTATTTCTTCACCTGGTTAATTTCTCCTCAGCTTTAGGACTCCATTTGGCTGTCAATCCCTGAGTTAAGACAGACTTAAGTAACCTTCAATTAATGACTATATTATCCTCTATTTACCCCCGAGGACAGCCTTTCTCACATTCAAATGTCAATGTAAATTACTAGATAGAAAATTTTTTGAGGTCAGAGATCTGCTTAATTCTTTATTCCAAGAGCCTAGCTTAGTGCTTGGACATAGTAGATACTAATAAATGTTTGTTGATGGAATAACTATAAACACAAGGATATAGACAGTTCATTGAAGGCAAATAAATTTACTTAGTGTTTATATCCTTTAAACTATTTCCATATCCATTATTACATTTGATTATCATAACAATCTTGTGTTGCATGGAGAACTTTTAATTTTTAAAGGTGTCCAATTTACTATTACTTAATTTTCCACTTAGAGCTTTTTGAGTACTGTCTAATAAATCTTTACCCATCCCAAGTTGGGAAAACATCTCCTACATTTTCTTCTAGAAGTATTACAGTATTATCTTTTATATCTAGATATATATTCATCTCAAATTAATTGCTGTGCATAGTGTTAGGGAGAAGTTGAGATTCTTTTCCCCATACATTTATCAAGTTGTTCCAGTAGAAGTTTTTAAAAAAGCTTTCATTTTCCAGTGGAATTGCCCTAGCAACTTTATCTAAAATCATTTAATCGTATATGTACGGGTCTCTTGCGGATTCTATTCTGTTCCACTGAACTATTTCTCTACCCTTTACCCATATCACTTTGTCTTGAGACTATAACCTTATAATAAATTTTAAGATCAGAGAGTGAGTGCTTTAAATTTGTTATTTTTTAAAAATATTTTATTTATTTATTTTTGCCTGAGTTGGGTCTTTGTTGTGGTGCGCAGGCTTCTCATTGCAGTAGTTTCTCTTGTGGAGCACGGGTTCTAAGCACGCGAGCTTCAGTAGTTGTGGCTTATGGGCTCTAGAGTGCAGGCTCAGTGGTTGTGGCGCACGGGCTTAGTTTCTCCAGGGCATGTGGGATCTTCCCGGACCAGGCTCGAACCTGTGTCCCTTGCATTGGCAGGTGGACTCTTAACCACTGCGCCACCAGGGAAGCCCTAAATTTGTTCTTCTTTTTAAATATTACTTTGTCTGGTGTCAGTGCTTTGCTGAAGGGGATTTGTTTCTTTTAGCAATATTTTATAGTTTTCATTAGAGGTTTTGCATGTCTTTTCTTAAATTTATTCCAAAGAATTTGTGTCTTTTTGATGCTGTTGTAAATTTTTAAAAATTCATTCTCCAATTGATTCTTGAATATAGAAATACAGTACTTAAATTGTTTTTTCCTTTTATCCTTTGACCTTGCTAAATTTACTTATCAGGCTAAATGGTTTTTATATATTTCTTTGAATATTTTCTTCCTTAAGTATTTGGTATTATTTCTTCCTTAAGTATATAATAGAGTTTTACCATTAAGACATCAGGGTCTTGATTTAATAGCTCATGATCTAATGGATGAAGACAATCTTAACAGCTAATGATCTAATGGATGAAGAAATGTAGTTTTAAGTATGTTATTTTTAACTGTGAAATAATTAAATTAAATCTTAATAATAATTTTAAATAATTACATAAATAAGATTGAATAGAGGAGCAACAATATTAAATAAAATGATATTTTCCTCTTTTACATAGGGGGCTAATATTTAAACAAAACGTAGAGCTACAGAAATGGACCTGTGAGTATATACTTTAGAATTGTGAGAACTACCAACTTCATTAAAATATACCAACAATTAAAAGAGAATTTAAATGAAGAGTGAGACTGGGAGTGTGAGGCATTAGGTGAAATGTTTAAAATATTCTTTAATCCTTCTATGTGGATTTTTTACCATGTGAACATATTGATTTTATTGTATTAAAATATATGAAAACATTTTCCAAGATACATCTGTATCATATCATTCCTGATCTCATTTTTGCCACTTTTTTTCATTTTGGTTATCATAAATATTCTTAAAAATAACTTTGAACATCTGCAAGTTTATCTCTGCAAAAACATAGCCCCTACCAGATGTTTCTCTCTGGCTCTGGGCCCAAAGATATTAATGGAATTATAATGGAGAAGGTCTTGAGCAAATGTATTTGTCAGTCTGACTGTGCTTTCAATCTTAAATTGTACTAAAATGGATGATAGGGTGGCATTAAGTAAAACTGCTGTGGGGCCTCAGCAGTTTATCTGAACATCTGGTTGATTCTATTTTCCTCTGTTCTCTGCTTCAAAAGCCAAGTTTGTCCTTATACCATTTTTTATAACCCAAGATTAAGCATGGTTCTGCAGAGAATTTTAAAGCTCTTTATTCCCATATGCATTTGAATGTAAACTATCCTTTGGGCTCTTATGATCTCACACACTTTCCTCATTCTTATCTACTCAGACCACCTTTTTCGTATTTTCTTTCTTACCTTCACATGATCAAAGAAAAGTAGCAGTTAATTGCTGAAAATATATTCAAATGCCATCAAAGAAGACCAAAGAGAATCAAACAGTATCATTTTTAGCAATTTTTTTTGGAGCCAGATTTAATTATAAATTTCTTAATTTGCTCGTTAACATTTTGTATAGTCAGTTTTTATAGTGATTTATTAAGACAGGACACCTGTAGTCAGGTGGTTCTGTGTCCCCTATGAACTCCTTAATGCCCCTCAGAGATGGCTGCCTGAGTTTCCATGAGGTCAAGATCCAAGGCATAGTTTTTAATAGCAGAAAACTTACTTTATTATTATTGTTTAAAGGTGATAGAGGGGAATAGCAGAAAGAATTTGACACTGGCTTTTGTACTTTTCTCCTTATCATTCTAATTTCTCCCAGTAGGTTTTAAGGTCTTTAATAGCAAAAATGGATTTTTGATTCTTCTGTGCATTTTTAAAATTGCCATAGACACATTACAGTTTTTGGAAACATTTAAGAAACAACTAGTTTGTTACAACTAAAGTTCTCATTGATTTCTCTAGATTGGTTTGATTAGTACATATACAAATACACACTGTTTTCACTGTGTTAAGAAAATAGTGGACTTTTGGCTTCCAGTTAGCATATGGAATGTTGGAAAGATTATTGCCCCCACCATAACAACAAGAAAAAGTCAGGTCGTATGAATAAATCATAATTGTTATCAAGTTCAAAAAGGTGAAGTTGCAGAGCAAGCAACTAGCCTGAAATCTAAGGAAAGGCAGGCATATCCAAGGAGAGATGGAGTGCAAGAAATGATTAACCAATGCAAATTAGGAGAGGAAGACAGGACCCCCATTTAAGTGGAAAAGAAAAATTCAGCTAAGACGTTTTAATGAATTGTTAAAGTCTGAGTGTGGAGTAATGTGAGGCTCCTGAGGTTTCAGACGCAAAGGGAGTTTGCAACCACTCACAGGTTCTTCTTCATGGATCTTTACCAGGAAATCATGGAAAATATTGATGGTAGGGCAGGAGACCATAGGAACATAGCTTGTAGTGCAGGCCTGGAAGACACAAACTCTCTTGCTAATAGCCAAGCAGAACAAGTGGTGTTCATATGTTCAGGCATAAATGCTATTTACCTTAGTCTCTACTATCCTTTACATATGTCTGGCTTTCCAACAACATATATCTATCACACACAAAAAATCAGGAAACAAACGAACAAACCCACTGTCAAGAGGCAAAATAGTCAACAGAACCAGACTGAGATAAGAACCAGATATTAGAACTGTGAGACAAGGAATTAAAAATTACTACAATTAATATGTTAAAGAATCTTGTGGGAAAAGTGGAAAGCATGCACGAACATATGGGAATCTCAGCAGGGAGATAAAAACTATTAAAAAAGATCAAATTGAAAGCTAAAATTAAAATACAGTAACAGAAATGAAGCATGCTATTGACTAAATCATCAGTAGACTCAACAAACTTAAGGAATAGGTGAATAGGTCAGTAGAAATTATCCAAACTTCAACACAATGAGAACTGATAGTGGAAAAATAAAAATAAATGAAGCATCTAAGCATGGTGGGATAACATCAGAACACATGTGTAATTTGAATTCCAGAAGGAGGAAAGAGAGATAATGAAGAATATGAATTACTTAAATAAGTAATTACTGATAATTTTCCAAAATACAAAAGAGCAAAAACCCCACAGTTCTGGAGAGCTCAGACAGCATCAAGTGTGATAAGATCAACACACACACACACACACACACACACACACACACCCCATATTCAAACTGCTGAAAACTGAAGACAAGAAGCAATAGCAAAAAAAGGCTATTTTTTTGTGCAGCTTAGCAAAAAAACCCCAGCACATTATACACAAAAGAACAAAGGTAGAAATATAACCTCATCAGAAGTTATGCAAGCCAGAAGACAGTGGATACTTTCAAAGCACGGAGAGAAGGAAAAGCCAACACTCAATTTTACATCCACTGAAAATATATTGCAACAATGAAGAATAAATAAAGACTTTCAGAAAAGATAGAATTCTTGGTTGACAGACCTACACTAGAAAAAATGTTAACAGAAATTCTTCAAGCAGAAGAATATGATAATACACAGGAACCTGGGTGTAGGGAAAGAAACGAAGGTCTCTAGAAATGATTAAAATGAAAGGAAATATTAAACACTTTTTTCTTGTTTGTATTTGCTTTAGAAGGTAATTGTCTCCAAAGTAAGAATAATAGGAAAGTATTTTGGATTTACAGCATATTCAAAAGAAAAATACATGATAAAAATAGCACAGAAGACAAGAGGGAATCATTTGGTTGTAAGTTCTTATAATTATGTGAAGTGGTATAATATTAATTGGAATTTCTGTAATTGATGGAATTTCTGTAAATGATGACATATATCATAATCTCAAAGGCAACAACTAAAGAAATTAAAAGATGTATGAAAGATAAAACGTGGAAATTAAATAGAATAAAAAATTACAGTTATTCCATAAATATGATTATCTATAAAAATCCCAAAGAATACTCAAAGAACTACTAGAACTAATAAATGGAAATTTGTAAGATAAGAAGTTTATATATAAATATCAATAATATTTCTATGTATTAGCAATTATAAATCAGAAACTGAATTTTTAAAGTAGCATTTACTACAGTACTAATAAACATGAAATACTTGGGTATAAATTTAACAAAATATGTGCAGATGCTGTATGCTGATAACTACAAAACCCTGAGAAAAAAGATATTAAAAATACTTAAATAAATGGTTAGCTATATAATGTTCATAGATGGGAAGGCTGACTATTGTTAATATGTCATTTCTCCCCAAATTTATCTATAGATTCAACACTGTCTCAGTCAAAATCCCAGGAAGATTTTTTTGTTATTGAACCTAACAACTTGATTCTAAATTTCATCTGGCAGAGGAAATACACTTTGTCTTATAAATATAAGTATAATATAATAAAAATATAACCAATCAAAATATTTTTGAACAAATTCAGAGGCCTCACTCTATCTGATTTTAAAACTTGATATAAAGCTGCAATAATCCAAACACTGGCAAGATGATAGACATGTAACTCAATGGTATAGAATGCAGAGTCCAGAAATAGACCCATACAAATATGAAAAAAATTGATATTTGACAAGGGTGCAAAGGCAACTCAATAGAGAAAAATGGTGTTTCCAACAAATGGCACTAAATAATTACATATCCATATGCAAAAAAGAAAGAAAAAACTGAGCCATACTCATATACCATATGCAAAAATCAATCCAAAATAGATAAAAAATTCAAATATAGAAGCTAAAACTATAAATCTTCTAGAAAAAAACATAGGAGAAAATCTTTGTGGCCATGCATTAAGCAAAGATTTCTTATATACTACACTAAAAACATCACACACACACACACACAAAAGGAAAATTGGACTTTTTCAAAATTAAACACTTCTATATTTCATGGCCAACAGGCACGTGAATAGATGCTCAACATCCCTAATCATCAGGGAAATGCAAATCAAAACCACAATTAGATATCACCTCACACCTGTCAGAATGGCTATCATCAAAAAGATCACAAATAACAAATGTTGGCAAGGATGTGGAGAAAAGAGGACCCTTGTACATTTTTGGCGGGAATGTAAATTAGTGCAGCCACTGTGGAGAACAGTATGGAGGTTCCTTAGAAAACTAAAAATAGAACTACCATACAATCCAGCAATCCCACTCCTGGGCATATATCTGGAGAAAACCATAATCCAAAAGGATACATGCACCCCAACATTCAGTGTGGCACTGTTTACAATAGTCAGGGTATGGAAGCAACCTAAGTGTTCATCAAAAGATGAATGGTTAAAGAAGATGTGGTATACATGCACAATGGAATACTACTCAACCACAGAAAAGAATGAAATTTTGCCATTTGCAGCAACAAGGATGGACTTGGAGGGCATTATACTAAATGAAATAACTCAGAGAAAAACAAATACTGTATGATATACTTATATGTGGAATCTTAAAAATACAGCAAACTAGTGAATAAAACAAAAAGAAACTGACTCACGGATATAGAGAACAAGAGAGTGGTTACCAGTGTGAAGAGGGAAGGTGGGGAGGGGCAATATAGGGGTAGAGGAAAAATAAAAGGGTTATTATGAGATTATGTGAAATAATGTGTGAAATTTTTGAAAATGGTAAAGCTATATAGAATTTAAAGAATCTTTTGTTCAGTAAATATAAAAGAAAGAGAAAGAAAGAGAGAGAAGAAATAAAGAAAGAAAAAGAGAGAAAGAAAGAAAGAAGGAAAGAAAAAATGAAAAGTGAAAGACTGCAAGAAAACTTTGTAAAACACATAGTCCAACAATGGACTTGTAGCTAGATGTGGTAGGCTGAATTCTAAGATGGTTCCCAGGGCTTTTGGCCCTTGGCACATAAACCCTGTACAATCTCCCTCCTCCTGAGAATGGGCAGAGCCTCTGAGTGTGATGGGATACTCACTCCCTTGATTAGATGACATTACATGGGAAATGTGATGTGACAGTCACTTCAGTGCTAAGAACCTATCACAGAGACTAGGGAGAGATGCTGAAATAAGCAGCCATGTTGTGAGAGAGGGTACTTGGTTAGGACCTGAGAGTGGCCCCTAGGTGTTGAGAGCAACTCCTGGCAAGAAAATAAAGGCCCCATGCCCTACCTACAACCACAAGGAACTGAATTCTGCCAACAATCTGGATGAGCTTGGAACTGTATCCTGAGCTCCATGTGAGACCTGGTGGGAATGCAGCCTGCTGACACTTTGAATTAGCCTTGTAAGACTCTGAGTGGAGAATCCAGTTATGCCATAGCCAGACTTTAGTCACACAGAAACTGTGTGATAATAAATGGTGTTGTTTTAAGTCACCAAGTTAGTGGCAATATACACAGTACTAGGAAAATAATACACCAGATTATATGAAGAACACAAAATACATAGCCCAGTTAAAGTTTGGCAAAAGATGTAAACAGATACCAGTTGCTTAATTAAGTCAAAATCATTAACGTTAAGGAGGCAAATTAAAAACTGTGATGAGATACTGCCAAGTACTCAACAGACAGAAGATGAAAAAATCTCTGTCAACACCAAGTGAGGACTTAGAACAATTGGGATTCCCATGCATTAATTCTGAAAATGCACAATGATGCAGTCACTTTGGAGAACAGTTTTGCAGTTTCTAATAAATTAATTATACACTTATCAAAGGACCCAGAAATTCCACTCAAGAGAAATGAAAGCTTAAGTTCACATAAAAACTTGTACTCTGTGGTTTATACTGGCTGTTTTTGTAATTAACAACAACAAAAAAGGAAACAACCCAAATGTTCTCCAAACGGTTTATTAGTTTTCTATTGCTGCTGCAACAAATTGCCACAATTTTAATGGCTTAAAACAACACCAATTTATTATCTTACATTTCAGGTGGACAGAAAACTATTTTGCTGTCTCACTGGCTAAAACCGAAGTGTGGTAGGGCTGCAGTCCTTTCTGGAGGCTCTAAGGGAAAATCGATTTCCTTACTTACTCAGGGGTTGGCAGAACCCAGTTTCATGTGGTGTAAGGCTGAGGTTTTTTTGTCTTGCTGATGGTCAACTAGGGGCCACATTTAGCTCTTAGAGGCTCCTCTCTGGTTCTTGCATGTAGATTCTTCCATTTTAGGATTAGGAACAGGGCAGCAGATCTTCTGACACTGCCATCTCTCTGATTTATGTATTATATTTGGCCTAGGATTACCTTCCCATCTCAAGGTCTGTAACTTAATTGCATCAGCAAAGTCCTTCTTGCCATATAAGATAACATAATTCATGGTTTCCAGGGATCAGAACATAGACATTTTTAGGGAGTCATTTGTCTACCACAATTGCTGAATAAACGCAATGTAATAAATCCATACAGTGGACTACTACTCAGCAAATAGAAGAAGTGAACTAGTGATACACACAACAACATGAATAAATCTTAAAACATTCTGCTAAGTAAAGGAAACCAGATTCAAGAGGCTGCATATTGTATTATTCCATTTATTTGACATTCTGGAAAAGGCATAACTCCAGACACAGAAAACAGACCAGTGGTTGCTCAGAGCTGGGGTTTATGGGAGGACGTGACTATACTGGACAGAGGAACTTCTTAGGGTGATGGAAATGTACCATGTTCTGATCGTGGTGGCGGTTATACAACTGTAAGCATTTGCAGAAATATACACTTAAAAAGATATATTTTAATGCATTTGCATTATACCTTAATAAAAATAAGTCTATTTTTAACTGAGGACTTACTGTATGTAAAATGTACCTAAAAATAGAAGCAGAAAAACCTCACTGCACCAATACTTGTAAATAAAAACAATCAGCTTTTAAAACCATGAACAGAGGAAAATGCATCAGACACTGAAGATTTTGTGGATTTACATGAGACATTGGCAAATGTAAAATTTCCACTAAATAAATGATGCTTCATTGTAACAGGAGGAAAAAAGGAGGAGATGGGTACAGATGGAGGCATGATTGTAGAATATATGGTGAAAAGATGAACTAATAAAACTTCACAATATACATTATATTTTTTTCACTCTTCACACCTTTTATTTTTTTAGCATCTTTATTGGAGTATAATTGCTTTACATTG
The DNA here is from genome assembly GCF_025265405.1 of Mesoplodon densirostris. Taxonomy (NCBI): domain Eukaryota; kingdom Metazoa; phylum Chordata; class Mammalia; order Artiodactyla; family Ziphiidae; genus Mesoplodon; species Mesoplodon densirostris. Next base: position 12,989,201 of record NC_082674.1, on the reverse strand, counting down.
TTGTGTTAGTTTCTGCTGTATAACAAAGTGAATCAGCTCTACGTATACATATATCCCCACATCCCCTCCCTCTTGTGTCTCCCTCCCACCGTCCCTATCCCACCCCTCTAGGTGGTCACAGAGCACCCAGCACATCTCCCTGTGCTAAGCAGCTGCTTCCCACTAGCTATCTATTTTACATTTGGTAGTGTATACATGTCCATGCCACTCTCTCACTTCGTCCCAGCTTACCCTTCCCCCTCCCCGTGTCCTCAAGTCCATTCTCTGCATCTACATCTTTATTCCTGTCCCGTCCCTAGGTTCTTCAGAACCTTTTTTTTTTTTTAGATTCCATATATATGTGTGAGCACACGATTTTTGTTTTTCTCTTTCTGACTTACTTCACTCTGTATGACAGACTCTAGGTCTATCCACCTCACTACAAATAACTCAATTTCGTTTCTTTTTCTGGCTGAGTAATATTCCATTGTATATATGTGCCACATCCTCTTTATCCATTCCTCTGTCGATGGACACTTAGTTTGCTTCCATGTTCTGGTTATTGTAAATAGAGCTGCAATGAATATGGTGGTACATGTCTCTTTTTGAATTATGGTTTTCTCAGGGTATATACCCAGTAGTGGGACTGTTGGGTCACATGGTAGTTCTATTTTTAGTTTTTCTAGGAACCTCCATACTGTTGTCCATAGTGGCTGTATCAATTTACATTCCCACCAATAGTGCAAGAGGGTTCCCTCTTCTCCATACCCTCTCCAGCATTTATTGTTTGTAGATATTTTGATGATGGCCATTCTGACTGGTGTGAGGTGATACCTCATTGTAGTTTTGACTTGCATTTCTCTAATGATTAGTGATGTTGACCATCCTTTCATGTGTTGAAAATTTGTATATCTTCTTTGGAGAAATGTCTGTTTAGGTCTTCTGCCCATTTTTGGCTTGGGTTGTTTGTTTTTTTGATACTGAGCTGCATGAGCTGCTTGTATATTTTGGAGATTAATCCTTTGTCAGTTGCTTCATTTGCAAATATTTTCTCCCATTCTGAGGGTTGTCTTTTTGTCTTGTTTATGGTTTCCTTTGCTGTGCAAAAGCTTTTAAGTTTCATTAGGTATGATTCGTTTCTTTTTGTTTTTATTTCCATTTCTCTAGGAGGTGGGTCAAAAAGGGTCTTGCTGTGATTTATGTCACAGAGTGTTCTGCCTATGTTTTCTTCCAGGAGTTTTATAGTGTCTGGCCTTACATTTAGGTCTTTAATCCAGTTTTTGTTTATTTTTGTGTATGGTGTTAAGGAGTGTTCTAATTTCATTCTTTTATATGTAGCTGTCCAGTTTTCCCAGCACCACTTACTTAAGAGGCTGTCTTTTCTCCGTTGTATATTCTTGCCTCCTGTATCAAAACTAAGGTGACGATAAGTGCGTGGGTTTATCTTTGGGCTTTCTATCCTGTTCCATTGATCTCTGTTTCTGTTTTTGTGCCAGGACCAGACTATCTTGATAACTGTAGCTTTGTAGTATAGTCTGAACTCCAGGAGCCTGATTCCTCCAGCTCTGTTTTTTTTCTCAAGATTGCTTTGCCTATTCGGGGTCTTTTGTGAAACATGCATATGGAAACCATACAAATTGTAAATTTTTTTTTTTTTTTTGTGGTACGCGGGCCTCTCACTGTTGTGGCCTCTCCCGTTGCGGAGCACAAGCTCCGGACGTGCAGGCTCAGTGGCCGTGGCTCACGGGCCCAGCTGCTCCGCAGCATGTGGGATCTTCCTGGACTGGGGCACGAAGCTGTGTCCCCTGCATCGGCAGGCAGACCCTCAACCACTGCACCACCAGGGAAGCCCCTGTAAAAATTTTTGTTCTAGTTCTGTGAAAAATGCCATTGGTGGTTTGATAGGGATTGCACTGAATCTGTAGATTGCTTTGGGTAGTATAGTCATTTGCACAATGTTGATTCTTCCAATCCAAGAACTTGGTATATCTCTCTATCTGTTTGTATCATCTTTAATTTCTTTCATCAGTGTCTTATAGTTTTCTGCATACAGGGCTTTTGTCTCCTTAGGTAGGTTTATTCCTAGGTATTTTATTCTTTTTGTTTCAGTGTTAAAAGGGACTGTTTCCTCAATTGCTCTTTCAGATTTTTCATCATTAGTGTATAGGAATGCAAGAGATTTCTGTGCATTAATTTTGTATCCTGCTACTTTACCAAATTCATTAATTAGCTCTAGTAGTTTTCTGGTAGCATCTTTAGGATTCTCTATGTATAGTATCATGTCATCTGCAAAGAGTGACAGTTTTACTTCTTCTTTTCTGATTTGGGTTCCTTTTATTACTTTTTCTTCTCTGATTGCTGTGGCTAAAACTTCCAACACCATGTTGAATAATAGTGGTGAGAGTGGGCAACCTTGTCTTGTTCCTGATCTTGTGGAAAAGGTTTCAGTTTTTCACCATTGAGAATGATGTTGGCTATGGGTTTGTCATATATGGCCTTTATAACATTGAGGTAAGTTCCCTCTATGCTTACTTTCTGGAGGGTTTTTGTCATAAATGGGTGTTGAATTTTGTCAAAAGCTTTTTCTGCATCTATTGAGATTATCATATGGTTTTTCTCCTTCAATTTTTTAATATGGTGTATCACATTGATTGATTTGCGTATATTGAAGAAGCCTTGCATTCCTGGGATAAACCCCACTTGATCATGATGTATGATCCTTTTAATGTGCTGTTGGATTCTGTTTGCTAATATTTTGTTGAGGATTTTGCATCTATGTTCATCAGTTTTATTGGCCTGTAGGCATCTTCGTCTGGTTTTGGTATCAGAATGATGGTGGCCTCGTATAATGAGTTTGGGAGTGATCATCCCTCTGCTATATTTTGGAAGAGTTTGAGAAGAATACGTGTTAGTTCTTCTCTAAATGTTTGATAGAATTTGCCTGTGAAGCCATCTGGTCCTGGGTTTATGTTTGTTGGAAGATTTTTAATCACAGTTTCAATTTCAATGCTTGTGATTGATCTGTTTATATTTTCTATTTTTTCCTGGTTCAGTCTTGGAAGGTTGTACTTTGCTAACAATTTGTCCATTTCTTCCAGGTTGCCCTTTTTTTTTTTTTTTTTTTTTTTTTTGCGGTATGCGGGCCTCTCACTGTTGTGGCCTCTCCCGTTGTGGAGCACAGGCTCCGGACGCGCAGGCTCAGCGGCCATGGCTCACGGGCCCAGCCGCTCCGCGGCACATGGGATCCTCCCAGACCGGGGCACGAACCCGTATCCCCTGCATCGGCAGGCGGACTCTCAACCACTGCGCCACCAGGAAGGCCCCAGGTTGCCCATTTTATTGGCATATATTTGCTTGTATTAATCTCTCATGATCCTTTGTACTTCTGCAGTGTCAGTTGTTACTTCTCCTTTTTCATTTCTAATTCTATTGATTTGAGTTTTCTCCCTTTTTTTCTTGATGATTCTGGTTAGTGGTTTATCAATTTTGTTTATTTTCTTAAAGAACCAGCTTTTAGTTTTATTGATCTTTGTTTCCTTCATTTCTTTTTCATTTATTTCTGATCTGATCTGATCTTTATGATTTCTTTCCTTTTGCTAAGTTTGGGTTTTTTTTGTTCTTCTGTCTCTAATTGCTTTAGCTGGAAGGTTAAATTGTTTATTTGAGATTTTTCTTGTTTCTTGAGGTAGTTTTGCATTGCTGCAAACTTCCCTCTTATAACTGCTTTTGCTGCATCCCATAGGTTTTGGGTTGTTGTGTTTTCATTATCATTTGTTTCTAGGTATTTTTTTATTTCCTCTTTGATTTCTTCAGTGATCTCTTGGCTATTTAGTAGAGTATTGTTTAGCCTCCACGTGTTTGTATTTTTTACAGATTTTTTCCTGTAATTGATATCTAGTCTCATAGCATTGTGGTCAGAAAAGATACTTGATATGATTTCAATTTAATAAAATTTACCAAGCTTAATTTGTGACCCAAGATATGATCTATCCTGGAGAATGTTCCCTGAGCACTTAGAAGAAAGTGTGTTCTGTTGTTTTTGGATGGAAAGTCCTACAAATATCAATTAAAGCCTACTTGTTTAATGTGTCATTTAAAGCTTGTGTTTCCTTATTTATCTTCATTTTGGTTGATCTGTCTGTTGGTGAAAGTGGGGTGTAAAAGTTCCCTACTATGGCTGTTAGCATTTGCCTTATGTATTGAGGTGCTCCTATGTTGGGTGCATAAATATTTACAATTGTTATATCTCTTGGATTGATCTTTTGATCATTATGTAGTATCCTTCCTTGTCTCTTTTAATAGTCTTTATTTTAAAATCTATTTTGTCTGATATGAGAATTGTTACTCCAGCTTTCTTTTGATTTACATTTGCATGGAATATCTTTTCCATCCCCTCACTTTCAGTCTGTATGTGTCCCTAGGTCTGAAGTGGGTCTCTGGTAGACAGCATATATACAGGTCTTGTTTTTGTATCCATTCAGCCAGTCTGTGTCTTTTGGTTGGAGCATTTAATCCATTTATATTTAAGGTAATTATCGATATGTATGTTCCTATTACCATTTTCTTAATTGTTTTGGGTTTCTTATTGTAGGTCTTTTCCTTTTGTGTTTCTTGCCTAGAGAAGTTCCTTTAGCATTTGTTGTAACGCTGGTTTGGTGGTGCTGAATTCTCTTAGCTTTTGCTTGTCTGTAAAGGTTTTAATTTCTCCATCAAATCTGAATGAGATCCTTGCCGGGTAGAGTAATCTTGGTTGTAGGTTCTTCCCTTTCATCACTTTAAATATGTCCTGTCACTCCCTTCTGGCTTGCAGAGTTTCTGCTGAAAGTTCAGCTGTTAACCTTATGGGGATTCCCTTGTATGTTATTTGTTGCTTTTCCCTTGCTGCTTTCAATATGTTTTCTTTGTATTTAATTTTTGATAGTTTGTTTAATATGTGTCTCGGTTGGCTTCTCCTTGGATTTATCCTGTATGGGACTCTCTGTGCTTCCTGGACTTGATTGACTATTTCCTTTCCCATATAAGGGAAATTTTCAACTATAATCTCTTCAAATATTTTCTCAGTCCCTTTCTTTTTCTCTTCTTCTTCTGGGACCCCTCTAATTCAAATATTTGTGCCTTTAATGTTGTTCCAGAGAGTCTCTGAGACTGTCTTCAATTCTTTTCATTTTTTTTCTTTATTCTCTCTGTGGTACTTATTTCCACTAATTTATCAAAAATATTGCTGGCTTCATTCCTATTTCCCTACTCTATATTCTTTCTCAACCTACTATTTAGTGGAATGTGGAAATGGTGGACTAAGGTTGCTATAGGTATAATTGGAATTAGACACAGGTAGATACACAGGAGGTATGGAAGATGGATTTTTTTTTATTATGATTTATCACAGGATATTGAACATAGTTCCCTGTGCCATAGAGTAAGACCTTGTTGTTTATCCATTCTATATATAATAGTTTGCATCTGCTAATCCCAAACTCCCAGTCCATCCCTCCCACATCCTCCTCTGCCTTGGCAACCAGAAGTCTGTTTTCTATGTCTGTGAGTCTGTTCCTGTTTCATAGATAAGTTCATTTGTGTCATATTTTAGATACCACATGTAGGTGGCAAGAAGATGGATATTTTGTGTTGAAATGAAAGTCAGACCCCTGCATGGCAGGAGTATAGCCTTGACTTGATTGGAGAGATATGGGCTTGTTCAAAGGAAAGCAGTCACAGTCATTTGAAGAAAGGAGAAATACTAGGTTTGATGTGGAAGCTGATAAGTTTAGTCATGGATATGATAAATATAGAATGTCCAGTCAGCTGTTGAATGAATGGAGCTTGATCTCAACAGAGTCACCTGGGTTAGAGATACAGTTTTGTGCGTCATCACCATATGGATAGCATTTGCTGTAAATTAGAAGGTGGTAATAACTTGCTATAGAAAGTTAAAAATTACTGTGAGACTTATGAGCTCTCTTCATCATCACCTGTTGGAATAAAGGTGTTTTTGTCCTAGGATATCTTGTTTACATGTTAAGTTTCTAAGGGAATTTTCTCTTTGCTCAGCATGGTTGGTTATAGAGAATTTTAGGGTTTATATTTGTCATTTCGAAATGGCATTTCCTTCAAGCACATAAATGGTCTTTACTGACAGGAAGCTGTGCAAAAGTTCCCCTTTTACAGTTTACTGAAATTGCTGGTTATTTTTAGAGGGAGTCAGGCATTGGTAAACCCAGTGCTGAAAACAAGTCTTTGATAAACTAACAGTTTAAAATTCAACATAAATTGCACCATTTCCAATACGAATAATTCCAGAAGATTTTTGCATTGTGCATTATAATTTTCAATAATATTAAAAAAGTATGTTCTCAAGAATCCTGAGTGTTACCAGGGCAACCATCATCCCGGTTTTACAGATGAGTAAACTGAGACACTGGAGGGTGATAATGACTTGCTTCAGGCTACAGAGAAATGAACAAAGAGGCCAGTTCACTTGACTCTTATCAGCAATTTTCATTACATCATTTTCAGTCCCCTTAACAATGATGAGAACACTCTTATTATGTATTCAATGAGTAAATAAAGACATGACTGTAATTTAATTTTAATAATTTATGATTCTTCATAAAGTTGTAAACCTGTGTTCTAGAGGATATTAGATAAACTCTGAAAGTTTAGGTGATAAGCATATTTTTAGAGTTCTGAGCTAATAAGCTGATGGGAAATTAGGGTGCAGTGGGGGTGCATTAGAGGTAGAGAATTAATCATCTCTTATTGGTAATAATTGTCTGGAACTCAGGAAATAATAACAGTGAATTTTGTTTTTCTAGTGGCTTTTCAGTGATGCTGCAGATTTCCCATACCTGTTGACTAAAATTAATTCATATACTTGTTTGAACTTCCTATTGAGAAACTGACAGTCAAAAGCTATCAGACATGACTGCAGCTGTCCATTACCGGTGTTGTTTTAATAAAACAACCAGGGTTACTTTCAAGTCTACACTATATTGTTGGTCCTTTGATGCCATATTAAAATGAGCCCTGTGCTTATCAGAAAAGCACCTACACTGAAAGCAACCACAAATTTCTCTCCTAAAGATACAGAAAATAATGATTTTAAAAGGCCACCAAAAGGGCAATTGAGAGAGCCAGGACACGTTTTGGTTGTCTTCTTTGTGTTCAAGGACTGAATGCTTCAGTCCCTTTTCCTGTACTTTTAAATTTAATTTAACTTAATTTTTTAACATCTTTATTGGAGTATAATTGCTTTTCAATGGTGTGTTAGTTTCTGCTGTATAACAAAGTGAATCAGCTATACATATACATATATCCCCGTATCCCCTCCCTCTTGCGTCTCCCTCCCACCCTCCCTATCCCACCCCTCTAGGTGGTCACAAAGCACCGATCTGATCTCCTTGTGCTATGTGGCAGCTTCCCACTAGCTATCGATTTTACATTTGGTAGTGTATACATGTCCATGCCACTCTCTCACTTTGTCCCAGCTTACCCTTCCACCTCCCCGTGTCCTCCAGTCCATTCTCTACATCTGCGTCTTTATTCCTGTCCTGCCCCGAGGTTCTTCACTTCCAAGAGCTGGTATAAAGTTATGCAGCAAGACACATACCTCCAGTCTTATAGTTGGTCCGGGTAGAGGTGAGAACAAATGACAGGAATTAATGTGTGTGGACTGACTGTGGTGCATCTATTACTGTGCTGCCTGCTTCATGTATTCTATCTTGCTTCATCTTCACAATAGCTTTGTTACATATGTACCGTAATCCCTACATTGCAGATGAGGAAGCTGAAGCTAAGACAATTTAAATAATATACTCAAGGTTATATAGTTGTATGGATTGGAGTTCAGTCTCAGGTATTATGTCTGCAAAGCCCATTTTTGTTTCCCTGCCTTTTCCTGTGAATATTATTTTCCAAGCTTGGTTCTTGATATATGTGTCTCTCCTTTGCCCATTGACCCCTCCCAGACTTTTTTTTTTTTTTTTTTTAAGAAAGAAGGCTCTTCCCGTGGGTAATGAAGGCAGTACTTCTCACTGGCTCTGGTCTTTCTTTTCAAAGTCTTTTCTCAACAACCTTTTTTACCCCTCAAGTATGCTTCAGATAAACCTTCTATCTTTCCTCCGAGTCTATAGTGGACATGGCTTTGTGAGCCCTTGGAAAATTCTATACAAACTCTTCCTGACCAGTGGATCAGGGAGTCGGCATTTTACTACATCAGGAGGCTTCTTATATAGACTGTGTCTCAGGTGTCCATCCAACATAATAAACTCTAGGATCTGTAACTTGTACTCCACTTTCTCTTTCCTCAGAGAATAGCTCTATGAACTGTGTATGCCCTGGTATTAAAACATTTAGATACCTCCTGTGGAGATTTTCTTCCTTTGGGGATTTTCTTGAGTGGATAAACACCCACCTCACCTGTGCCTTGCCCTGTACTGGAGTTTCTTGCTGTCCTATTCCATGGTTGTACTCTAAAGACTTATCTCTCTCCAGATTAATATCCTTCAATTCACCATTGTCTTCAAGATAGTGTCTAAGCACTCAACATGCCACTTAACTGCTATTTTCAAACTGGACTCATCTTTTTCCAAGCTGAATATTTTAGCTCTGTTACTCTCTTTTGCTCCTTGCTTTAGTTCTACTTCAAATATATCAAACTACTCCCCTCATGTTTTTTTTTTCAACTTTCTGTTGAAAAACAGAAACATTGTTCTCCATGTTTAGGATGCTCCTATACTGTTCTCCATTTCCAGAACTCCCACTTACCTTTAAATCACCAACTCAAATATCATTTCCTCTCTGAAGTCTTTTCTAACTTCTCAGTACAGATTTAATGATGTTTTTCCTTGGAGTTTCATAGCACTTAATGCAGTGATCCCCAGCCTTTTTGGCACCAGGGGCCGGTTTCGTGGAAGACAATTTTTCCACAGACCAGGGCGGGGGGTGGTTTTGATTCAAGCGCATTGCATTTATTGTGCACTTTATTTCTATTATTATTACATTGTTATATATAATAAAATAATTATACAACTCACCATAATGCAGAATCAGTGGGAGCCCTGGACTTGTTTTCCTGCAACTAGATGGTCCTATCTGGGGGTGATGGGAGACAGTGGCACCTGAAGTGTGTTGCTTATGTCCAGTCTACTCTGTAATCTCATTTTGGTTCTTTTTGTTTGTTTGTTTGCTTTGCTCTTTCTTTCTTTCTTTTTTTTTTTTGTTGTGTCGGGTCTTAGTTGCAGCACACGAATCTTCGTTGAGGCATGCGGGATCTTTTTCGTTGTGGCGCGTGGGCTTCTCTCTAGTTGTGGTGTGCGGATTTTCTTTCTCTAGTTGTGGTGCGCAGGCTCCAGAGCATGTAGGCTCTGTAGTTTGCAGCACATGGACTCTCCCATTGAGGTGAGCAAGCTCAGTAGTTATGGCGTGCTGGCTTAGTTGCCCCGCAGAGTATGGGATCTTAGTTCCCCAACCAGGGATCAAACCTGCATCTCCTGCAATGGAAGGCAGATTCTTTACCACTGGACCACCAGGGAAGTCCCCGTAATAGCATTTTGGTTGCTGTCACTGCAGAAAACCCTGCTTCACAAAGATAGGATTTTGGAAATGGAAGCAGGCTTTTCAGTGCTTTTGTGGCAATCTCAGGATATTCCACCTTGACTTTAATCCAGAATGTGTGGAGATTTGACATTGTCTCAAACATACTTTTAAGGCCACCATCATTTGTGATCTCAAGTAGTTGATCCTCTTCTAGCACAAAGTCGATTCACCTGGCTTATTCACAAATGGGTCATGGATCCATTCCTTCCCAGTTTGGGGGTCTTTTGTGGTTGGGAAGTGATGCTCAAACTCTTTTGAAAGCTGAGGTAGGTGATCATGCATCAGCTGGGAGAAAGAAGGCCCTGGTTAATTCTCTTTCAAAATCTCTGCTAATGTTTGAAACATGTCAAAAATCACAATGTTCACTCGTCACCCCCATAATTCCAGTTTGGGTTTGAATGCAACCACTTTATCTGCCGACTTGAATACAGTTGTCGTTCTCCCCTGAAGTGACAGGTTGAGTTCACTGAGCAGGTTGAATATGTCACACACGTAAGCAAGTTTTGTGACGCATTCTGTGTCACAGAAATGTGCTGCCAGTGGTGACTTTTTCAAAAAGAAATCTCTGGAGCAGCTCTCATAAGTCAAAACCTCTGGCCAGGGATCTCCCTCTAGAAAGCCACCTCACTTCTGTGTATAAGAGATGACGTGTGTGCTCTGCGTCCATCTCCTCACAGAGCTGTATGAACAGATGTGGGTTAAGGGCATGTACTTCAATGTGGTTGATAATTTTAATCACATCCTACAAAACGTTGTTAAGTTCAGATGACATTTTTCGGGTAGCCAGCATTTCTGTATGGATGACACAGTGCGTAGATTCACATGCAGAAGCGACCTCTGTGACCCGAGTAGTGAAGCCACAAAGCCATCCAGTCATGGCAGCTGCTCTGTCTGTGCATATACTGACGCAAAATGACCCATTCAGTTTTCCTGATATGTAATCATTCAAAGACTTGAATAGTTCTGCAGCTGTGGTGTTGGTTGGCAACAAAAGTACACATGATGTATCCTCATTCATATCCTCCTGAAAAGCACATCGCACAAAAACAAGCATTGTTGCCTTGTTGTCAACATCGGTAGACTTGTCAACCTGGATTGCGTACCACGGTGACTCATTAATCCTCTCTAACAGCTGTGCCTCAATATCCTCTGCTATTTCATCAGTTCGTCTAGTTACGGTGCTGCCAAAAGAGGAACACGTGCCACCTTTTGCACTGCAGCCTCTCCTAAAAGTTCATGACAAATGTCCTTAGCAGCACAGGCAGGATCAAGTCTTCACCAATAGTAAAGGGCTTCTTAGCTTTAGCAATGCGGTCAGCCACTAAGAATGATGCTCTCGGTGCAGACACATTTGATGAAGTTGTGGCCTTCAGTAACTGCTTCTGTTCTTCGTGTTCATATTTTTTTCTTTTGAAAAACTCCAAAGACTTGTCTTTTAATGCAGGGTGCTTGGTCTCCATATGGCAAAGCAGTTTTGAAGGTTTCACGGCTTTGTTGGATAGCCGGTTGCCACGTATTATACAAAGCAGGCTTGAAGAACGTGAATCACCTGTTGCAATGAACCCACAATTTAAGTAGGACTCTTGGTATTTTCTTTTAAATGCAGCTTTCTTTTGTTGGCAATCTTAGAGTCTTCTGCTGTCTCATCACTGGGTCTTTCCCCCTTTTCAAAGAAGCTCTCCAGTGATGTTTGCTTTTTACTCATTTTGGCTAGGGTTAGCTTGTAAGCTTACCAAAACTGTGACTGAGACAAGTGCGCAGTGCGGGAAAGAGGCACGGACGGAAGTGGTGAATAAAATAATGGGTGGGCTATGCATGGACTAAAATAAGTGTCGGATTCTGACTTAAAACCTGCCACCAGATGCAGCTTAATTGTCACTTGCCACTCACTGATAGGATTCTGATATCAGTCTGCAAGCAATTGATTTATTATGGTCTCAGTGCAGTCACACCTCTCTGCTAATGATAATCTGTATCTGCAGCCACTACCCAGCGCTAGCATCACAGCCTCAGCTCCACCTCAGATCATCAGGCATTAGATTCTCATAAGGAGCCTGCAACCTAGATCCCTTGCGTGCACAGTTCACAGTAGGGTTCGTGCTCCTATGAGAATCTAATGCCGCCGCTGACCTGACAGGAGGCGGTAATGTGAGTGATGGGGAGCGGCTGTAAATACAGATGAAGCTTCACTCACTCGCCTCCTGCTCACCTCCTGCTGTGCAGCCCAGCTCCTAACAGGTCACAGGTCCAGGCCACGGGTCCAGGCCACAGGTCCATGGCCCGGGGGTTGGGGATCCCTGACTTAATGTGTGCTTCTGTTATTGAAATCGACACACTCCCTCACACTTAGTTGTGTTTTCTCTAGACAGTGAACTTTTAGAGGGCAGGTATTCTGACTTGTTTTTCTAATCCTCCCTGCTTATGACACAGCCTCATCACTCCTTCCTGGTAGCTAAATATAGAGTTTTAGACCTGAGTTGGCAGGCCTCAATCATTTTTTGCTTACATGTTAACCTTAACATTTAAAAAAATACTTTAAAAAGTGTTAACATGGGGGGCTTCCCTGGTGGTGCAGTGGTTGAGAGTCCGCCTGCCGAGGCAGGGGACACGAGTTCGTGCCCCGGTCCGGGAAGATCCCACATGCCGCGGAGCGGCTGGGCCTGTGAGCCATGGCCGCTGAGCCTGTGTGTCCGGAGCCTGTGCTCTGCAGCGGGAGAGGCCACAACAGTGAGAGGCCCGTGTACCACAAACAAACAAACAAACAAACAAACAAAAAAGTGTTAACATGGGGCTTCCCTGGTGGCACAGTGGTTGAGAGTCCGTCTGCCGATGCAGGGGATACGGGTTCGTGCCCCGGTCCGGGAGGATCCCACGTGCCATGGAGCGGCTGGGCCCATGAGCCATGGCCGCTGAGCCTGCGCGTCCAGAGCCTGTGCTCCGCAACGGGAGAGGCCACAACAGTGAGAGGCCCGTGTACCGCACACACACACAAAAAAGTGTTAACGTGTATTGAACACTTACTACACGACAAACAGTTTTTCAGGCTTTTTACGTGCATTTCCTTATCTAATTCTTAAATAACCCTACAAAGTAGAAATGGTTATTGTACTTATTCAGATAAGATATGAGCAGATCAGAGAATGAGTACCTTACCCAAAGTCACATAGATAGTCACCAGCAAGGTGACGTACTGTTTCCTGGGGCCCAGATTCGTGACCTTGAGTAAGGAATGGGTATTTAAAACAGCTGCTTGAATTGTTCACATATAAGCGTCCCTATTTTCTAAGTATTAAAGATTTGGAAAGCAAAGGATCAAGCCTGATAGTATGGACTTTAATGAAGTCAGTTTAACCTTTCCCTTCCAGGTTGTGGCTTCCCACTTCTGTAGTCTGTCTCTGCAAATTGTAGATTAATCAGCATCAGTTGCTGAGTCTTCTCTACGTGCATTACTTCTCTTTGAAGTGTAGCCAAATAAACAGAAAAACTTTCTTCTAGGAGGTTGATTTTCCTCTTCTGAGATGGATCCTGTGTGTTTTGATTACAACTGCTACTCAGCCATTTCCAATTTCCCTCTTTTGGTCATTTCTCCCTAGTTTATAATGCCATCCAGTTTAGAAGAGCAAATTTAATGAATATGATTTATCTTCCTTAAGATTAACAAAAATGAGAAGACCAAAGGCAATGTATAGCTCTCTGGAAGCTCATCCTAACTTAAAGTATTGATCAAATCAATCTTTGTGCTATTTTATTGTTCATAAGAGATTCTGTTGGAGACAAATAGCATTCTGATTGACTTTTAGGGTCATTATAAAGATACTATATTGGTTTGTAGGTAAGGAGTTCAGTCTGTCAGGGTTCAGGGTCAGTCCAGGTAAATTTGAACCCCACTAGCAGCAAAAGGCGTAATCTAGAGTTGAGGTCAAGTTATCAGGTCACAGTCTGGATTTATGGTTCATGATAAAAGCAACAAGGAGATGTATAGGGATGAAAATCCAGAAATATAGCCTCATTCCACATATGTGAAACTTGATTCTGGCCAACTTCACCAGTCTTCCTTCTCCTGCTTGTAATATGTGCTAGGATCAGGACTAGCCAACGACCACCACTTTCTCTCTTGAGCATGCCTGCAATTACAAAGATCTAGAGTGCTTGTGTTTTTCCTTGGCATGATGTCAGTCCATGAAACTTGGCAACGAACTAAACTACTCATCAGTCTACAAAAAAAACATGGCTTTGTGCGTTCGGATATCATAAGATATTGACAATGATGGAAGGACAGAGAATGGAATATGAACCATTAAAAAAGGTCAAACTTCCCTCCAGCATCCAGATATCTCCAGGATGCCAATATCAGACTATGTAATTGACATCCTAATGAGTTTAGCTTTTCCTTTATAGTCACTTAATGTAAACTCAATTTGCAAGATCCTTTATGTAATAACTTTGAAGCTCAGAAACATACATGTGCATATGCTTTAACATGTTATGAAAGTTCAAGAGAGACCTGCAAAACCGATGGTGGAATGCAATCGGATTTAAGGCCATCCTTTCTATAGACTATGAAATAATCATTTAGATGGCAAAGGACACTTTAAATAACCCAAGCTCATCCAGATTTTTTACATTGAAGTCTATCCAAATATGTCCTCTTAAGACAGATTAGAGGAAAAGCAAAGAACTTAACCCAAAAAGAGCAGGTTGAAGCTTAGTTCTTCCCTTTCATGTTCACATGATCTTTTACAGTTAATTGCATGTACCTTGGTATTCCACATTTGGAAAATTTACTTAAAATATGTACCTTAAACAACTACAGTTATTCAGATCAATAAATGAGGTTTTTTTTTTTTTTTTGGTCTACTGGTGCTAGTGAGGCTGAGGCGGAGGCTTAATCACTTACCTCAGGTTGTATCAGAGTCTTGACCTTCTAAGAGTGTGCTGCTGTGCTGAAGGTGGCATGGAAAAGGGTTTGTGGAAGTTGACATGAGAAATATGATTGGTTCATTGTTTTCAGTCTCTACTACATAGAGACAAAAATCTGCAACTGTCTCCATGATATGATTCAGGTTATAGAAAAGCTGAATTTATAAATCTGTCATGGCTAGGATGATTCTATTTTTGGCATTATGTATTCAAAATGTATTAGATACAAGACTCTTAAGTTGGGAACTGAGAACTGAGAATTCAACCACTACTCATTTAAATTCTCATTTCTGGACGTACTTTTAGAGAATTAGAAAGCCGGAAGGCACATTCTATAAATTTCTCTTATGTTTTGAATTCTGAATGCAGGAAAAAAAGACTTTGGGAAGTATGTGTTTCTCATTTTATGGAATATTGAACTTTGGAAAACAATAGCAAATATACTGGTAGGAATCTATGAAAATATTTAATTACTCATTCTTCAGGTATATATTTGGAAAAATAACAAAGTGTACACTAACAACTTTTCTAGGTGACCGATTTTGATTCATTAAGTTATTTATGAAATCATAAACCTATGGGTATTATGAAAATTATTCAACAAATTATGTTAAAATAATTGGATTTAGGGAGAAACTTCTCTGCAAACTGTCAAATTATAATTCACCAAAAATAAATTTTAGATGTGTAAAGTGTTTAAGAAAAGTGAAATTATAAGCTGTAAAATATATATTGTATATATAGTTAATTAATCTTGCAAAGAACATGAACTTTGTAAGGATATAAACAAGAAGGAAAATCAGGGCCTCCCTGGTGGCGCAGTGGTTAAGAGTCCGCCTGCCGATGCAGGGGATATGGGTTCGTGCCCCGGTCTGGGAGGATCCCATATGCCGCGGAGCGGCTGGGCCCGTGAGCCATGGCCGCTGGGCCTGCGCATCCGGAGCCTGTGCTCCGCAACGGGAGAGGCCACAACAGTGAGAGGCCCGCATACCACAAAAAGAAAAAAAAAAAAAAAAAAAAAAAAAAAAAGAAGGAAAATCATAAGGGCAAAGGCTGATATATTTGATTACATTAAAATTTAAAACTTTAATATATTAATATATTTGTCTCACATATAAGATGAGTTGATACCTTTTCTTTGTGACACATTCTTATTAACCAATAAGAAAAGCACTAAAACTAAAAAAAGTATGTAAAGAAAAATTTCTAAAAGGTGAAACACAAGTTGATAATAAGCACAAACAAAAATAAAATTACTGTTTCAAATTTAAATAAAATTATACTATTTAAAATCATTAAACAGAAGAAAAATAAAAAAGGGGTCAATGATTTAAAAAGTATAATGAGGGAAATAATGTATTTAATTTTGTTGATGAAAATGGTGTAAATTTTTAATGATAGCATGTAGTAATATGGATTGAGTCTTAAAATATCCATATTGTTTTGCCTGTAGTCTTCACCTCAGGTAACATATCCCAGAGTATTAATCAGAGATCCATTAAAAAATGAACCTACATGGAAATTTAAAAGGATATACTAAACAATATAACAGTTCTTCAATAAGAGTGCAGTAATATAATGGAATATTATGCAGACATCACAAATATGTTTTCAAATAACATTTACTACTAAAGGAATATTTCAATAATTTTTAAAAACTTGAAGAAGTAAGTACAAGTAAAGTAGTAGTAAAGTAGAATGTAAAGTAGGTAAGTGAATTAGACTGTAGAGTGGGAATTATATTTTTACAGTACAAACCTGGGGGAGAGACTAGAGAGACTGAATAAAAATAGTAGAACTTCAGGACTGCAATTCCTCCTGCCTGTTATACAGGAAGGAGTTATGACATGAATGAGGGGTTTAATGAGCTAGATTCAGTTGTGCAAGCTACATAACTTTGGTCATGAGAAGGTATGTTTAGAAACAACCTCTGGCAGACCTTGAGGTTTATTTCTTAGCAAAGTTTAGTTAAACATGGTGATAACTTTGAAATCAGTGGGGTTTTTTTGCTTGTTTGTTTTTGCATCTTAAACATGTTTTCTATGTTTAAATCACAAGGATATAACTAAATGCAATTGTAGTGAAGACAGGAGTAGCACAGAAAATTTTAGAATCGGGCCAAGGATCTAATGTCAAGATATCACAGACAAGATGCTGAGGAAGAAGCCAAAGCACGTTCAGGGAGTCCACCCAGACCATATGGTGCTCAAATGGAAGCTCCAAGTCTGAGTAGGAAATGTGGGGAAAGTTAGTATGGTGTCAAATCTGAGATCTAAGCCTGCAGCACTGAAGTATGGGGTCAAATATAAGGTCTAGGATAACTAGTAATATGAGATCCCTGTGGGTAATGACCTATTATTATAATAGCCCTTATTTTTTTTAATGTCAATGTCTGCACCTGATACACAGCAGAAATGCAGGTAACTGGAAATAGCTGCTGAACTGAGCAATCAGAAAATGAACAGATTTGTTTATGTTGTCATTTAAATTATCAGCCTAATGCTTTGTTAAATGTTTTTATTAGGGTTTCTTAACAAATAGAATTCAAGCTGTGGCCAAGGCAGTACTCAGAAGAAATTTACATACTTAAATGTATTTATCCAGTTAACAGAAATATTCAAAATATTCAAACAGAGAAGGGAAAGGAAAATAGAAACAAACATTACAAGTGCAAGGAAGAAATTAATAAGAGTAAAAGAAAAAGTAAAAGAAAAATACCATTTACACTAACATAAAAATTATGAACTATTTAGATCCAAATTAAATTATGGATTCATCTACTTAAGCCATTAAAACTTTTATAGAATGAAGAGATTGGATGTAAGATCAACCTAAAAATATCAATAGCTGTCTTACATACCAGAGGTGTGAACAATCAATTTACAAAATGTAATGAGAAAATAAAAGATCTGGATTGTAATAGAAGTAAAAATCTCAAAAACATTTAGGAATACAGATAATCAGGAAAGTTTAGATCCAATAAGGAGAAAATACAAAATGTCATTGAAGTAAATAAAATAAGATATAAGTAAATTAATTTGGCTCTCATTTCCATTTTCTTCATTGGAAAATATTGTAAAGATGTCAATTCTTTCTAAATGAAATTCTAAATTCAATGTCCTCTCAAAGGGATATTTTTGGAAATTAATAATTTGACTTTGAAGTTTACATAAAAAAGTCTAAGAATATCCAAGAAATTTTGAACATAAAGAATAGGTCAACTATCTTACTAGATATTACAATGCTATATAAATTTATGCTATTAATAGTATTTTGATCACTAGAACATAATAAATAGTTCAAAAACAGACCCATGTAAATATGACATAATAGTAATTTACAGGAAAAATTCACATTTAAAATTAGTGGAAGAAATGTTAATCTCTTATATAAATAGTGTTCAAAAACTAAATATGAAAAAAACAAAAAACAAACAATTTAGAAGAAAATGTATTCTTTTATAATCTTGTGTAGAGAAAGGCTTCCTAAAATATATATAAAATTCAAAATCATGACGGGAAAAAGATTTGACTACATTAGAATTTAAAGATCTTTACAAAAATATTTACCATAAATATAGTTAAAAGCCAAGTTTCAGAGTGGAAAGGAAAAAATAGAAAATGATTGCAAATATATATGATAAACTAAAGATTAATATCTGTATTATATAAAGAGCTCCTATGAAGCAATACAAAAGGGAAAATAGCTCAATGGAAATATCAGCAAAGTACATGAAACAGAAAGATCACATAAAAATTAAAACATTGCTTACTCATCCTATATTATTAAACTTGAACTTGGCATAAACCTATTAGAAGGAAATTTTATACTAACAATTTAAGTGCTCATAATATATTTTAACCTATCATTTCCATTTTTAGAAATTTACTTTAAAAATACTCAAATAAGCTCCTTGTATTAGGCACTGTTCTAAGAGTTGGTTATTAGAATAGTGAACAAAGCAAATATAATTCCTTGTCTCATCGACACTGCTTTCCTTGGGCAGACTGACATTGAATAAGAGCATGGACTTGAGGATATGGGGAGGGGGAAGGGTAAGCTGTGACAAAGTGAAAGAGCGGCATGGACATATATACACTACCAAACGTAAGGTAGATAGCTAGTGGGAAGCAGCCGCATAGCACAGGGAGATCAGCTCGGTTCTTTGTGACCGCCTGGAGGGGTGGGATAGGGAGGGTGGGAGGGAGACGCAAAAGGGAGGGGATATGGGAACATATGTATATGTATAACTGATTAAATTTGTAAAATTAAAAAAAAAATAAATAAATAAAAAAAAAAGAAGCCAGATAGCCAGAGTACATAATTACAAACCACGATGGGTTCCTTGAAAGAAAAGTGTAGAAGCCCATGACAGGGCATAATAAAGGAATCACATACACATACATGCACTAACACATCATGTGTACAGACACAGTGTAAACATTTCACAATATGAAATGGTTGTCAACATTATGCTCATACATCATGAAATAGACCTAGCTTAGTAACATGAACATTTCTTCAAATTATAATTTAGGTGAAAAAAATTTCCAAATAGAGTGTACAGTCTCTTCCTAATTGTTTGTATTATATGTTTCTTAGCTCTTTCTGCAACATACATTCATTTCAGGATTTTCTCTAAGGATTCTTAACTTATCCTTCAAGCAGGTGTTTCAAACTGGGACCAGGGGCTTCACATGCCAAGATTAGTTATTTGACAGAATACTCCACTGTATTTATCACTGTGTTTTGAAACCAAATGAGAAATCAGTGACCTAAAGACAAAAATATTGTGGTGGACAGTGAGTAGCACAGAGCTAGGGGCTATATATAGGAGTTGCATATGGGAGGACTGATGAGATATCAAGGGTGAAAGGAAGAGTTCTTGTGCCGTCAGTGTCTCCTGTCACCATGGAATCTCTCTAAATACTAAAGTCTCAGTTTATAACTAGAAATTAGGATTAACATGTACATCCCCTGGGTGAGTGGGAGGGGACATTATCAATACACCTCCTACCCTCCTAAATGAATTGAGGTGTATCTTGATGCTGTTTGCTTTTTTATTCTGTGAAAGAAATTGCATAAGATAGTTAATGTCTGCTTCTATAAAATCTATGGAATTTATCCATAAAGGCATCTATACCTGTTTGCCTTTTCTTGCATAACTGTTTGAAATTATATAGTAAGTTAATTCCTTTATTGTTTATAGATTCATCTATTTTTCTGTATTTCTTTCTTTGACTATTTTGAGGTGTTATTTTTTGTTCACTTGAGAGTCTATGCAGTTCAATTGCATTTTCAAATTTTGGGCTATAAAGTTGTTTAGAATATCCTCATTATCTTTTTTTTTTTTTTTTGCAGTATTGTTCTCTGTATTGTGTTCTTCTCTGTATTGTTCCAATTTTAGTATATATGCTGCTGAAGCAAGCACCAGACTGTATGCTTTTAATGTTATAATTTATATTTTTTTTTCTTAAAGGTCTTATAAATTGTTAATTTTCATGAATGTTGGTGGATTAATAATGCAAAATATTCATCAGTTGTCCATTAGGTCAATTTAGTTATGCATATTGAAATCTACTATAGTCAGTTTTTTCCTGCTCATTATTCCAGAGTAAGAGAGGATTTTGTCATATATACCCCAGATAATTTCCTTTTATAGTACTGTCAATTTTTGCTTTATATATTTTGAGACTATTATATTTTATGCATGAAAATCTAGAATTGTTTTATCCTCCTAGTGAACTGAATTTTATCATTCTGAAGTAACTTCTTTTTAATTCTATTAATACTTTTTACTATATGGTGTATTTTGTTTGATATTAATGTAGCTACATCAACTTTTACATTCCATCCTTTTAAATCTGGCTATTTCAACATTTCCATTTCTTTATGTTTTAGGGTCTAATAATTTATGTCTTTCAATTGGATTCATTTCATTTAAACTTATTTGTTGTTCTTATGGGTGTATATAACATACATATATCTAATGATTGATTTTCTACTTATATCTAATCAGTTGTTTCTTTTTTTTTTTTTGTGGTACGTGGGTCTCTCACTGCCGTGGCCTCTCCCACTGCGGAGCACAGGCTCCGGATGCGCAGGCTCAGCGGCCATGGCTCACAGGCCCAGCCGTTCCGCGGCACGCGGGATCCTCCCGGACCAGGGCATGAACCCGTGTCCCCTGCATCGGCAGGCGGACTCTCAACCACTGCGCCACCAGGGAACCCCCTTTTTTTTTTTTTTTTTTTGCTTTTTTTAGGTGTTTAGTGAATAATTTTTAATTGAATATCCCATTTTCTGGATTTACCTGATTGTTTCCTTATGATAGTTAGCTTATTCTTCTATCCCTATATTTCCTATAAACCAGATGTGATTCCTAAAGGTTTTAGGATACAGGTTAAATCTTTTTGGCAATAATATTCCAAAGTCAAAGTCTTGTACTGCACATTATGTCATTTCAGGGAGCACACAGCCTGAGGCTGAGACTGTGCTGTTATCAGTGATGCTGAATGTGATCATGTGGTTAAGGTGGTGACTATTACATAGTTATTATCATGACATTAGTATTTCTCCATTATTAAATAATATTTTTCCTTTTGCAAATAGCAAGTATTCTGTGACTGTTTGGCACTGTGCAAAAATTCTGTTCCTCACCATTGCAGCTAGTGATTTTAACATTTGTTTATGATGCTTGCCTGAATCAAATATTCATTGAATGTGGCTAAATGATAATTGATTAATTTTATTGAGTTCCTTCTTTATTTAGCTGGCATTCTTTTGCTAAAGAAGAGCTTTAAATTTGGGGATAAAATGCAGGTTCTCCTATGAAGACAGAATAAATGCTCGTAATTCCCTTTTCTACTAATTTCAGAGTAAGGAGTTGATGTAAGAATTACTTCCAATGGAGACAGATTTATTTCTTATTCTTTCACTCTCTCTCTCTCTCTCTCCTTCTCTATTTTCTTTACAAGTATTATTGTGCTCATCATGTTCCTTCTCCAACCAAACTTTGCTCTGATCTGGTCACCGTCATAGTGAACTCAGTTTCCCAGGCTTCCTTACCAACTGGCCTCCAGGTAAGTTCAGCCAGTATGAGGCACTATTAAAAGACTGGAGGGCAAAGGGAGCAGTAAGGCCAGGGCGCGCCTCCCTCTTGCTAGGCCTCTTCCAACAGTGGTGGCCTCTCCGTGTGACTCCAGTTCCCTCTGGACATCTCTTCCCTCTGGGGTCCCAACTCATACAGGCACCTCAGTTTAGTTTTCTCTCCTATTTGTGGCTCCGGTTCCAGACCCTGATAAAATAACATCTTTGTACTTAGCACTGCTGGGGTGTCATGGCGTCCAGTTTCTGCCAATTGAAAGTACCAAGAAAGGTATTTTTAAAGATCATGTGTTGATTTTCATATTCCTAATTCAAGTTCTCCTTATACACCCTTTCTTAACTTTTTTAAATTTTATGTTTTCATTTTCTTCTCTTATACTGAAAATTTTATTCCTAATAGCATTAACATAGTGTCTAATTTTCTATTGCTTACAACATATATTTTTATTTCCTGGGCAACTTTTATCTGCAAAACATAAAATAGTTTTAATATTAAAAAATGCTGACATTTCTACTAACAGCAATAAAATTACTGATATTATTTAAGATTTTAAAATTATCTTGCTCTTAAAATAATCCTACTAAGAATGTAGAGTTTAGCTTTTTGTTTTCAGAACCTCCTGAATTGCTTATTTGTGGGTTTTGTTAGTAGTTTGATATATGATTATGTATTTGATTATATATTCATTTCTATTTGTTTTCATATTTATGGTAACATTTTCTTCTTTTTGACTAAATTTTATTTTCTGTAATATATAAAATGATATGGTTGGAAAAGCAAACTTTCCCTAGTATGCAGAAGCTCCAGTCCATGGAATTTCCTTAATTCCCAGGATGAGAGGTGGTGCAGTGTGTGCTTACCTTCTTGGTCTCAGTGTTATGACTTCTTGACAGGAGCAGAATTCCTTGTTTTTCTTTTCTTATAGCCTCATTTCTTCTTTTATAAGAGTATTCTTAATAGTACATTGAGAATTTTTATAATTGTGTTACAAGAGGGTTTCGGGATCTCTAAGCCACCAAATTGCCAGAATAGGATCAGGCTCTCTCAGGACTGTGCCATATCTATCTCTAATCTCAGAATCTAGGACAAACTTTGTGCTTCTTAGTTTCTTAATAAATGGCTATTGAATGAAGAAGTAAATTGTCCCTCTCAAAAATATATTTTTTAATCAATAAAGACCAGGATTTCTCAGCAGTGATGTTATTGACATTTTGGATGGAATAATTCTTTGGTGTAAGGGCTGTCTTTTGCATTATAGGATATATATTTTTTAACATCTTTACTGGAGTATAATTGCTTTACAATGGTGTGTTAGTTTCTAATGCATTATAGGCTATTTAGCAGCATATCTGGCCTCTGACTACTAGATGCCAGTAGTCCTAGTCATGGCATTCAAGAATGTCTCCAGACATTGTTAAATATCCCTTGATGGGAAATCACTCCCAGTTGAGAACCATTCATATTAGACTATATAAGAATACATTTTGTTATGTTGTTAATAACAATGGTCTTATACTTTGAATATCAGAGTTTTAGTCAACATGTTTGTGGTGAAAATGAAATTACCTGCAATGAATTCTTGGCTTGACTGAGTATCTCCTTGGCACTTCATTGAGGAGTATCTATGCCAGAGAAAGGTATCCTTTTAAATCCCTCACAAGGGCTAAAAACAGGCCAATGGGCTTTAGGAAATATACTTTCCTCCATGTGACTGTGGTCAAGGCCAATTAATTTAGAGAACTTTCCTGCCCAGTGTCTTACTGTGCTCTTCATTCTCTTCTGAGACAGTGTCCCCACCTTGTGTCTCCTAGCACAAGTTGACCAAGGCACAAATTTCCATAAGACACTTAGTGTCAGTCTTGACTAAGCAGTTGGACCAGTTATATGACAGAGATTTATTGGTTCTGGTGACAAAGGGAATGAAAACTCTTGCTGTGAAAGCACTGATAAGCTCCATTAGTGAGGTTTGTACAGTCATTAATGCAGCTTTCACGTTTTTGCCAAAATACTCATTGTTTTCCTCCACTCAATGCATCACTCTTTTTCTGACTGATATTTTTAAACCCATCAATTTTTTAAGAGTAAGGGAAGCATTATTAATATGTCAAAAATAAAGTCTTTTGGAGAAGATATTCCCTTCAGAAGAGCTGAGGGAAAATACATACACAGAGACAGGAACCCCTCTGCCTCTTATTAGATTGGTTAGCAAAGTACTGTTTTTGTTTCAACCAACAAACATCTTTTGAGAGTACATTTTTCACTTTGGGATACCAACAAGACATAGGGATGTCTCACCAGTAACTTGTCACTAGAATGACAAAATTAGAGCATTTTTGAAAGTGAAAGGGGAGCTATTAATAAATGCACTGGATAAAGGCATAACCAAGATTAATTGGCTCCAAATTTTATGATAAAGTTAGGGAAATAAGTCATCTAACTGACCAGATTTTTATGGCCTTGAACTTAGAGGTAGAACAGATGAAGCATTCTGACCGATTCAGGGCAGGTAGAAGAATGTTAAATTCCTGTGTGCTGGAAACAGGGTGGGAGGGGGAGAGAGAATTTGTGAAAGCTCTCAGAGCAACAGCTGGCATTGTTTGAGTACCGGCACTATGTTATCCACGTGAAATAGAGCATGGACCTACCATGTCTTCTAGAACTCTCATAAACTTCTAAGGAAAACAATTTTATACAACTCAAATGCTGTTACTTAGTGATGCATTGCTGATATTGTCATTAAGGCTAGATCAGTTCAGTTCAAAGCTATTTACTGAGCATGTGGCATGTGTCAGGTGCCTTTTGTCAGGACTCAAAGATGAAGAGAATGCTTCTCTTCAGGAAGTGGACAGTCTGTGGGAGGAGCCTGCAGCATAGGGAGTTTTCTCTTTAGGGGAGATTTTAGAGCCTGTTTTAGTAAAGGGAGTGCTTATTATACTCATTGGATGCTAAAGAGCAAAAGAAAGTGAATATTTTACCTGCTTTCTGACACTTGTACTTTTTTACAAGCTAGGAGTACAAGAGTATTTGCAGTTGCTATGTAATGGCAACCCTCGGTAAATACAGATGGCGTTATACTATACTATCTCATTTAATCTTGAGAATATCATTTGACGCATGCATTATTTCTCACTTTACAGATGAGAATACTAGGATTTTAAATGGCAGTGACAATTTCAAGTCACAGAATAATGTAACCTGAAACTATAAAGTAGGCTTAAGTTAAAACACTTCCTGTGAGTTCATTCTGATACCAATTCTATCTCTATCCTGGATGATGGACAGCTGACTGTGGACGGCTTCACAGTAATGGCAGAGGAAGCATTCAGGAGGTCAGTAATGCCAACCAAAACATAGGGCCGCTGTGTGTCACAGATGATGTGCGAAGCAGTCCCATTGTGTTTTATATTCTATTCTATTAACTATAATAAATTCTACTTCTTTTAAAGACAGGGATCACAATTTCTTTGCTTCGGACAAACAAAATGGAGAGACTACACTGAGTATTTCTGCAATGTGAGGTAGACAAATAGCCTGCATAATCCTGTTTACTTTGAATATCTTAGGGACTGTATTCTTCCATAGTCTCTCATTTTTAGTAATATTTATATTATAATGTCTTAGAATTGAAAGAATAGGGGAAAATGCTGTTTGGTCTCTATTTCTAATACCAACACTATAAAACAAGACTGTAATACAGGCATATAATAATAACACAGGGATTCAATAGAAAAGGAAAGGGATTTGGGAATGATTTAGCAAAGGTGATTTGCATGGCTTAATGTGGATAGAAAATGACTTTCTGATATATTCAAAAAAGTGAAATGGCAAAGGAAAGGATCAAGACAGCAACCACAGGAGAAATCATTAAGTTCTCCCTAGAAAGAATTTTGGTGGCATCAGAATCTTGACTAAAGACAGGGAAAAAGTAAAACATCTATCCTGCCTTTCCTATATAAACTACACCACTGGGCAACCAAGTAGTAGATGAAAGGAAGTTTCTCTTTGTACTTCCTCCAGCTAATGCATGATGAACTAATGCCATAGTTAATGGAACTAGAAATTACACATCAATGGCTGCTAACCATTGGAGTAGATAACAATAATTATATTCCTCCTAGTGGAAGAAAACACTTCTAACTATGGAATAGTTTTTTTTCTTTAATTTTTATTGGAGTATAGTTGATTTACAATGTTGTGTTAGTTTTTGCTGTACTAAGTGAATAAGTTATACATATACATATATCTACTCTTTTTTAGATTCTTTTTCCATATAGGCCATTACAGAGTACTGAGTAGAGTTCCCTGTGCTATACAGTAGGTCCTTATTAGTTGTCTATTTTATATATAGTAGTGTGTGTATGTCAATCCCAAACTTCCAATTTATCCTTCCCCTGCCTTTCCCTCCAGTAGCCATCAGTTTGTTTTCTACAACTGTGACTCTATTTCTCTTCTATAGATAAGTTCATTTGTACCATTTTTTTTTAGATTCCACATATAAGTGCTATCATACGATATTTGTCTTTGTCTCGGATATTTAGTGTGGTAATTTCTAGGTCCATCCGTGTAGCTGCAAATGGCATTATTTCATTCTTTTTTATGGCTGACTAATATTCCATTGTATATATGTACCACATCTTTATCCATTCTTCTGTTGATGGACATTTAGGTTGCTTCCACGTCTTGGCTATTGTAAACAGTGCTGCAATGAACATTGGGGTGCATGTATTCTTTTGGATTATGGTTTTCTCCAGATATCTGCCCAGGAGTGGGATTGCTGGATCATATGGTAGTTCTATTTTTAGTTTTCCAAGGAACCTCCATTCTGTTCTCCATAGTAGTCGTACCAATTTACATTCCCACCAACAGTGAAGGAAGGTTCCCCTTTCTCCACACCCTCTCCAGTATTTATTGTTTGTAGATTTTTTGATGATGGCCATTCTGACTGGTGTGAGGAGATATCTCATTGTAGTTTTGACTTGCATTTTTCTGATAATTAGTGATGTTGAGCATCATTTCATATGCTTTTTGATCATCTTTATGTCTTCTTTGGAGATATATCTATTTAGATCTTCTGCCCATTTTTTGATTGGGTTGTTTGTTTTTTTGACATAGAGCTACATGAGTTGTTTGCATATTTTGGAGATCAATCCCTTGTCGGTCACCTCATTTGCAAATATTTTCTCCCATTCTGTGGGTTGTCTTTTCGTTTTGTTTATGGTTTCCTTTGCTGTGCAGAAGATTTTAAGTTTAATTGGGTCCCATTTGTTTATTTTTACTTTTATTTTCATTACTCTAGGAAATGAATCAAAAAAATCTTGCTGTGATTTATGTCAAAGAGTGTTCTGCCTATGCTTTCCTCTAAGAGTTTTATAGTGGCCAGCTTTACACTTAGGTCTTTGAACCATTTCAATTTTATTTTTGTTTATGGTGTTAGGGAGTGTTCTAATTTCCATTTCTTTCCATGTAGCTGTCCAGTTATCCCAGCACCAATTATTGAAGAGACTGTCTTTTCTCCACTGTATGTTCTTGCCTCCTTTGTCAGAGATTAGTTGACCATAGGTGTGTGAGTTTATTTCTGGGTTTTCTATCCTGTTCCATTCATCTATATTTCTGTTTCTGTGTTATTATCATACTGTTTAATTACTCTAGCTTTGTAGTATAATCTGAAGTCAGGGAGTCTGTATCTATGAAATAGTTTTACCATAAAATGGATATGCATTCTGAATAAGTCTTTGAATCCAAATACTAATTTACAAGAAAATCAGATAAGAGAGGAACATGTTAAACTAACCATAGGGAAGCAATCAGCAAAATATGGACAGGTGAGTCTACAGGATAAATGACTTGGTTTATTCCAAAGACAAATTACAAGAAAGATATGGAAGAGAAACCTATAAAAAGAGATTTAAAGTTATATCACTGATTCACAATATGTGGATCTAAATTAGATCCTTTTGCAAACAAACTGTAAAATAAATTTACGACATTTATAAGACAACTGAAATTTTGAACACTGAGAATATTTGATGATATTAAGGAACTGTTAATATTTTATAGTATGATAATGGTATTGTGGTTAAGTTTTAGGGTAATCCTTTTCTTTTAGAGATACGATCTAAAATTTTTAAGACTGAAATGGTAGGACATCTGAAATTTGCTTCACACTAATATAGAAGAGGTGGAGGGAAAAGATGAGATGAAAAAACAAGATTTATAATTGTCATGGACTGAATGTGTCCCCCCAAAATTCATTTGCTAAAATTCTATAGTTACATTGAA
This sequence comes from Mesoplodon densirostris, assembly GCF_025265405.1. Taxonomy (NCBI): domain Eukaryota; kingdom Metazoa; phylum Chordata; class Mammalia; order Artiodactyla; family Ziphiidae; genus Mesoplodon; species Mesoplodon densirostris. The sequence continues at coordinate 12,961,324 of NC_082674.1, read as the reverse complement.
TGAACATCCCTATGCAGATGTCCTAAGGTGATAGTATTAGTAGCTGGGGCCTTTGGGATGTACTTAGGTGATGAGGGTAGATCCCTCATGAATGGGGTTAGTCCTAATGCCTTAATAGAAGGGACATAAGAAAGCTTGTGAGAAATAAATGTTTGTTGTTTAAGCCACCAGTATATGTTAATTTGTTACAGCAGCTCAAACCAAGGCAATAATTATCAAGGCTGGTGATGGGTAGATGGGAAGTGGTTATACAGTATAGTAATGCATACTATCTGCTTTTTATATTTTTAAAGTTTTCAAGAAAAAATAATACGAAAAGTAATAAAGTTGTCTAAGAAAAGATAATAGTTGGGCTGCAGTGGTACTGAGAAAATTTTTCTGACAACTTCCAAGACTTAGCATCTCATTGGAGTAGAAAATCTGGGAAGCTACCCTCCAGAATTTCTACTTCTAGGATAAAGAAGTAAAGCATAATAAGAACTTATTAAGGGAAAGGGTTTTGCAATTTGAAGCTTCCTAGGAATGTTATGATTTATATGCTGTTTACACTCTTTATTTTTATTAATGAATCTTCTAAATGTATTTTTGTACTAAGAATGTTTCTTAAAAATCTCAGCTGTTCTACAACCTTATGAAATGGACAAAATTTAGTCTACAGCAAGGCAATGATTTTATGGAACTAATTATGGGAGCAGGGGGTGGGGACTGAAGTCAGATAGAAATAATGAAACATTTCGTGGCCGGAAGTGTTCCATTCCTAACGTTGCACTTTATTTATATTTAACAAGTCCAACATGACTACGGGAAGAGTGCAAAGCAAAACAGAAGGTTGGCTGGGACTGAATTAGCCCATTCAGGCAAATGGCAGTGCACAGGGGCTTACTCATTAATGTGTAGGTCAAGGAAACAAGATGAAAGGACTTCTTGGCTTATGTCCCATACCATCATACCATGTGCATACAAGAGTTCTCACTTTTGTCAGTTCTCTGCCTGAATTGTATCATAATTTTCTCCTCCTGTATTTCATGGAGAATAAAAATAATAATTGTTTCAAAGACATGCATTCCTTTTCATCATCACTCCTCCCTGATGCTATCCCTCCCATCCTGTTTCTACTACGTAAATTGCCATAGAACTTCAGATGGTAGTATCTCTGGAAGAGACCTCAGAGAACATCTAGTGTAACTCCTTATTTCTCAGAGAGACACAGTGTCTCAGGATGATGGTAGCAGGTGCAGGTGGGGGGAGGGGTTGCAGGGGAGTGATTGAGGTCTCTTGCCTGGTTATTGCACAGCTGTTGCTGACTTTCAGTACAGTACCCTTTCTCCCCCATGCTTTTCCACATCTTGCGTATTATTCATCCCTTTTGTTCTGGAGTCATAGTGATTATGGTTAATGTCGTTTAAAATCTGTGGTCCAGGATACTATGAATATAATCATCTATAGGAGAAAAAGCTGCTTGTCCATTTCCCTGGGTGTGTCCCCTCAGAATCCCCTTTGCTTAGATTGTTGATGGGGGCCCTTTGCATCCTCTGCCCTTGACAGTCTCTTTTTATTAACTGGGTTATGTTTTTATGTTTCTAAGAAAAGTTGAGATATCAATATTTATTAATAAGTATGGTTGAATTATTAATTTTCATGGAGCAATTGTGGTTGATTTTGGTGAAAATCTCAACTCTAAAGAGAGACCAGAGGATGCTAATATTCCCATTGCTGAGGAATAGGCTATTTTCTTGCAAGTCTCTGACTAAACAAATGACATTTGGAAAATTGTTTTTCTTAGAGCTGATTAATGCCATGGCCAAGATTTATTTCTTGGCTGAAGCTTCTTGGCATATGGATCATGCAGAGACATGGGGAATACTGAGCTACTTGGCACCCTTTTATCAAACTCTTTGACATATATATATATATATATATATATATATATATATATATATATATATATATATATTTTGAGGTATGCAGACCTCTCACTGTTGTGGCCTCTCCCGTTGTGGAGCACAGGCTCCGGACGCGCAGGCTCAGCGGCCATGGCTCACGGGCCCAGCCGCTCCGCGGCATGTGGGATCCTCCCGAACCGGGGCATGAACCTGTGTCCCCTGCATCAGCAGGCGGACTCTCAACCACTGTGCCACCAGGGAAGCCCTGACATATTTTTTGATTCAGGGAATATCCTCTTAAAGTTCACACTTGGGCATGACAGGTTGGAGTTGACTAAAATATAGATTCACAAGATCTCCTGGTATAAGAGACGAGTCTGTAGACTAGTTATTAGTAGGTACTTACTAAACAAGTGTTACATCATGGTGGAGAGCATGTGCTCTGGTACGAACCGGGCTTAACTCCTGATCCACAATTTCCATTTACATCACCTTAAAAAATTACTTTTCCTGCCTATGCGTCAATTTCCTCACTTATTTATGATAAGTGATAATGATAGCACTCATCTAACAGGGCTTTATCAGGCTGTTCTGAGATTTAACTGAGTGGATGCATGTGAAGCCCTTAGAACAGTGCCCAGTACATAATAAGCACTCAGTCAGTGTTAGTCATTATTAAATACCTAGTCTTGTCAAAGCTGCTCCAAACCATCCTTTGCCACAAGGCATCTCTTGATTACTTTCTTCTAGATCCTTTCCTTTTCTCTTGTGCCATGGAAACGTCAGGTGTTTAGAAGTTGACAATCCTGGCTTCAAGTCCTGACAGTAACACTTACTAACAAAGTGAGTTGGGCAGGATACATACCTGCTTAAGCCTATGTTCCATATCTATAAAATTTGGATAAAATAACACCTACCTTTGTTCTAGAAGAGAAGTTCTCAAGCCAGACGGCCCCTCAGTTCAGGCCACACTTCATCCCATTCATTATGGCTGACTGTGTCTCATCGTTCAGGCTTCTGTACCTCTTCCTTGGAGGAGTTTTCTCTGACACTCTGCCTGTTTTCTATTACTGCATTGGTTTTATTACCATCAGAACCTTCCTCACAATCTGTAATTATAGCACTGTTTACTTATACTCTGTATCCTCTCAGACTATAAATGCTCTGAGGGAAGAAATAATGTGAAGTATCTAGCATGTTATCTGGCACATAGTAGGCATAATAAATAAATATTATTTGCCTGAATGAATTTTCCTTAAGTGTCAATAAAAAAATAAATAACTGAGGAAAATACCAACCCCCTTAACAATAGTAAGACTTAACTTGTGCAGCAATCATAAGGGATTGTGGTAAATTCACAGGCACCTTGCCAGGCTTCCTCTCTTCCCTATAGGGTCCTTGCCAGCCTACACACAGCTGGGGTCCCCTTGCTTCCTGCTTCTGGAAATGGTGGATTTTCCCTTAGCCAGGACAAAAGGCTCAGGCTAAATTCTTCTGATTTCTCTGTCTTCTTATGCAGCATTGGTTTCTGAAGGTCACACCAATTTGTATGGACATTGTTGATCAACAAAGAATAGAACCTCCCATTTCCCAGAACGTTTTAAAGTCTCTCTTCAGGGCTGGATATTCTTATTTTTCAAGGCTCCATCTCCTCGTCGTATCAAACATGTTAAAATGAATTAATATCCTGCATTTAATACAATACTCTTACAGTAAAATACATTAGAAGAGATTTTTATAAATTGCTCTTGGAATGTTTGGCTATGACTAACATTTCATTTTTGATTTGCTGCTAAAAGAAAGAGAGACATGTGATCTATCAATACAGACAGACAGTCTTATGAAGGAGGCATAGTGAATAAATAATTACACAAGTACTCATTAAATCAGTGCTTTTGGAGTTCCTGTGTTTGGATTCTGCTCCAGAAACAGTTTTGATAAAACAGTTAACTTTAATTCTTAAAAACTTATGGGTTTATTGTTTAGAGTTTCTAGATTTATTAATTAGACAATGTTGTTGGAAGGCAGTGTACTGTCTCACTTAGGGAAATGAGCTACGTTATGAGGTAACAAGCTTGCCGCCGCTCGAAGGATTTGAGCTGGCTTCATGGAATGTTACTACCTCCTTGGATTTTGTGAACCACACAGGACATATTTGGAGTGTTTTAACAATCCTAGGCTGGAAAATGTCCCAAAATATCAATTCTCCGAGCTAAGGAAATACATGCATTTGGTTGATATGCTGAACTGTGTTGATAGTTTGACAGACTTGAGTTTGACAACTGAGTCTATGCAGATGTCCACTTCAGGTAAGTGAGGGCCCTATTATATATAACAAGAATTGCAAGTGGCTTTGAGCATGCAAACACACACACACACACGCACGCACGCACGCACACACACACAATTGAAACTGCAGAAGACATTCAGGCCCCAATTGAATTCCGTCCAAAAGTCTGATGTAATTTCATTGTCAGAATATATTCTATCAAAACTTCTAAGGCTTCCTTTCCTCCTCAGAATGAAACTGTTTGGGTAATGAAGTCCTTTTTGGTTAATATTGTATCTATTGGGAGGGAATGAGTTTAAAGAAGTTTCTGCTGATTATAAGGGAAATGTGTGCCAGGCATTGGGAAACCCTATGTGGGTGGCTGATTAGTGTTAGAGGCGCTAGCTCTGTATTTTCTAGGGTTCTGTGATTGCAGGTAAAATCCTGCTAAATAAAAAAAGGGACATGGTCCTCTGGGACTAGGAATGGAGTAAATGAAAGCTGAGGAGGACTCTCCCTGTCTCCCATGCCTGCTTCTCGCTCAACTTCTTTCTCTCCCTGCCGACTGGCTTGCCCTGTGACCCAGTGGAGATGGCAGCAGGTGCCTGCCCCATAGATTTGAGGTCTACAGCTTCTCCGTTCCAGACACCAGACCACACTGGGATTGAAATCTCTATCCACAACTCCCAAATTCTAAAAACTGGACTGGAAACTACCCAGTTTGTATTAGGCGTCCACCCTCAGCCCAGTCAACCTTGTCCGTGGGGAGAGGATTTTCCATGTGAACTGATTGTAAGCAGCTCACTTTTATGAATGAGGTAGAAAGTTCCAGGGAAGTAGGGTGTCTTTGGCTCACAGCGTAGAACTCCTTAAAAGATGCCCACTACTCTATCCTTTTTAAGTTGTTATAAAAATAATTGAGAGGCAATTTACATTCTAAGAAAAAAAAATTCATTATAAACAAATCTTGTGCAGAAACACAGGTAACCAAAGCAAAAGATAATGAAAACTATCTTTATTTTGCCTGAACAGAAAATACAATTAAACTACTCCCTGAGTTAATAATAAACATAGTCTGTCTTTATCGAATGCCTACCATTTGCATGCCTTCAAGCATTCTCATGATTAAATACAAAATCAACCTGGGTTGTATTTTGCCACAGATAAGATTGTGAGGCAGGAATGACCCCTTGGGGAGACTTTCAGATGGAGGTGGCTGAACCACTGCCCCAAAGGATCACCTCTGATACGTGGGACACGCTCAGAGCTTCCAAAGACAAAGGATGCAGACGCTCAAGTGCCTACCGAATTAAAATGGAGTGAAGCTGCCTCTTAGTCACTGGGAGTTTGATGAGGGGAAATAATCTCACTCAGCCTGTCCCAATGTGCTAAACTCTGTAGCCACTGTTAACTTTCCCCTCACCTTATGTGTTCCACCTAGCTTCTGATATTTCTAAAATATCTGGCCACTTCTTCACTTAAATAGACCTTATCATTATCCTGGTAGAGTTACTGAAAAACTAGTTTTATAAATTATTCATTCTTCAGTGAACAAACATTCATGAAGTACATTCATTTTTGGTTGCCCCTGGGAACAAGGAAATGGAGAAGACACACTTCCTGCCCAGGAGAGGCTCTACTGGTCCATTTTTTATTGAATTTGAACCAATTTTTATCGTGATGATTATTACTTATTTCCTGCTAAGGAAAGAGTTTTGGAGAGAGCTGCAGGCTGAGGCTCAGCCTGGTTGGAAGCTGCTTTGGTTTGGTCAGATTCATTTTTGGTAGAGGTGAGTAGTTCTTATCATTTAATTATCTTATTTAATTCTGCCAGTGTCTTAGAGTCGTGTGTGTGTGCACGTGCACACACATGCTTGTTTTGGGTTGACATCAGGGCGTGAAGTCTTGCTTTCCCCAAATACCTGAAATGTTTGTTTTACTTACTCTCACCAACCTGCTATTCTTGATGAGGGCTCCTCAGGTACAGTTGGATAAAAAAATAAATTGCAAAGGCTTCTGTGATATTTTGTGATACTTACTTTATAAAATCAGGATAAAATGGAAGACTATTATGTGATGGCCAGCTTATGACTAATTTAGAAAATAGAGGAAATTAGGCTGGACGTCCCTCAGCCTTATGTCTCCCACCCTGTTAAACTCACCTACAAGTGCACACAGCCATGCTACTCTTCCTTCTCTCACCTGTGAAGAGAAGCCTCCCTGCTTGTGCTCTGGATGTTTGTGCTCCTGCAGCGCTTGGCTCTCTCTAAAGCCTCACCTGATGAAACACACAAATAAGACAATATACACATCTGATAATATGCACAAGTCTCTTTCATCTTAAAAAAAAAAAAAAGAAAACGAAAAAGGTTCACCAGTCTCTTCTGCAGCTCAGCACCCTGCACCTACTGCAGCTACATCCTTTCCCTCCCCTCTTGGTTGCCTGCTCCCTTCCTGTTCAGGCCTCAATTAACTTTAATCCAGCTCTCATATCCTCATCAACTGACTAAAACTGCCCAAGCCAAAATCTGCAGTAACCTTGGAGTTGCCAAAAGAGACTTCTCCATCTGTAACCTTCTTGTCCTTGCTTCTGTCCTTAATACTTTTGACCACACCCACAATTTTAAGCCTAACTCCTCCTGACTTTGGGGTACCACCCACTTTGTGTTCTTCCCTGCTGTTTTTCTCACAGTGATGTCCTGCTTGAGACTTCCTCCTCATCTGGCTTTCTCACTAGCCCATCATTCTAAGCCTCCCTAATCTCTGTCTTCGTCCACATTTCTTTTCTGGTGCGCCAGACACATGTGTACAACTCTGGATATTTGGGCTTCCCCACCTGGATACCCCATGAGTCTCAAATCAACACGACTCTCTGGTCTCATCTACTTACACATCATTCTGCCCAAACATGTTCTTCTTCCTATGTTCCTTAGCACGACTCTAATTTGAATGTAGTTTCCCAGTCCAGAAACTAATTTAGAGTCACCCATGTTTGCTTCCTGCTCACCCCAAACATTCAAAGTCCTTGTGGCTTATTTAGCTATCAGTTGTATCTTGCCTGGATTATATAAACAACACTAAGAAGTCTCATTTCATTGATTCCAGTCTTACCCTCACATCCATCCAACTGCACTGAAGCCAAGGTGATCTTTGTGAAACACAAACGTGGTGATGCCAATTCCCTGCTTAAAATTCTCTGAAAGGTCTCAGTAGTGCAGAGTGAAGTCCATGCTCTTTAGCATTGAATGTGCAGTCTTAATCTTTTTGCTTATGTCTCTAGCTTCATCTCCTACCAGCTCTTCACTCTCAGATTCTCAGCTGTATGCTCTGTGGCTTGAGAAAAGCCAAATTTTTTTTAAACTTATCTCCATCTTTTCAGTCCATAAGAGTTTCATTTCCTCTTACAGATTTGCCAAAAGCAAAGTAGCAAATCTGATCCCCTGTAATGCAGTCAGCCTATAATTTGCTTCAGTATGAAAATGTCTGTGCTTCTGATATCCTTGGTTATTTCAACTTCTCTATTCTTGCCCCCATTGCCCTGAAGGGGATAGTTCAGAGACTGGAGCATTGACAGTGATGAAACAGGTAGGTTCTAGGCCTGGAGCCTAGCAGCTCCAATCCATTCATTCTTTTGTCTGGTCCTGTTCTGTTGTTCTATGGAACTGGAAGACTGGTTCCTGGGACACCTGGCAATTGGGCAGTCCAAGCTCGTGGTGGTTATTCCTTAATAACTGGCACAAGTATATATTAAGGTTTCAGGTCAACACTATTTTGCATATGCCAACCCCCATGCATAGAATTTTCTCCCAACTCCATGCTCTGTTTCTCCAATTCAGGACCTGGTGAAATCTCTTGCTTCCGGATGCAGCTCACATATCTCCTCCTCTGTGCCTCATTCCCTCACATCCCTGCTCTCCATGACAGTTAATTACTTGCTCAAAGCTCACACATACTATGTACCTCCCTCTAACACTGCATTTAACCCAATGTGTGCTGGAGACCACACTTGTATCTGTTTCTCTCTCTGCCCTTGAATGAAGTCTTCATCGTCGGTCTCTGAGTTTCAGTCATCACTGTTTTCAGTGTCTAGCATGGTGCCTAGCATGGAGTAGTTGCTCAGTAAATGTCTCTGAGATGAACAGTGTATACCTACTTGGAAGAAAATAATGGAATGTATTTATCCTATTGTCTAACTTCATTTACAAAGGCATTTCAAATGGAATCACAAGGCGTCAGAACAGACCTTTGAAATCACAAAGGAGTGGTGTTAACTGTTTCTCAATGAAAACCCTTAAGCAAATGTATGTGGATAAATGAAAGGAATATCTGGAAGATTCCACTGGAGCTGTTTTGGTTTCCCAGAGTTAGCGGATCCCTGTAAGCAATCTTAGATCTGATAAAGAGCCCTGAGCTAAACAGATTGGCTCTTTCTTGAAGCCCTTCCTACTAGGCTGCCTTGGCTCTTTCAGGAGATCTCCCAGGCTTGAGTGACAAGTATTTCACCAGGCCACAGCAATATGGGACGTTATTCAGTGGGTTTGCTCCCCTTTCATGCTCCTAGTTGATTGATTCATTGAAACTCTGCTTCTGTTGAAATCCCTCCCCCGATGCAAGGTGGTCTTAGGCACTGTACTGCCAACGCTCTGCATGTCACAGGAGTCCCCTCCACTCCCAGGCCCCAACGTGACGATGTGATGGCTGACAACTCCAGGTTGAGCTGTTCCTGGCACAATGCTGCTACAAGGACACGCGCCTCTCCGTAGTAGTCTGACAGCCCCTCCAACCCATCTGCCCTTTCAGGATGTTGCTTCTAGCTGTCAGCCTTGGGGTTGGCTCTCTTTCACTTGTTTCAGTAGATTTAGGCTGGACTCAGAGTTAGGGCCGCTGAGAATTCTTGTCTCTCTTCTTTCCCAGTGGTGCAGCTGTTTCCTACTTTTTGTTGAATACTGGATGCATTTCTCCAGATTTTACATTCAAGGGTCAAACAAGGTGGGTTTCCAGCATCAGAATCCAGAACAGAGAGGTTTGCTTTCCCTTCTTCCCCGTTGTTTCACGCAGTGGCAGGCATTCCCACGAGGCTCCCCTGCCAGCCCCGCCCTCTCGCTCCCTCTCGGAGCCCTCTGTCTTAGTCTCTCTTCAGGTTCAACCAGTGAATCATCTCACACTTGGTGTTGCCCTTGGAGACTCACAAAACACTTGAATGTTTCAAAGCAGCGTTTGACTTTTGCCTGCTGGGACCTCAAAAGCCTCCCAGCCCCGACCTGGTCCAGGCCTGACATGCTGCTGTTACCTCATCTACGCTGCTGTCTGGAACACAACACAGACTGCCTTTATCCTGCAGAGAGTGGGCATAGTTTGAGAAAATTACTCAGCACTTAAATGTCAAGATAATTGAGCCCACAATCCCACAGATAATTACATAAAGGACAGAAATGAGGCATCGCCACTGCCCATGCTGCAAGGGACCTTTGGGGCCAGCCCACACCTTTCCCAGGTGGGGAGAGGAGAGGAGGCATTGCTGGGTCACATGACTGCACACGGCAGCTCCCACTGACCTCTGCTGAAGTCATATCTAAGGCCAGTTAGCACGTACACATCTCACCCTCTTAAAACCCTCCATTTCTATTTGTTCTGTTTTCAAAATTATCTTACATCTCCCTTATGCTAAGATAAAAGGAAAAAGGAAATGGATGTTGAATCTTGAGGAAATAATGGTGATGCTCTTTGGGTCCTGACAAGACAGACACCCTGATTCACTTTTTCCTGATGGGAGGTAGCAAAATACCACACAGTTGTTGAAAGCCCATCTTGGAAGTGGATCCTGGAAATCAGCAGCCTTTGGGCACTCTCTCCTCTGAAAAGACCTCACTGTGTTTCTGATGAGCTGGGGGACCTGACTCAAGCAGTGAGATGTTTTCCTGATTTGTCTTTTAGTGTAGCAGCAGCAGCAGCAACTGGAGGTTTTTAAAGGGTGAGGCAACAGCAAGACGAGACCATGGTATTTACACACAGGCTGGGGGAATAGTCCAACAGAAATGGAGAGAGCACTGGGATTAAGGTAGCTCGATTCTTCGGGGCTATTTTACATCACAGAGGTATTCTCCCAATGAATTTCTTTTCAAATAACCAGTTGTCTTGATCCTGAGCAGTAAAACCAAAACAACACTCATATGATTTTATTGTCATGGAAGTCGATGCAAAGTAGATATGTGCTAGGTGCCAAGGTCCATGCTGGGCACAGTGGGAGCACAGCACTCCCATAGGCCCAGATAAGGAATATCAGCAAAGCAGGGTACATGGAGTCAGTAGCATCTTGGCCTCAGAGACGCAAAGTGCTTTGGCCAGTCAGAGTGAGATCTGAGCCTGGGGATTAGCATAACCTTGGACTTGAGTAGGCTTTCTGTAGGCTTTCTGTGTTCTGTGACTTTACAGCCCTGTATGTGAGGGTACTTCCTCCTGGGGAGCTTTTCATCTCTCCATTGTCAAAATGGTAAAGGCTCATAAAGCTCTTAAAGCTCATATAAATAAGTCCTCTTGAAGACGCAGTTTGGAGCTGATCTGCTTGGTGGTAACCTCTGAACTTCCTAATCATACCATCCATCTCCCCATTAGGTCATCAGTGACCAAGCTGCATATTCTGTAGGTCATTTCTTGGGTTTCGTTACCAGCAGCATTTGACCTAGTGGGTTACTTGCCTTCCAGGACACCAGAGTCTCCTGGCTTGACTCATCCTGTTTGTCCTTCTGCTTCCCAGAGTCTCAGCAACCTGAGCTCCAAACGTTGCAATCTCCCAGTGTTCAGTTCTTAGAACTCTTAGGTTTTAGAACCTAAGATTAACACCAGGGGGCACATTCACAGAGGTATCTACGTGCTTGGTACTCCTGGAGTTGTGCAGTGCCCTGCTGTTCTGTGTCATGATAGCAACGTGGACAGTGCTGGTCTGCAAACTGTTACTAGTTCACAACGAAATAAGAACAGAGATCGAGAGAACACACCTAGAAACATTTAGAGCAGTGTGACATTGTGACTATTCACCACATCCACATCTGTAGTTGTTGGACTCTTCCTCATCGTTCAGAGCCTGAGCAGGTACAGTTTGGGCACCTTTGAACTCATATGGTGAGTCACACTTGATGCGAGCTTGGTACCGGGCATATACAACAGGACCCTGTTGCTATGTGTGATAGTTTCAGTTTAATTAGTCAATTGAAAAGAATATCATGTTTGAATCCATTCTTTTTGTTGAAAGATAATTTAAATCAACTATAACATTATCAGATAAATTGTTGAAACTAACTACTGATGAAGGATTGAAGATGAATGTTGGAAATATGACTTCCTTTGTTTCATTTTGAATAAAAGTAAAAAAATGAATATTCTGAGCCTGCAGAAATTGCTTTAAAATTTCTTCTCCCATTCTCATCAGCCCACCTTTTCTACCATGAGTAATATTAAAACAAAACGTGGCAACAGTTTAGGTGTACATTGCTCTCAATGAGTACTGTCGTCATCAATCCAACCTAGAGGAGATATATTGACAGCAAGAAGCAAGCTCATTTATCACTTTAAAAAGTTATACATAGATATCTACAGTGTATGTTCAAAATGTATGTAGAGATTCTGAAAATGGGGAATCACTATTTCATTAATAATGTTTTGTTTGATTAAAATTGCAAAAGGATAAAAAGGTACAAGTGCAATGCTCTTATTAATCACCTATATCCATAATTCCAATGAACAATGTATAGTTTTGGTCATCTTTTCTTTATTGTGTTTTTTTCTGATTATATTATTGAAATTTAATCTTACATTTGCTGAATCTAATAATAAAAATGTGGGCTTGTATGTCTTTATTTTTATTCCATTTCTCTTTTCCAATAATTTACTTTTGTTTTCTTTTACAAAAGTATCAGTTTTGCAATAGATTGAAGAATATAAGAGATGAGATATGTACCTCAGAATTAATGCAGCCCCTGGAGATAGACAAGTCCTTCTCTTTTCTATGTACACTCACTCCCATGATGATATCATCAAGACTCATTCCTTAAATTCCACCCAAATGCCAACAACCTCTAAATGCACCTCTTCAGCACAGACCTCTCCCCTGAATTCAGCTTCACTTGTCCAATTGCCCACTTGACATTTCCACCAGGATGAGTGACACATCCAAAACCGAACTACTGATCTTCTCCCATCCCCACCCTAGATGCTCTATTTACAAGCTTCATCATCTCAGTAAATAGAAATATCTTTCTACTATCTCAGGCCAAACACGCAGAGTCACGCTTGACTCATCTCTTTTTCTCACACTCCACACCCATCTGTACTGAAATCATGTTGGTTCCATCTGTTAAATATGTCCAGAATTTAACCATTTCTTACTACCTCCATTTCTGTCACTCAGCCCTAGCCCTTCCCCACCCTTGCTTGGATTACTGCAATAATCTCCTAAACACTCTCTCCTTTCACCCTTGCTATATAGTCTCTACTCAGCTCCTCTGCTGAATGAGCCTTTCAAAGCTAAGAACAGATTTTGCTACTCTCTTGTTCCAATCATTCCAGTGAAGCCCCATCTTAGTCTAAAAGTCACTTGAAATGACTGTAAGGAATATTCATGATCTGTTCTCTTCCTTTGGTCACTCTGACCCAACCACACGGACTTCATCAAATGCACTAATCATGTTTCTGCCTCAGGGCCTTTGCACTCATTTTTCCTCTTCCCGGAACACTCTTCTACAGATCCCCTTAGCTTGCTCTCCCTTTAGATATTTTCTCCAATGTTACCAGCTCAGTGAGGCTTTTTTCCAGGCCTTATTTAAGTTTGTACTCCTCTGATTTCTCCTATTCCTCTTCCCAGTTTTTTTTTTCCTCCGTAGAATGTAACACTTTTTAAGGCCCTGTATAATTTGTATTGTAAAGCTTTTCACTAGAATATAAACTCCACAACAGTAGGGATTTTATCTCTTATGTTCACTGTCAACTTCCGAGCACCTAGAGCAGAACTTGATACTTAATAGGTACTTACCCTCTGTTATTTGACTGTGGCCCCTGGTAAAGAGAGAAGATACCCTATAACATTTTTTATTATCTGGGCTTAACCTAGTACCTAGTAAAGAGCAATGATCAATGCATATTTACTAATAACTGAATGAAAGGTTGTCTGGGGACATTGCAAATGGTGAAGGTGTACCACCAGACCTTGGGTTTTTACTATCTTAGTATGAAGATGAGACAGCTGTAGAAGAAAAAGATTTACCTGGATGAGAGAGACAAATAACAACTTACATGTGGTTCTGGAAAAGAATACATTATTGAGGTTTGGGGTAGAGCAGGTGTGTTTTGAGTTCTGACCCTTGGCAAGAGAGAGAGAGAAGAAAGGTTATCTCTAGGTGAGGTGGGAACAGGCTTGAATGAAATATGTTTGGTGAGAGTTTAAGCAAATCACCTGGCTGAACATACTGGTCCAATTTTGAGGACTCACCCTGTCAGTCAGAAATCTCTACTCTCTCTTTACTTTTTCAAATAGTGACATCTAGAAGTAAAAACTGTCACCTACTAGGGAGAAAAGCATATCTTCAAAGTATTTTCCTTGAGACAACTAAGTGTTTGACTTGAGTTTCAGGAAACAGAATTCAGCCATTGTGTACATGAAAGAGATATATTCTTCTAGCCATAAAAAAAAAATTACTGCCTGTTATTTCAAGAACAAGCAGGAGGAAATGATGGCTGTATTTCAGGTGGCAGTGATAGGAGAGGTTATGGAAGCTCATAGAGGCTGCTTCCCTTTTCCTAGACCATAAAGAAATGCTATGACCAGTGTAGTCATTCACACTTCAGTATGAATAAATTCATCTCTCTTTATTTTTTTTCCTCAGGCAGATTGCACTGTGGACCCCCTCTCTGCTTATAAGATGAATAGATTTAGGTGTCAACAATCAAGTAAGATCAAGGATAGTTCTATTCAGTAAGTAAATGTGCTTCCATATTCCCCTTCAGATTTCCAAATTCCTGGTCATATTGAATGGTCCATTTAAATCCAATGGATCAATAAACATGAAGGTTATTATCAGGAGAAGTCTCTAACACTTGGGTATTTGATTTGCACTCTTATTGAATAGTTTTAAACACCAAGTAGCAAGAATACCTCATGAAAAAAAAGCTTTTATAATTTTCTGGTGTGTTGTACAACTCTGCTTCTGCTTAACGGGGCCAGATGCAAGGTATATGATATTCTACAATATAAGCTGGGGACTGGGAGAATCAGAGTGGTGTGCTTCTTGGGATTCAGATGTTCAGATGTATTATTCATCCTGCCTGGCATCTATTATCCAGACAACTGTGAAAATACCAAAACATCGTTTATATTCATCACTGTCTTATTTGATGTTCTTTTTGTTTCCATTAATGATTTATAAGAGGACATTTGCTTTATGGAAAACGTGAATCCAATAAGCTTTACCTTGTGAAAGGAAAAGAGTAAACTTATGGGCATATCACTTCTGCAGCCTCATTTTTCTTAACTGTTTAAGAGGTTTTAGCCAAAGAACCACACTTTCTGAGCCAAGAAATGAAGCATGGATTTTGATGCCTATCTTGGATGGTGAAACAATCTTGGAAATACACTTGTAGGTTTTGAAATGTTGACTGTGAGGCACCAGTTGGTGGTTTATAAGTACAGAGAACATAGTGACATGGTATTTGAAATTAGGTCTGTTTTTGTGAGCCTAGGAGGGACAGTTATAACAAAGTTAAGACCCCACTAGATACGATGATTTCTGATTTCTAAACAACACCCATAAACCTTCTAGAGATATGCACAAGAGAAAGATGGGCGTATTGTAGGATCTGAATTTGTTTTCTTTAAACAGTAAATTTTCCTTTGTGGCCAGTTTATGTCTTTGAACTTTTAGTTTACTTTTTTGGCAGAAAGGGAAGGAGAGAGAGAGGAAGAGAGTGAAAGGAAGGAAGGAAGGAAGGAAGAGGGAAAGAAGAAAAATTGTGTTTATCTGCAATATGAAATGCTTACATATGGCAGATCATTTCTGGATCCTTTGACTTATCGTAAGGGATAACACTGACAAAGTGTTTATCATGTGCCAGAAGTTTTCAAATCATTTTACATGTACGAATGATACATTTAATCATCACAGCAATCTTATGGGATGGGTGTTATTATTACCTGTGTTTTACAGATAAGAAAACTGACGTATAATTTGCCCAAGCTCAAACTGCTAATAAGAGGTAGAGGCAGGACACAAATACAGACAGTCTGGTGCCAGAATCCATTGCCTATAACCATTATACTCGGCTGTCTCTTACTAGAAAGAGCAAGCCTCCTTGAAAGGGTGTTTTTATTTTTTGCTATTAAAAATATTTTCATTTTAGGTAGGTTAGATCCATAAGACTCTGTTTATGGAAATTATACTTATCCTTTTATCTCCCTCCCATACTTCAACATTTCTTCCCATTCATCAAGATTTTAAACCGGATATTCGAGAAAATCAATAAAATTAATATGCGTGTAGAGTTGGATAAGGAAAAGAAGACAGAAGACACAATTTACCAAAATAACGAATCAGAGAGATGAAATCAGTATAGATTTTACAGATAGTAAAAGGAATATTATTAAAGACAATATGTCTATATGTTGAAAGCTGAAATGAAATGGACACGTTACTTGAAGAATACAAACTGTAAAAGCTCACACAAGAAAAAATAGATAACCTGAATCCATTAGAGAAGTTGAATTTTTAGTTAAAGACTTTCTCATAAAGGAAATTTTATGATGGTTTCACCAGTAAATTCTGCCAACTATATAAAGAAGTAATTATATAAATTCTGCACAAATCATTCAAGAACATTGAAAAAGAAGAAATGCTCCCTAATTTATTCTATGAGGCAAACCAGGTAAAGATACTTCCGGAAATGTCCCAATGAAGACCAATATCTGTCATGAATATGTTTTCCAAACGAGATTTTAGTAATTTCAATCTAAAACATTTTTTTAAGTATAATACATCATGATCAAGTGAGGTTTATCTCAAGAATTGCAGGGTTGGGGCTTCCCTGGTGGCGCAGTGGTTGAGAGTCCACCTGCCGATGCAGGGGACACGGGTTCGTGCCCCGGTCTGGGAGGATCCCACATGCCGCGGAGCGGCTGGGCCTGTGAGCCATGGCCACTGGGCCTGCGCATCCGGAGCCTGTGCTCCGCAACGGGAGAGGCCACAACAGTGAGAGGCCAGTGTACCGCAAAAAAAAAAAGCAAAAAACAAACAAAAAAAAACCCCAAAATTGCAGGGTTGATTTAACCTTCAAAAATCAAACAATGTAATTTCCCAGATTAATAAATGCAGGAAAATACTTGACCTAATCCAACATATATTCTGGGTAACAAATCTCAGCAAACTAAGAACATCAGGAAACTTCCTCAGCCTATTAAAGGGCATCTATGAAAAACCTACAGTTGATATCATACTTAAGGTTGAAAAATCAATACTTAACCCCCAAATTCAAGAGTAAGACAAGTCTGTCAACTTTTCATCATTTATATTCAGCATTACACTAGAGGCTCTAAGACAGTGCAATCAGGCAAGAAAAATGAATAAAAGGCCCTCTAGATTGAAAGAAAGAAGACAAACTGTCCAAACTCCATCATCATCTATGTAGAAAATCTGATTGAATTTACAAAAATGACTAGAAGATTGTTCAACTGAAAATTTAAAATGCAATTTACTATAGCATCAAACTATGTGAAATAATTACAGATACATCTGACAAAAGATATGAGAGATCTATGCATTTGAAAATACAAAATATTAAAAGAAAATAAAGACCTAAATTAAAGACCCAAATTCCTTTTTCAAAGGCCAGAATATTCAGTATTGTTAAGATATCAGTTATTTCCAAATTTATCTATAGATTCAAAATAACTGCAGTAAAAACCCTAGCAAGCTTTTTGTGGAAACTGACAAGCTGGCTGTAAAATTCATATTGAAATACAAAGAAATTAGTATAGCTAAGACATCCTTGGAAATGTAAAACAGAATCTGAGAGTTAGCCCTACCTACTGGGCTTCAAGTCATATTAAAGAAACAGTCACCGAGACAGTGTGATACTGGCATCAAGATAGGTAAGCTAATCAATGGAACAGAATCCAGAATCCAGCAAAGGTCTCATACATACAAAGATCAATGATTTTGACAAAGCTGAAAAGACAATTCAGGGAGAATTGATCATCTTTTCAATAAATGGTACTGGATATTAAGATAAAAAACAAAAACAGAACTTCAATCCATTCCTCCCACCATATATTAAAACTAACTCACAAATGGATCATGGACCCATGGACCTAAATGTAAAATCTGAAACTATAAAACTGCTGAAAAGGAAATAGGAGAAAATATTTGTGAGCTTGGGTTAAGCTAAGATTTCTCCCAGAAGTATGACCCATGAGAGAGAAGATTGACAAATTGAACTTCATTAAAACATCTTCATTAAAACATCTTCTCCTCAAAGAAAATTATCAAAAGAATGAAAAGACAATACACAGTTTGAGAGAAAATCTATTTGAAAATTGTGCATCTGATACAGGACTTGCTTTAGATAAAGCTCTTTCAGAACTCTTAAGAAAACAAACAACCCAATTAAAAATTGGCAAAAGATTTCAACAGACACTTTACTAAAGAAGAAATAAGAATAGAGGATAAGCACATGATAAAATATCTGACATCATTAGTCATTAGGGGGATGTAAATTAAAAGCACAGGATACCACTACACTTCTAATAGAAGAGCTAAAAGTTAAGATAGACCATACCAAGTGTAGATCAGGACGTGGAATAACAGGAACTCTCATATACTGCTGGTGGGAATCTAAAATGGTACAACTTCTCTGCTAAACGTTCTGGCAGTTTATTTAAAGAAAAGTTATACGTTTGCCTAACATATGATCCAGCCACTGCTATTTTCCATAATTACCCAAGAGAATAATAAGTGTATGTCTATATAAAGACTTATGCACAGATACTCATTTCAACTCTATCTGTAAAAGGCAAAAACTGGAAATAACTCAAATGTCCATCAGCACATGAATGTCTAAACAAATTGTGGCATATCCATAAAATGAAATACTATTAAGAAATAAAAATGAATTAACCAGGGATTCATGAGACAACATGAATGTTGCAATCCATGCAAGATATAATTATGCAAAGTGAAAGAATTCAGATAAAAAGACTGCATATTATTTGATTCCATTTATAGAAAACTTTAGAAAAATTCAAACTACTCCATCTGATAGAAATCAAGGAGGGACAGAGAAAGACAGAGGAGAGTGATTACAAAGGGTCTCGAGGAAACTTTGGGAGATGATGGATTTTGATGCTTATTATTTTGATTGTGATGATGGTTTCATGGATGTATATTTATGTCAGATTGTATCAAATTGAACACTTTAAGTATACACATTTTGTTTATCAGTTATTCTTCAATGAAGGGGTAAATGAGAGATGAACAGAGCAGAGCTCCTTATAATAAATGCTGAATGGTTCTATAAAATCAACTGCTTTTAACAATCCCCTCATTTGAACTTATGTTTGATATGGTGAAATTCTGATGCAAGCAAAATATTTACTCAGTCTGTGGGTTTGTTCTGGAAGCAGATTAACATGTATTTGGGGGACTAGTTGGCTTCTTGCTCGCCTGATTTAAATTCTGTGCTGCAGAGGTGAAGTCATTTGTATGCAGTCCGTGTTCTTCACCAGCAGACACAGACTCTGTAAGTCTAATAGTGAATCTGAGCAAGCATTCTGGTTGTGCTGTGAGCAATTTGAGTTTTGAATGACCTTGAGAATGAGCATCTCTAACCTGCAGAGAAAATTGCATCATTTTCTTAAAATTTAAGTTAAAAAGGAATGATTCATTTTCATCATACATAAGAAATCATATGTTGATAGTACCTTTAAAACATCATTTTAACAATATTAATTGATCCAGCAAATAAAAAATTCCCTTACTCCTGGGAAGGATGGGACAATTTTGAGAGTTGATGCCAATTTTTTTTAACATATGTGTAAATCCAGCCTGTGAGTTAAACAAGAGTGGCAAATTCTTACCATTTAATGTCTCTTTTTCATGGTACTTTTAAAGGTCTCAAAATTGAGTAAAACTGGCATGTGTATATGTATATGCTTATGCATAATTTCCTAATTCTTCTAAATGTCCTATGGTGGGGTGGACTAGGCACTGAACTAAGAGTAACAATACTTGGTTTTGAAGTCCTAGCTTTGCTACTTTTTAGCTTTGAGTTTAGGCAAGTCATTTTACATAGTTTAGCTCCAGATTATTTATGTGTAATATGAGAAACAAGCACATGAGTTGACAGACTTGTCTATTTTGTGTGCCCAAAGTGCAAACTGTCCAGGGCCAGGCACATTAAAGTATTATTAGCAGCTGGACTGCAGAACTCTTGGATTGGAAATCAAGCAGTGGAAATGCAGTGCAGGATAGAAGGTAGGAGTAGGCCTCCTGGAGCAAGACAGATGGATTCAAATCCCAGCTCCACCCCTCCCAGCTGTGTGACCTTGGACAATCAACTACATGTGTGAGCTGCCAATTCTTTGTCTGTAAGATTTAAGGACAACCTACCTCAAAGCGTTGCTATGAGAATTAAATAAAGCCATTTATGATAATATTGAAGATTGCTCAATTAAAGTTAGCAATTGTTATTATGACAATCTATCATTCAAATAAAATTTTTATGATCAGAAAAAATGCATTTTTGAAAGGAATGACTAAATTCCAGTTGGATATAAACACTGCAGTCAGGACTGCCAAATCCCTGAACATTTAGAGGTAGATTGAGAAGCTTAAATGAATTCCTTTCATTTTTTAATTTTTTTATTACTTTAAAATTTTTGTTGGAGTATAGCTGCTTTACAATTTTATGTTAGTTTCAAAGTGAATCAGCTGTACCTATACATATATCCCCTCTTTTTTGGATTTCCTTCCCATTTAGGTCACCACAGCACAGTGAGTAGAGTTCCCTGTGCTATACAGTAGGTTCTCATTAGTTATCTATCTTATACATAGTATCAATAGTGTATATATGTCAATCCTCATCTCCCAATTCATCCCACCCGCCCCTTCCCTCTTGGTTTCCAGATGTTTGTTCTCTATGTCTGTGTCTCTATTTCTGCTTTGCAAATAAGATCATCTATAACATTTTTTTAGATTCCACATATATGCGTTAATGTACAATATTTGTTTTTCTCTTTCTGACTTACTTCACTCTGTATGACAGTCTCTAGGTCCATCCACACCTCTACAAAAATAAGAATTTTTGTTCCCTCATTATATAAAAAGGAATTCTATTTCTGAGAAAAGATTGATATGCCATACACCAGTTTTAAAGAATAATTTTTAATATAATTGAGACAGTATGCACTTTAGTCAAATGAATGTTAATCCATCATTTCAGAGTAAATGTTATGTATCTAAAAATTGCATGGGTAGTTTTACTGATGCCATGAAAGTTGGAGAAACGAGAAACAATAAATTCTTCAGTTAATGTCAGACACTTTTCTCCACTACTTTGCCTAGAAGATGTGGAATGTTCCAGTACTTTGCCCTAGAATATGTGAAATGTTTTCTCAAATGATAGACCATTACTAAAGATAGAAAACAACAGCTTTTGTAGAACCAACCCTAATACAGCGTGTCCTGCGTCTTTAAGTTTACAGAGTTAAGTGAAGTGATGTTACTTGGCTAAGAGTGCAGGAATGGTGAGAAAGAGACACAGGAAAATAAGTAATTAAAATAGGGTGATATGAGTACATAATGGGGGCAGATGAGGGGACGGAGGTGGCCCAGAACAATGGGAATCTACTCTGTTTACAGGACTCAAAGAAAGTTTCAGTGGGGAAGTAACTTTCAGGAGTGTGTCTCAAAGGGTGAGTGAATGTTTTCCAGGGGAACAATGAGGAAAAGGAACAGGACACAGAGGGCAGATCTGTTTGGGAGATGGTAAGCAGTAAAGATCAAAGTGGGGTGCAAGTGCAGAGCAGTGAGAATAAAGGCATAGCCTGAGGACCAAACAGTGATGGGCCTTTTACGTAAAATATAACGAGTGTTGCACTGCTTAGGGCTAAATGGTGATGCCTGCAGGCATCTGCTTCACTAACTATTTTGGCATCCAGGAGGCCTTCCTGTGGTTGAGGTGTCGGTTACTTCAGGGAAGTGCTATGGATGCAGAGAAAATCTTAATGCTAAATAGCTGGTAGAGCTTCTTTTGCAGTCCCAAATGTTTCCAGATGTGTGGAAACCTGTGTATCTGCTTGGGACAGAACTTTGTCAATAGTGCATAACTGTAACCAGGCACTGTATGGGCAGGGCAATGATGGCTGCCCAGTGGAGGAAACTTCTGGATCCCAGCAGTCTTGTTTGCCAGGTCTCACAGATACAGAACTTCATAAGAATGTCCTAGTCTTCAGCTGTGCCAGAAGTGCAAAAATGGCCACAATGAACTGCCGTCTGCATTGTAGATGGGATAAAGGAGGCATCATGGTCCCTTGAGTCTGACTGTCTCTTTGTGGATTTTCAGAGAACTGCTCTGAGGAATTCCACCTGGGCAGTATTTGCCATCTCCTCTGAAATGCAGAATAACACAAATCCAGAAGGAGGTGGCTCTGGACAGAGATCCTTATATATCAGAAAGTTCAACCAATCAGAATAGTTGAACGCTCTGCTCATTTCTTCCTCTAGGGTATCTGGGCCATCCCTGAAATGCAAAGCCCTATAGGCAATGCCAAAACCTGACCCCATCCCACCTTCCTAGAGCCACCATGTAACTGAGGAGGAAGCTTCACACTTAGGCAGTTCAACAACAACCAGAGATGACCGCTTTGCTGAGTGTCCAAAGAGGGGCAGAGACTCTCCATCCTGATAGAGCTCAGCGGGGAGAGAGGAAGAGCTCTGAGATGTGTTGTGATCAGGGACAGTTTCTTGGAGGACGTGGCCATATATGGACTTTGAAGTTCAGATAGTGATTGAGTGGATTGATAAGAGAGTATTCAAGTAAGAGAAAGGATGTGAGTGGAGGCCCAGAGGTGCTGGCAGAGCCTCTGGTCCCCCACCCCCCTACATCTCTCCAGAGTCAGTTAGGTCCTCCTCCTATCTGTCCACTTTACTCTGCTCTTCTGGCTCAAATATTCTAGAGTTCTTTGCCTTCTGCTTGGCTGTTTGTCTCAGTATTCTTATTCCAGCTCTTCTCACCTTGGGGCAATTTCACCCCCAATCCCCACACTCCCATCAGTGGGTATTTTTGATTTTCACAACTGGGGGGAAGTGCTTCTGGCATCTAGTGGGTTTTGGTCATCCTGCAATGCAAAGAATTGAAAATATATATTTTTTTTTGCAAAAAATGCAAAGAATTATCCAGTCCAAAATATCAGTAGTATCAAGGTTGAGAAAACCTGGATTATTCTATTTAACCCTGTCCTCCCACTCTCACTGAAAAAAGATGCTTTTTCTTTCTTCAAACTCCAAAGTCACCTTCAGACATAACTGTGACATTTATTCTGGGACCTGAGCACTAAGGCACCATCTCTGAGGACCCCACCAAAGAGACCAGCCCCCTGCCCACGTATTCAACAGAGGTAAGGGCAGCCAGTTAGTAGAGTCACATGCCACAGAGGGTCAAGGAAGAGGAGGAAAGAAGCCATGCCAGTTTGTTTGAAGATTAGAGACTTATTACAGTTCTTTGAAAAGGCATTTCTGTCAAGCAGCAGAGATGGAAACACTTTTAAGAGCTTAAGGAGAAAAAGAGCTATCAGAATATAGAGACAGCAAGAATGTATGCATGAGTTTTCTAGGGCTGCCGTGACAAAGTACCCCAAACTGGGTGGCTTAAACAATGGAAATTTATTGTCTCACGGTTCTGGAGGGCAGATGTTGACAGGGTTTGTTCCTTCCGAGGGTTGTGAGGGAGAATCTGTTCCATGCCTCTCTCCTAGCTTCTGGTGGTTTGCTGGCAATTTGAGGCATAGAAGCCCCATCTCACCCTCTGTCTTCATCTTCACATGGTGGTCAGTGTGTATGTCCAAATTTCCCCTGTTTATAAGGACACTAGTAATATTGGATTAAGGTCCACACTGATGAGCTCGTCTTAACTAATTACATCTGCAACAATCTTATTTCCAAATAAGGTCACATTTAGAGGTACTGGGGTTAGCACTTCAATATGTGAATTTGGCGGGGGACACAATTCAACCTATCACAATGTGTTAATCATCTTGCCTACCTGTAAATTTCCGTAGCATTTTCTCTGTACTTTAGAACTATCATGGAGTCCATGTTATCTGCCTTCATACAGGAATTAGTATAGTGAGATAATTTTTCTGTGAGCTTCCTGAGGGGAGAGGCTGAGGCAAATAAACATGCAGAGAGATTTTATGAAATTGAGTATAAAAAAATCTAAGTGCTTTGAAAATTTAAATGTTTGCAGTAATAAATGCTATTTTTGAATTCTAAAATTTGTATATTCATGTATTAAAAAAATCAATCATGTCACTTTGTTGGCAGGTCCTGCCAAGATCCTTGTATTTCTTCTTTCTTTGGAGAGAACAAAGCTGATACTTGAATTTGAGATAACTGAATTACCCACATGGCCTGCATTTCACTTTTCCCTCTTTTATTTTATTTTACTTTATTATACTCCATTTTATGTTCATCTACTGACAGAATAGCAATCAGCAGGAAGAAAATCTTTTTATGTAGATAAAAATCTGTGACTGATGAAACTTCTGGAGTGAGGACAAGAGGGAGTGTAGAGGCATGAATAAACACCAAATGCCTTTTGAAATAATTTATCTAATCATTATAAGATCTTACTGACAGTTTTTAGACATATAACTTTATAAAATTCATTAGTTTCTTGATATTTCTCTGAGATGCTTTGATCTGTGAATTCATTTCATTTCAGCTCCTTGCCTCTGGTCTGGCTCACACAAGCTGCTTTGCAGCTACCAGAAACCACAAACTCCCAGCACTGTGTTTTCAGTTTTTATACTCAGCCTGTACTTTGTATGTGACACTTAGTTGTTGCTGAACTGATGATTAAATGGATTTTGTTTGTGATTTTCTAGACTAATAGAATTTGTGATTAATATAGATGATAATGATTGCTTATATCCAATCCCAGACTCCAACTTATTTACCGTTATCAACCTTTTCCACTCTGACTATAGTCCAGGGGCTTTTTCCAAGTGCGCTTCTGGCCAACAGGTGCCTGATGCATGGTCCAGGCTAAGCTTCCTCTCAGGTGAAAGTGGGTGAGGGGTAAGAAGGTTGGGCAAGGGGAAGAGAATGGCTTTGTCCCACAGTCTTTGTCCCATCTAGCAGATTGGATTTGGTGAAACAATAATGGAAAAGGGAAAGAATAAATTTGAAAGAAGATGGAAACATGAAGTATCCATAACATCCAGAAAAATTTTGTTCTGTTCCAACATGAGCAGGAGAAATACCATCAGTTACTCATATCACTCTAATTACAAGTTTATTTGTACCTCTGATCCTTGTTAGTCTAGCTCCTTTCAGTACTCTGTGGTCAATGGCTAAAGAGAGTAAGGTAAAGGCAAATATTTTTACCAGGATCCTCCTGGAAACTTGCTTATCCTCTTCTTGCTACTGCTACACAAACATAACAGAACGCAAACTTAATGAGAAAGTTTATATGTAAAATAGACCACATGATTTAATGGAGAAGTATATGGGCAATGGGATCCAAAGATATGCCTTTTTTTTATTTTATCTATTTAGGTGTTAATGAAATACCTCCTCTATTCTAGGTTCTACACTAGGTACTAAGGTGCCTTGTATATTTGTACCAAAATACAAAAGACGAGATCTCTGCTATCAAATAATTTTCAGTACACTAGGAGAAACAGAAAAATAAACATGTATTTACAGTGCAATATGATAATTGTTATAAGATTTCTATAAGCACACTGGCGAATGAGAACTCAAATCTGTTGAGGAGCATCAAACAAGGTATGAGGGAAGGGAAATGTCTGAGCTGAGACTTGAAGGTTATATAGATATTTTCCAGTAAACAAGCCTGGAGAAGGCATTTCAAGCTCAGGAATTCAGTGAGCTATAAGGAGTTAAGTTCACCTGAAATGTAATATGTAAGGATAGGAGAAAAGGCTGGATATGAATCTGAACACCTAGGCAAAAGCCAGATTCTGAAGGGTCTTCTTTGCCAAGCCAGTAGTTTTTAGATTTTTACCTTGTGGAAGATAAAGTGTCATTGGTGAATAATACATAGGGAAATAGCATGATCATATTTGCATATTCAAATTATTACCATAACAGTGATGTAAGGATGAATTGGAAGATGTATTTTATTTATTTATTTATTTTTTTGCGGCACGCAGGCCTCTCACTGTTGTGGCCTCTCCCGTTGCGAAGCACAGGCTCCAGACGCGCAGGGCCAGCAGCCATGGCTCACGGGCCCAGCCGCTCCGCGGCATGTGGGATCTTCCCGGACTGGGGCATGAACCCGTGTCCCCTGCATCAGCAGGCAGACTCTCAACCACTGCACCACCAGGGAAGTCCAGGAAGATGTATTTTAAAGACCCATTGATAGGCTAAAAAAAAATCACACGATCATATTAATAAAATGCAGTAAAAGCATTTGGCAAAATCCAACATGCAGTAATGACAAAAACCCTCAGTAAACTAGGAATAGAGCAGAACTTCCTCAACTTGATTAAAAATATTTGCAAAAAACCCACAGCGAAAATCAAACTTAATGGTGAGAAACTTGAAGCTTTTCTACTGAGATCAAGTAAAACGCAAGGATATTCCCTCTCACCACTCCTTTCCAACATCATACTGGAAGTTCTATCTAATAAAATAAGACGAGAAAAGAAATAAAAACTATAAAGATTGGGAGGAAGACATAAAATCATCTTTTTCACAGATGACATGATCATCTATGCAAAACATTTGAAAGAATTAACAAAAAATAACTATTGGAACTAATAATCAATAATAGCAAGTTTGTAAGATAAAAGGTTAAAATACAAAATCAATCACTTTCTTACATACCGGCAATGAACAAGTGGAATTTGACATTTAAAATACAATACCATAAACATTAGTACACAAAAATATGAAATACTTTGGTGTAAGTCTAACTCAAATCTGTACAAGGGCTACATGAGGAAAACTACAAAACGCTAATGAACAAAATCAAAGAAAAACTAAATAAATGGAGAGACATTCCATGTTCATGGATAGAAAGACTCAATAATATCAATATGTCAGCTCTTCTCAGCATAATCTGTAGATGCAATACAATTCCAGAAAGTTACTTTGTGTGTGTCAATAAACTTATTCTAAATCTATAGAGAAAGGCAAAAGACCCAGAATAACCTACACAATACTGAAGGAGAAGAACAGAGTTGAAGGATTGACACTGGCTGACTTCAAGACTTACTATAAAGCCACAGTAATCAAGATAGCATGGTATTGGCAAAAGAAATAGACAGATTAATGGAATGGAATAGAGAGCCCAGAAATATAGATCCACATATATATATAGTCAACAGATCTATGGTAAAGGAGCAAAGGCAATACAATGGAGCAAAGATAGTGTTTTCAACAAATGATACTTGAACAGCTGACATCCACATGCCAAAAAAAAAGGGTCTATACACAGACCTTATATCCTTCACAAAAATTAACAAAAAATGTATCATAGACCTAAATGTAAAATGTAAAATTATAAAACTCCCAAAAAATAGCACAGGAGAAAACCTAGATGACCTTGGGCTTTGGCATGGCAGTGACATTTTAGATATAACAACAAAAGTATGAACCACAAAAGAAATAATAATTAATCTGGACTTCATTAAAATAAAAAACTTCTACTCTACAAATGACAATGTCAAAAGAATGAGGAAAAGCCACGAACTGGGAGAAAATATATGCAAAAGATACATTTCAAAAAGGACTGTTGGGCTTCCCTGGTGGCGCAGTGGTTGAGAGTCTGCCTGCTGATGCAGGGTACATGGGTTCGTGCCCCAGTCTGGGAAGATCCCACATGCCGTGGAGCAGCTAGGCCCATGAGCCATGGCCTCGAGCCTGCACGTCCAGAGCCTGTGCTCCACAACAGGAGAGGCCACAACAGTGAGAGGCCTGCATACCACAAAAAAAAAAAAAAGGACTGTTATCCAAAATATACAAAGAATTTTTCAAAATCAATAATAAGAAAATGAACAACCTGATTTAAAAAATGGGTCAAAGACCTTAACAGATACCGCATCAAAAAAAATATACGGCAGGCAAATAGCATATGAAAGATGTTTCACATCATATGCCACTGGGGAAATGCAAGTTGAAGTAACAATGAGATATCACTACACAACTATCAGAATGGCCCAAATCCAGAACACCGACAACTCCAAATTCTGGCAATAATGTGGAGCAACAGGAACTCTCATCCATTACTGGTTGGGTTGCAAAATGGTACAGCCGCTTTGGAAGACAGTTTAGCAGTTTCTTACAAAACTAAACATACTCTCACCAGTAATTGCACTCCTTGGTATTTACACAAAGGGATTGAAAACTTATGTGCATACAAAAAACCTGCACATGGATGTTTATGGCAGCTTTATTCATGATTGCCAAAACTTGGAAGCAACCAAGATTTACTTCAGTAGGTGACTGGATAAATAAACTGTGGTACATCCAGACAATGGGATATTATTCAGTGCTCAAAAGAAATGAGCTATCAAGCCATGAATAGACATGAAGGAATTTTAAATGCATATTACTAAGTGAGAGAAGCCTATCTGAAAAGGCTACATACTGCATGATTCCAACTACATGATATTCTGGAAAAGGCAATGCTTTGGAGACAGTAAAAATTGCCAGGAGTTGGGCAGAGGAGGGATAAATAAGCAAAGCATAGAAGGTTTTTATGGCAGTGAAAGCACTCTTCATGGTACCATAACGATGGATATGTGTTATTATACATTTGTCTAAGCCCATCGAATATGCAATGCCAAGAGTGAACTGTAATATAAACTATGGACTTCGGGTGATTATGATGTGTCATTGTGGGTTCATCAATTTTAACAGATACCCCACAGTTTGATAATG
Source organism: Mesoplodon densirostris (assembly GCF_025265405.1). Classification (NCBI taxonomy): domain Eukaryota; kingdom Metazoa; phylum Chordata; class Mammalia; order Artiodactyla; family Ziphiidae; genus Mesoplodon; species Mesoplodon densirostris. The sequence continues at coordinate 12,933,008 of NC_082674.1, read as the reverse complement.
TGGAATGCAGCTCGTGTTTGGGGAAGGGGGTATATGGGAAGTCTCTGTTCTTTCCTGTCAGTTTTGCTGTGGACCTAAAATGTCTCTAAATATATAAAGTCTTAATGAAAATCAATCAATCAAGTCTTATTTTTTTGAAAAGTCCATTAATAATTATTTGATCAATGACTAGAATGTCTAGTATGGTTAGTGAGCAAAGCTCTTGTCTGATGATTCTAAGACTTAGCTTTACCTGGGAGGGAAAAAAATAGTCATGCTTGGAGGGAATGTCCTCTATTCTGGTTAGACAACCTTGGCAATGACAGCCATGGCCAAGTCTACTGGAAACTATTTAATTGATTCCCCCAACTGCTGTTCTTTTAAGTTTCCTATGTGAAGAGATCAGAAATATAATTCTCTAGGTATCATAGCTGACTCCTAAAGAAAGATTCCTTCCTACAGGAAACCAATTTAGCCACTAGCCTCTTCTGTCTTATCCTCCTGTGGCTTTTTAGCTCTCTAATCACAGTCTGTTTTCCAACTAATTAGTGTTGGGACAATTCAGCCCTGGACCTCAGCTTGAAAATGTTAGTGTCATGGCTAGAGAGCACTTAATCAAATGACTTCTGATTATTCAACAGAGAGATTTTCTCTGATTAAGACGGCCACCCTTTCTAAGGCACTCTGTCTTCTTTCTTAAAATCTTTGCTTGAGCAGGCTCTGCTGTGGCAGGGTAGGTTTACTGAAGGGAACAGAGAGACATGGCAATACCATGAAGAGAACTGCATTCTCATTTAAAAGGACATCTTTAAGCAGTTCCCTACTGGCTATTAACTTTAAAGGGTCAGTCTCTCATCATCGGAATGGCTAGATAACTTATTCAGCTATGTAGAATGGATTATCTCGTTCTCATAAATCCTTCAGTCTGTAAAGATTAGGGCAGGCTTAATTGTATTGTTTGCTTTTATGTTTACTTGATTTTGAAAATTTCCTGTCAGAAGGAACAGGATTTTGACACATGGCATTGACAGTGAGTGAGCTTTTAACCTGATCTCTCCTAGACATTACTTGGGAGGCAGTTTAGGAGCAGTGAACCAGGCTCTAGATCCTTGAGACAGGTTGACTTTGGTAAGAATTGAATTCTGCACTCATGGTGTGATTTCAAGCAAGGTATTGAGCCCATCTTTTTATTGAGGAGGCTAGTATGTACCCAGTAAAGTTCTTATGATGATAAGGTACCTAAAACACTTCTTGAAACACCTGTTAAGATAGGAAGCATTACTTAGTAACAGCTAAATTGTAGTTCAAATGGAAACCAGAGATGCTTGTTTCTGACCTCCCATAACCTCGCTTAAATATTTATTTTCTCACAAGATTCTTTCATACTAGGTAGGTTTCATGGACCAGAGAAAATGACAACAATAAGTTCTCTTAAAAGAAAATAACTTATTAATATAGTGACTATTCCTTACAGGTTGTTCTGGGAGGTTTCCAGTGACCCTCAAAGTGGTTACTTTACTCACAGGTCAGATGATGCTGTTTTCTTCCTCCCTGGGGACTCTGCAGGGATCTCACGCAGGGAATGGGGTGCCCTCCAGAGCTCAGATGCTGACAAGTGCCTGTCGAAACAGGTTATTTTTTTCCATCAGGCATTGCCAGCCCTCTACTTTATTTCCATTCATATGTGAAAATGAAACCTAGAATTGGCTCCTCTCAAGCAAGTTCAAGCACGTTACCAGCATTTGGTAAAATATTGATTACCTCTTCTCCCAAATGGCAGTACTCCCAGTCCAGCAGAGTGGGATGGAGGCAATGGAGAAGAATTCTATCTTTCCCTATGTATCCATGTGCTGAGGGCATTGAAATTAAAGAGCTGTTTTTAAGTTATCTAAGGTTATCATGGACAGATTGAGACATGAAAGTAGCAAGCTATGGTGATAAGATTGGGGGTTTTGGAGCCAGGTAGATATAATTTGCATTCCTGTTCTCATCCTTGCTAGCTCAGTGACAGACCACGAATTGACTTACTCACAGTTCGAATTTTATCGTAAGCAAAATAGGGACACCAGTCCTGATTTGCAGAATTGATTGGAGGAAAAGAGATGATGTGCAGAAGTGTGCAGCAAAGAGCCTAGCCCATTGTGTGTGTTTGAAAATAAACAGTAGCTATTATCCCTATGGCGTTACTGGTTTAATAAGCAAGAAAAGGGCTCTGTCACCCCAGACATCATGCCCACTCTTACAGCACATTCTCAGTGCACCATCTGGGCTTTAACGAGATCCCCAGGAGATTCATATGCCCATTGAAATTTGAGACGTGTTGATACCGCCTACATGATAAGGTTGTTGTGAGGATTAAGTGAAGTGACAGGTGTAAAGCACTTAGAACCTGACATAAATACTAAGTGCTGAGTAAGTATTAGGTATTATTTGTTTTATTTTACATCAAGATATACCTCAAATGACAACTTTCCTCTCAAGCTTCCTGTGATCTTTCATTATCCTCTTCTTATTTAATTATGCTCCTCAAAAGTCTTCATAGCTACTTTTGGTAATTGATTTTTTTGAACTCTTCTCTGTCAAACTCAGAGATCTTTAAGGACGCAGGAGTGTCTTGTATTTCCCTATTCTCTGGGCCCAGGACGATGCAAGAAGAGACCTTCAATAAATATGAGCTGAACCAATGATACACGAACTCATACACCCAACAACAGCAACAACAAATAGTGACAGTTCCAAGTGGATGTTACGAAGAATAGTTACCAGAAAGACTCAAGGAATGCTAAGGTGCTTCGAGAAATGTCCTTAGTAAGGGTGACACGTCAGCTGTTCTTTGAACAAGATAGATGTTCAAGAGTTTAAGAGAAAGAAACGGTGTAAATTCTGGGTGCGGGTAATGATGTGAGTGAAACTTAAAAATGGGTTGCAAGGGCTTCCCTGGTGGCGCAGTGGTTGAGCGTCCGCCTGCCGATGCAGGGGACACGGGTTCACGCCCCGGTCCGGGAAGATCCCACATGCCGCGGAGCGGCTGGGCCCGTGAGCCATGGCCGCTGAGCCTGCGCGTCTGGAGCCTGTGCTCTGCAATGGGAGAGGCCACAACAGTGAGAGGCCCGCGTACCGCAAAAAAAAAAAAAAAAAAAAAAAGGGTTGCAAGTAACAGGCTCATATGAGCAAGAATCGTTATGTGTTTCTGGAACAGAGAGTTCTTTGCAAGTCGTGAATTCACATAATGAAGAGCCTCAGCTAACAAGTTTGAAAATAGAGGATCTTTGAAAGTTGTTGAGCTGCAAAGTAACATGCTTAACATGTCTTTTAAAAGGGAAATAAAAAGCGTATTAATTGCATCTGCTTCTTAAGTATCTCTGGAGAGAGGGATTTATGCCCACCCAGGCTCATGTAAATATTCTGTAAGAGGATGCGTGTGGGAGGGATAGGATAGCAATGACAGAGCTGTGTATGCCAGCAAAGCAAGGATTCATTTCACTGTTGATAGGCTAGTATTTGTTTTTTTGCCAAACCTTCAAGGGAAAGAAACAACTATCAGGTCCATGTGGTCACGTATGAATTGTTTCAAAGTTCTTAATTTTTAAAATTTTTACTTGTCACAGGTGTTGTTGTTGTCTTCTGATTTGCTCATACTCTGAAATCTTCTAATTTCCTCTACAAAATTAGAGTGAAGTATGACTGAGCAATTCAAGGACCATTTTAGGTCCTGAATTTCGGGTGCTACAAAACTACTGGATGAATAGTGAAAACATGTGTTGGGCTGTTGTAGGTGGTGTGTGGTCAGCTGGTCTTACTGGCTTGTTTGGTGACTGTCTTGCAGATTTATTTCAGTTTGGTGCTTCAGTAAATTTTCTAGTTTCTCCAGGCCATTGGTCAGAAGAGACCATGCCAAGGAGTTTGTAAATATGCTAAGGGTATTTTATGTGGATTTTTCAGGATGAAGTGAAGGCTTTACAATGTTTCCACTGGAGTTGAATTGACTCAGAAAGAAATTGTAAGAACGGTTGATTTGTCCTTAATATTCTGTGTTTCCTTTGTGCTGTAGATGAAGCAGGAAGAGTCAGAGAGGATCAGAAATAAATCATATCTCTTTTGATTTATTTACCTAAACTGCTTTTGTCTTTATCCTGTTGACTGACTGATTCTCTTCTGGATTATATTCCTTGTAAGCAGGTATATGACCTTTTTTGTTTCCCCCTTATTGTCCAAAAGATGTGCAGACTAGACCTGAATACACAGAAGGAGTTCAATAAAAACTTACTAAATAGTTGAAGTTGAAACATGTTGTTAGTAAGCATCCATTTTCTGGAGATACTGATAGTGCCCCTGGTGTTTTATGTAAGCAAATGAAACAGCTGAGTAGCCTGAATTCCATCTTGGGCTTCGAGTCTCTGAGGCCATAAACTCCCCTCCCAGAGGCCATGTTCACCGTGCCCATGGAGAGGCAGTCTACAAGGTTCTTGGGAGGAAACACAGTGACTGAATCAGAGTGATGTGTAGAGGAGCCTTGCCAGAGAATGAGGGGGTGGGGAGCACTGGGGTGAAGACTGATAACACATTATTTTTATCGATAATGCAATTGAATATATTGTAAATAAGAGCTAATATCTACGGTGTATGCGTTGCATGCCAGCCACTGTGTGATAGTTCACAGGCATTATCTCACTTATTATTCACAAAAACTTTGGTAAGTAGGTGTTAATATCTTTCTCAATTTAATGTAGGAAGACACTAATTCTTGAGAGATTATGCAACTCATCTGTATTCAAAGAGCTTAATAAAAATGAATTCTTGTTTTAATTTGGATGATTTCTAGTGAATTTGCACATGTATTCCCATGTATTTATTGTAATTTTTCCTGATGAATGACTTGTAGGATGCTTCCAGATCTAATATTTTATAATTTATGAAACATTTGCCCATAGGCTTTTCTGGATATTGATTTTTGAGAATGATAGTTCATTTAATGACAAGTCAAAATTTAATTTCAAAGTTAAAGTTGTTTTATCCACTACAGTTAAAGGCCAAAGAGATAAGCCTTTGTCGGAGGCAGATCACATGTGTACCTGACTATTTGATGAAGATATATATATATATATATATATATAGATATAGATATAGATATAGATATATAGATATAGATGGGATTCCAGAGAGAAGGGCTGATTGGGAAAAGAAGGAGGAATTTGTGTCAATGGGGAGAGGTAAGGGTTTTAAAACCAGAAAGCAACATTCACTCCATTGTCCTATCCTTTCAGTCCACATCCATGGACAGTCTATATAGAGGGTGAGAGAGCATGTGAGGAGGGAGCCTTTGGCATAGACTGTGAACTATGTAATTGAAAAAAGAAAGTACAGAAGTGACTGTCCAGAGAAATTTCTGGATTTATTCTGCTTTTGACAACCTTAAGAGCTTCAGATAATTACCTTAAATTCCCTGCACTGTAGGTTTTGTCCTAGCAATATGCCCTAAAACTATGAGTTATGACTGGCTTTGGTTTAAAATGAATATTATAATCAGCCCTCAAGGTGAAATAGAGAGGTAATGCATGGTCTAATGCTGCTATTTTTTTTTCAGTAGATCTTTACTGAGTTTCCATAGGATTTTTAATCAATAATTTACGTAGGTGGAACAGTGTCAATTTATTAAGCTTATTTAAAAAGCAAATGACAATGACATCCATATGTTTCAATTGAAACATTTAATGTCACTGAAGGTCAGCTAGATGCCACCAAAACAGAATAGGAAATAGAGAATAGAAAACTTTTCCTTCTTCTGAAAAGGGTTTGATGCCAGGATAATCTAGTTTGTTTTTCTAAACATGGCAGATTAAAAAGACTAGAGAATCTGTTAGAAACAGATGTTCTTGGAAACAATGACAGCTGAAGGCTTGTTTCCTTGAGGGAAGCAAAATGCTGAAGAAAATAATTAGTTCAAAAATCACATATGGAAATAACCTACAAGAATCATATTTGGAAATAATCTAATGAAAGACATACAGAAGCTCTATATTATTGCTATTCAAAGTGTGGTTCATGGAGCAGAGCCAGTCCATGATTTCCTTTCTTACTTCTTAGCAATGAGATAAGTACAGAAACTGAGAGTAAGTGTTTAGAAACGTTTATAGTGACTTAACATTACTGCAGCTTCCAAGCCTGTGATCCATGGATTTGATTCATTGAAAAGTGTGTAAACCAGTTTGCTTACTGTCAAACTGAGTTGGTAAGACACATCTGGTGCAAACTCTGACCTAGTCATGCATAGTAGTCATGCATATCTTGATCTGCAATCCTTAGAAAACAAAACTGGTTCTGCATCACAGACACAAAATCTACAAAACTTTACTGAACAAATTAAGAGGACATAAATAAGAGCAGGGATAAGCTATGTTCATGGATAGAATGACTCAGTATTTTGAAGATATCAATTTCCCTCAGATTAGTGTATAAAGTCAATTAAATTCCAAGTATTTAGAAAAAAAATTCTTGACAGATTTCTTGTGGAAGTGGGGAGGGAGAGAAAATGACAAGCTAAATCTTAATTGATATTGGCTACAAATAATGAAAGCAATAAAAAGAAAGAAAGAAAAAAGAAAGCTGGAAAACTTAAACTACCAGTACCTAGCATAAAGATATAGTAATTAATATAGTGTGATACTTAGACAAAAAGACAATCTAGGGCTTCCCTGGTGGTGCAGTGGTTGAGAGTCCGCCTGCCGATGCAGGGGACACAGGTTCGTGCCCCAGTCTGGGAGGATCCCACATGCCGCGGAGTGGCTGGGCCCGTGAGCTGTGGCCACTGAGCCTGCGCGTCCGGAGCCTGTGCTCCACAACGGGAGAGGCCACAGCAGTGAGAGGCCCGCATACCACAAAAAAAAAAAAAAAAAAAAAAAAAAAGACAATCTAACAATGGAACAGAATAAATAGTCCAGAAACAGATCCCATAAATTTGTGGTCACCTAAAGGTGATGCTATGCTGCAGTGGGAAAAGGGTAATCTTTTCAATAAATGGTGCTGAATTAATTGCTTTCAAAGAAAAAAAATAAAATTACCTTGACCCTTACTTCAAACCACACAAGAAATTAGTCCTAGATTAATTGTAGATCTAAATGTAAAAGTTAAAACAGATGAAAACATAGGTGATCATCTTTATAAACTTGAGGTGAACAAATATTTCTTAAACAGGACTCAGAAAGTATTAACCACAAAAGAAAAACTTAATAAAGTTATCTATATTAAAATTAATATAGATAGCTTTTGTTCTTCAAAAGACACCGTTAAGAGAGTGTAAACGCAACTCACAGTATGGGAGAAAACATTCACAATACATATATTCAACAAAGGACTCATTCCCAGAATACACTTGTTAAGAGTCCTAGAAATCAATAAGAAAGTGACTGACAATCTAATTGAAAAATGGACAAATGATTAAAATGAATACTCCACAAAGGAGGATATCTAAATGGCCAATAAACTAATGAAAAAGTGCTTAACTTCATTAGTTATCATGAAGATGCAAATTAAAGGTGTAAACTGGCAAGTGTTGGCAAACACTTGGAGTAACTGGAACTTTCATATAATTGCCAGTGAGAGTGTGATGCTAACAGAGCTGTTGGGCGGTATCTGTATGTCTAAACATATACATACCCCAAGAACAAAGAATTTGTATATATTCTACCAAAGACATCTATTAGAATGCTCATAGCTACACTCAGTCCCACACTGGAAGAATCCCAGTGCCCATCGAGACTAGGATAGAAAATTAAATGATGGTATACTTACACAGGGGAATATTATACAACAGTGAGGGTTAATCATTTACAATTACACCTAATCATACAGATGAATCTCACAAATATAGTTTTGAATGAAATGAGCCATACACAAATGAGCACATATTGAATTATTTCATTTATTTCAACAAAAATAGGCAATATTAATCTATGCTATTCAAAGCCCAAATAGTGGTTACTTTTGGAAGAACGTAATGACATAAAAGGAGTACCCAGGAAACTTTTAAAGTGTTGGTAACTGTGTGTCTCTATCTGGTTACACGAGTTCAGTTTGAGAACTTTCACTGATATGTGCTCTCTTGTCTCTGTATGTTTTATAAGTCAGTCAAACAATGGATGATTTCTAAATAAACACACACAGAAGCAGAGAGAGAGAGAGAGAGGGATTGAATTTTCAAATGAAGAGCTAGTCTCAGCTTGGAGGAAAAAGTCGAGAAGGTAATAAGTAAAGTCAGATTTCCAACTCTGAGGTTTCCCTGAAGTTGTGCTAGCACTCTGAGTTCACTGAACAGTTATATGGGTCATGCCCCTTTTAAAGAGAGAGATTAGAAATGATGGATTCTCCAGTGTACAAACTGTATTTTCAAATATCTGGTATATATACCTAGCAATACAGAAGAAAATGCAGCAGGGACTGGCAAATATATGAAACATAAAATGGTTCAGCAACTCTAGAATTCCCAGCTTGAATCTTTTTCATCCAAGAAAGTATACTGTGTCTCAGGCCAAGGAAACACTCTACTTACCATTGTTGCTGGTTTATTATAAGCCGGAGGGTGACAGATTCTAACAGGATCATTGATAGCCCAAACTGAGGTGCCACATGTGAAACAAAATACTCTAAAACATGAGTTATTTTTGACCTTGGTTTAAAATGAATGTAATCCTTAGCTTTCCAGCTGAAATAAATGGGATGTACAGAAAAATGCTGTTAAATAAAAGTAATAAACATGTTAATTTAGTTTGGTACCAGGATTATATTTCATCATGTCTAAAAACTTTGAGAGCCCTGTATAGAAAAATCCATATATAGGCCAGGCTGATGGACACAGTCCTGTGGCTTCATAAATTGCGGATGATGAGAAGGTGCCTTGCTCAGGGTTAGAAGGAGGGTGGAAACATTCTGTTGGGAGGTTTCTGCTTCCATTTCATGCCCTCTGGAGTACTTCTCTAGGTCAATCAGATTTAAGGCACTCCTGTTAGATATTCCACTTTTCCTGGGATAAGGCCACGTATCAGCTGCACACTAACTTATTTTTGATGGATATGCATACTGCCTTTTACAGTAATTTTGCATTCCCCATTTCAGTTATTTGTTCATTATTTTGGTCATTTACTAATCAACGATTGGTGTTTACTAATTACAATGTATTAGGACCTATGGAGATCCAGAGATGTCTAGGAAATAGCCCTTGCCTTCAAGAATGAATACTTATAAAATTTTCATAACTATAAAAAAGCAATATAAGGTAAAATGCAGTAAGAGAATTTAAAACTGGTAAAGGAGACAAAAGAAAGCTTCCTTTCAGAGAGGTCAAGCAAGGATTTGCAGAAGTCATGGTCTTTGAACTGAGCCATAAAAAGGAAAAACTTCTGGACAATGTAGTTGAAAGGAAGTAGGTCCTAATTAGAGGAAACAGGATGAGAAAATGTATGAGGTTGCGAAACTGTGGGTATATGTTGGGAACAGCAAACCATCAAGTTTGCCTGGAGCACAGGCTGTGACCAAGGGAGTAATGAAAAGGAAAGGAAGGAGAATGTGGTAGTGGAGTGTATAGATTCCAAAAAGAAGACTAGAATTGAGACTGCAGGGCTGGGGAGCCACTGAAGACTTTGGACTGAGGAGAGAGGGAGGCTGGTTAGAAATGTTCCCGCCATTAGAATGTAAGTTACTAAAGGCAGGATCTGCTATAATCCTAAAATGTACCAGAGTAGACTCATTGTAGGCATTCAATGAATATTTGTAGAAAATTATATTGAATGTTTTAAAAGTATGCCATAAAGGATATTCATGACACTTCCATTCATTTAAACTGTTTATTTACTTTCTGAATAGGTAATGCCTTCCAGTGATAGGATATCCAAATGTTTTCAGGTGGACATACATTAACAATAAATTTCCTCTTTCCTACCCCTGTACTCCTGTCTCTTTACCATTTAGTTCCCCTCCAAGAGGCAGTAATTGATATCAATTTCTGATAGATACATCAAGAGACAGTCTGTTTGTGTATCCGTATCTATCTGTATTTTTTATTCACATAGTTTTATTTACTTTTATTTACAGTTTCTATTTATTATATAAATGGAGAAATTCTACACACAAGGCTCTGCAAGATGATTTTATATTTATTTATATATCAGTGATTTTTTCTCATCAGTACATACAGAACTGCCTCATTCTTTTAAATCTGCCTATTATTACTTTGGAAAAAGGCAATATAATTTATTTAAACAACATTAAAGATAGATATTTTCAATATTTTCCTAGTTAAACAATATAGCTAGCATAACAAGATACATCTATTATAGTGTTCTTCTTTATAAAATATTATTATGAAACCTTTAAACATAAGAAAAAGTGTAAAGAATAATTCAGCAAGAATCTTTGTGCCCACCATCAGCCAAAGAAATATAATATTAACAATATAGTTTAACCCTGTGTATGCCCTCTCCAATTGCATATCTCTCCCTCCCTTAGATGAGCATCAGTATGATTATTACTAGGGCTGAGTAATTCTACATTTATTTCAGAGCCATTTGTACTTTTCCTTTTCAATGAGCTTTCGGTTCATTTGCCAATTTTAGTATTGTCAGTCTTTTTATTCATTTATAGGAACTCTTTATATATTGGTGAAATGAGGTCTTTGTGTGGAAAGACAGAAGAGAATATTTGTGGGCATCTCTAGCAGCTCTCTCATGGTTACCTGGTGACGAGTTAGTGGCTCCTCCTCTCCCTAGCAGCACCTGAGCCAAGCATACATCCTTCCATTTCTCAAGAGAATAGGACCCATGCAACTTGCTGACCCTCTGCCAATGGGTCTCCAAAAGATGCATATAGTGCTTATCCTGAGCATTTTGCACAAAAACCTGTGATGTGGGTTGCACTTATTTTCTTTCCCAGTTTATCATTTGTCCTTTGACTTTGTCTTTTGTCTCGAAAATTGTTCTGTTTTTTTTGTAGCTCATTTGATTTCAAAAATGAATTTTTAAAATGTACATGTTTATATTGGCAAGTTTTTTTTCTGAACTTAAAAAACTTCCTGTCTTTTGCCATACAAAATGCTTGGTTATTATCTCAGGTTGATGCCTCTGAATGCATAAATTAATCCACTAACTTCCTATATACAATTTAGTATCTAGTAATAGTCAGTAGAGACATGTAATTCTTTTATTACTCTAGTGTGGATTCATAAATTCTGTCTTTCTAATGGGAAGAAGTATCATGTGCTATACCTGTTGGGAAACATAAGAAAAGGATAATTTTTAGGTTAATAATTTATATGATATAACACTCTTTAACTTTTCTTACTTTTGTATTTAAACTTAAAACATGACAAAAACAGAAAGAAATATACAATAAACTTCTGCATGTTTATCATCCATCACCAGCAATTACCAATTCATGGCCACTGTTGTTCCATCTGTACTCCAGCCTACCCTACCAGCAATTTCTTCATTACTGAGTCAATTATCAGTCTTTTATGTTACAGTTTCTCAGGCTTGTATTATGCTTTAAAAGGCTTTTCCTACACCAAAGTTATTAAAAATAATTATCCATATTTCTTTTATACTTTTATAGTTTTATTTTTTAAATTTAAATAATAGTCCAAATTACTTGTGGGATTTACTTTGGTCTATGAATGTGCAGAAATGTATTTTACTTACTTTTTTCTATGTATTAAGTAACCCATATTTTCATCAGTGATTTGAAATGTTATATTGAACATATAGTAAATTCCCATTTGTGATTGGAATTTTGAGATAGACATTCTGGTACAGTCCATTGACCTAGCTAAATATACAATTTTAATTGACAATATTTTGTTTATGTTTTTCCATCAATATTCATAACTGATATTTTCTTTAGTTTTCTTTTTTTATTCTCTTTGTCAGAATTTTTGTTATGAATGCTATGTTAAGTTTATAAAATGAATTTGGATTTTTTTCTTCTTTTTTTAACGCTCTGGAAGAGTTTAAATAGTATTGGAGATACAGTTGACCCTTAAACAACTGTAGGGGCACCAACTCAACACACAGTCAAAAATCTGTGTATAATTTATAGTCAGCCCTCCGTATCTGTGGTTCCTCCACATCCAGTGTTCCTTATTCGGGCATTCAACCACCCACGGATTGTGTAGTACTGTAGTATTTACTTTGGAAAAAATCCCCATATAAGTGGATCTGCACAGTTCAAACCTGTTTTGTTCAAGGGTCAACTGTATTTACTTTTAAAGTAAATTTTCTTGTGAAATCAGTCAAATCTAATATTCTTGTAGGGATACCTTTGATAACTTTCTCTATTTCTTATGATAATGGATTGGTTTAAATTTATTATATCATTTGAAGCCAGTTTTCATAATTTATATTTCATTGAAAAGTTTCCATTTTCTTTAGATTTTTATTTTTTTTATCCCCCTTTGGTCCAGTCTAGGTAGGAGAAACAGGAACTCAGATACTCTGCCCTGACAACTCTAGCCACGTTGGTCTCCCCAAGGTATCAGCTCCCTTTCTCAACTCAGGAAGCCCACAGAGTTTTGCCTGGGTGTCCCCTGCCTGCTCTGTGGTCTGGAAACCCTCTCAGGACAGTAAGTTAGGCAATCATAGGACTATTATTGTTTATTTTCTGTCTTCCATTGATCACCAGTCTTCACTGTCTGATGTCCAGTGTCTTCAGTCTGCACATATCAATCTTTTAGTTCTGAAAACGTATTTTGATTAATTTTTTGGCTTTTTTGCCTCACTATTTATTTCTCTTCTTTGGGTATATTAATATTTTTGGAGGCTATTCATAGGCATAGTTGGAATGTCCCTTTCCTTTTAATACATTTATTATTTCTTTCTCTTTTTAAAAATTCCATGTTGCTTGTGATCATCATTCCTGTTCTCATGCCCCTTGTAGTATGTTCGGCCTTGTTTTCTCCATTTGGGGTTGCTTCCAGTTGCTTACATGATCATTTTCCCTGGGCTCTGTCAGCTTATGATTTGTCTCCTTCTGTTGTCACATCATACCTCCCTCTGCTGTGTCCATATACCTCTGATGTGTTCTCATCTTGTGGATATGATTGCTTCATTATTTAAAATCCATGTTGGATATATTGGTTACAATTTTCATCAACTATGTAACAGCATATTTTCTGGTGAGTGTTCTTCATCTCCCACTTTTTTTCTTATTCTCTTTTTCCTTTTCTCCTATCTTACAATTACATAGAGTATATTACTTTATTTTTATTTTTACTACTCCTTATTGACCAAAGATATTTTTTCAGGCTAACTAATATTAGGAACGCATGGGGGAGGAGGAAGCAGAGTCCTGTTCAGCTGAGTAAGACTTCTTTTTATGACGACTGCCTTTATCTCTCACTGTTCTTTAAGCAACCAAGATTGGCACTGCAGGGCCATTCACAATAATGTCTATCTCCTCCAGTCTTCCTCAACATCACACTACATCCTGGACTAGAGCTTTTTTCCCCTCTATGGCGTTAGAAAAAACAAACACAAAATTTAAAAACAAAATATATATAAAAAAATCTTAATTCTTTTTTTAAACATCTTTATTGGGGTATAATTGCTTTACAATGTTGTGTTAGTTTCTGCTTTATAACAAAATGAATCAGCTATACATATGCATATATCCCTATATCTCCTCCCTCTTTAATTCTTTTTACAGAACACTTTTCATGGTGTTTTATTAAAATAGATCTTTTTGGTGATTGTTTCTAAAGCTGTTTATCTTCTGAAGTATAGTGTGTAATGATTTAGACCTGTACTGGGGACTGGAATCACTGTTGGATTTGGAATAGGACATCATCAGTCTGGAAGCCAATTTTAGTCCCACTTCTGCATCTAATTAGTTGTTACAGCTTAAGCAAATCTCAGTCTTTAATAAAAATTGCCTTCTCACAGGCACTATCCCAGTTGCTGGGCATCGGAATGTCTGCCCTCTCTTATATCCCCTGGAGAAATGGGAAAATCAATATGCATGTGCTTGAAGTGTTAAGTGGAAATCTGTTGTTTCTGCCTTCCACCTTCTCAGTAGTCAGGCCAGAGCTTGCCTCTCTGTGTCCTGATATTGTCTCATTCTCAGCTCAATTTTCAGATGACACTCTGGCCGCAGAGGCTGTCCAATTGGAGACATCTTCCACAGATAGGTGAAATGTCAGGCTGGCACTATTATAGACAGGAAAGATCACAGTTGCTTTGATATGTTTTGCTGCCCTGAGAAATTAAATTTATCAAAAATAATTTTGTTTCTTGAAAAATATTCTACATTTCCATCTTATTTGAGGACTCAGGGATTCCTGACCACACAGCATGGCAACTCAGAAAGTTCCTTCCCACCTGCCTTCCTGCCCACCTACTTCTGTTTCTTCCCTTTCCTTATGCACGCTGTTGTGTTCAAATATTTGGAAATGATATGTACATGAGGATTCTAAGCACCACAATTTAAAATGTACCCAGCTTCAGTGAGAGTCATCTTTGATTAGAAAGAACATATAGTTGACAGATATTCAGAGTCATCTCAGTGCTGTGGTTCATGAAGCCAGCGCCTGTAAGGAACACTCAGTTGTGACTAGTAAAAAAGTTTTATGTGTCTAAGCTTTAATATCTTAGTCCAGATGTTTAAATGATCCTCTCAGTAAGTGAACTGGGTAGAGCTGCACGAAAGGCAGGAGTGGAAACATGAATAGGATCTTTCACACTTGACTGTACCCAGCATACAGAGACATAATAAATAAAATAAGGCAGAAGCATAGGAAAACAAACTCTTAATTGCCTTCCTCTGCTTTCCCTTCCTTCCTCCTGTCTCTTCCCCAATGTCTGTACTCAGCTGCATCTCCAGTAATGACCCCATCCTCACCCATTCTTTTCCTTTTCACGGTTTTTCATAGTTATCATTAAAACGGCTTTGTGACCACCTAGAGGGGTGGGATAGGGAGGGTGGGAGGGAGAGACGCAAGAGGGAAGAGATATGGGAACATATGTATATGTATAGCTGATTCACTTTGTTATAAAGCAGAAGCTAACACACCATTGTAAAGAAATTATACCCCAATAAAAAAAAAAGAAAAAGAAAAAAAAGCCTTGAAAAATGCCTTTTGTTAGTGCCAGCACTTAGCAGAGTCCCGCTGAGCAAGCCAGCTCCCAAGGTCCTGTCAACACTTTCTGTCAGCAGCTAGCCTCCTTACACTTTGGCAGTCAGACACATCCTCATGAAACACGAATCTTTCTCTGCTGAATCAGGATGTAGAAATGAAGGAGCTGGGCAGTGAGGCAGGAACCCTTGCAGGATTCTTTATTACTGAGGTGGGCCTCCACACTATGGATGGCTCTATGTCAGAGTGGAGACTGGATAAGCAAATGGGGAGACGAAGTACTGATTAACTCCTTGGACTGCTGGGTTAGTCAGCAAAAAGCAGACTGCAGGGGGGAAAAGTAAGAAATATGGTTTAAAACAATTTTTTGTAACACCAAACTACTCTCAGTTTCTGAAAATACAGCTGTACTTACGGTGCAGTAGAATGGGAAGCAATTTCAGAAATCAGCTTCTCCAGCCATTTTACAGATGGATATACTGAGGAACAGAGAGAAGAAGGGGACTTCCCAAGCCTATGCATTTTGTGGCTGAGATCCTTAATCTGAAGTGGTATAATACAGGGGTTTTCAGCCTCAGCACTTGATAACTCTTTGTCTTGGAAGGCTGTCCTGTGTACTGTAGGATGTTTAGCAGCATTCACATCTTCTACCCTCCAAGTGCCCAGAGCAACCCCTCCAAAGTCATATTAGCCAAAAATATCTCTAGATCTTGCCAAAGATCCTGTAGGAGCATAATCACCCCCAGTTGAAAACCACTAAATAGTCTAATAAACCACTAAATCAGTCTAAATAGGCTGATGCTGAGCCTTTCCTTGATTAAAGAGTTGATGCAGGACTCCTGTACTTGGTGCTGGTCAGGGTGTGTCTAAACTTCTCAAGCAGACTTTCATCAGGAGATAGACAACTGGCAGGGCTCCAAAGAGAGATTATGATGGTGGCCAAGAAGAATGTCTGACAAATCAGAATTCAAGCTCTTGTTCATTCATTTCTCTATAATGGCCAGGCTCTTTTACAAAGACAAAGCATGAGCATGATGCTTCATGTAGAATCTGTCCTGTCTCTGCTACTAATCATGGACAGGTAAACCTCAGAAATATTGTGGGTTTGGTTCCAGACTACCTCAATAAAGTGAATATCACAATAAAGTGAGTCAAACATTTTTTGATTTCCTAGTGCATATAAAAGTTATGTTTATACTATACTGTAGTGTATTAAGTGAATGAAACAGCAGTATGTCTAAAAAATAGTGTACAGGCCTTAATTAAAAATACTTTATTGCTAATAAATGCTAACCATCATCTGAACCTTAAGCAAGTCAAACTCTTTTTGCAATAGTAGCATCGAAGATCAATGACCACAGGTCACCATAATGGAGTAATAATGAAAAGGTTTGGAATATTGTGAGTATTACCAAAATGTGATGCAAAGACATAAAGTGAGCAAATGCTATTGGAAAAATGGCACTGATATACTTGCTCTATTCAGGGTTGCCACAAAACTTCAATGTGTAAAAAATGAAATATCTCTGAAGGACAGTAAAGCAAAGCACAATACAGTGAGGTATGCCTGTATTGCCTTAAGCCAGTCATCGCTACCCTAGGTATCAGTTTTCCTCTTGCCAAGTGAGAGTAACTGGGGAATGTTTCCCACAACTCAACTAGCTTTGATAATGTTACTCATTCATCTTCCAAAAGTGAGAATTTCATAGTGGCTTCCAAATCAAGAGAAAATCTGTTCTCCAGTCCCTTCTAGAAGTCAAGTCCCGAGGACTTTCCAGTCTCTGAATTGAGCATATTTTATTTTATTTATTTTTTATTATTTTATTTTATTTTATTTTTTTACAGCTTTATTGGAGTATAATTGCTTCACAATGGTGTGTTAGTTTCTGCTTTATAACAAAGTGAAACAGTTATACATATACATCTGTTCCCATATCCCTTCCCTCTTGCGTCTCCCTCCCTCCCACCCTCCTTATCCCACCCTGAATTGAGCATATTTTACTAAGCAAGTTTTAGATTTGATTTATGTCTAAGGTTCAGCTGAGCTAGAAAGAGAGCTGAGAGCTACCAGGTGTCAGAATAGTTGGTTAAACAACAGGCCAAAAACAAAATTAAAAATCAAGCCTTTAATCACCTACTGTGATAGTTTAAGCAAAAGACTAAATTGGATGAAGGGCCAACTCTCCCCTCTTCCATTTTAAGCAATGGACTGGTGTAACCAGGTGAATCAGCATGGATGTGGGAGTCATCTCACTGCCAAGGTACCCCCAACACAAGGTTCCTGCAGTTTTATGGACGCGGTGGCTGAAGAAAGGTGATAGGAGAGGTCTAGAAGTGGGAAAGTACTGAGTACTGAATCGGAGTAGAGAAAGTGTCTTCAGTGTCCTCTGACTGCCATAAGGAAGCCTCTGCAGAGACACCTGAGATAGGTGCCAGCTGACAGCCCCAGTTAGAGACCTCTGAATAAAGGCACCTAGACTCTGAACGCAACCATGAGTAAGAACATGACTTGACAAAGCATCCTGAGTCAACTTCCTATCAGGACTGCACCAGGTCTGGTATGGGGAGAGATTTCCCACATGAAATCTGACAGGTAAAGTCTTTGTAATTACCTGTGGTCAGACCTGAAAAAAATCGTACATATAATTTTTGGCCACGAACTGGACTCAATTTTCCTTAGATTTGTTCAAATGTCTAGCAGGTACATTGACTGATTTTCTGTAAGTCTATTCTGATTTGCAAAATGCCTTCCCCAGTTTTTAAAGTCTTAGATATTTGCTCCTATTTGTGACTGTTGGAGTTCTAATTTGCTCTCAGAAAGCAGATGAGAATGTGTGCCATATAAAAAGAAACGACTGTGATTTATAGCCTTTATTCTGTCAATGTGGTGTATTACATTCATTGATTTTTGTATGTTGAACCATCCTTGCCTCCTGAGGATAAATCCCACTTGGTCATGGTGTATGATCATTTTAATGTGCTTTTGGATTTGGTTTGCTAGTATTTTGTTGAGAATTTCTGCATCCATGTTCATTAGGGATATTGGCCTATAGTTTCTTTACTTGTGGTGTCATTGTGTGGTGCTGGTATCAGGGTAATTCTGGCCTCAAAGTGTGCTTTGAGTGTTCCCTCCTCTTCAGTTTTTTGGAAGAGTTTAAGAAAATTTTGCATTAATTCTTCTTTAAATGTTTGATAGAATTCACTAGTGAAGCCATCTGGACCCAGGCTTTTCTTTGCTGATAGTTTTTTGATTACTGATTCAATCTCCATACTAGTTATAAGTCTGTTGAGACTTTATATTTCTTGACAATTTAATCTTGAAATGGTTTATGTTTTTAGGAATGTATCCATTTCTTTTAGGTTTTCCAGTTTGTTGTCATATAATTGTTCATAGTAGTCTCTTATGATTCTTTTTATTTCTGTGGGATAAGTTGTAATGTCTCTGCTTTCATTTCTGATTTTATTTGAGTCTTCTCTCTTTTTCATCTCAATAGATGTAGAAAAAACATTTGATAAAATTCATCACCCTTTCATGATTAAAA